>NC_135871.1:15011657-15338602 GCF_031162955.1 Sander vitreus | reverse complement strand
AGAGGGAAGTTAAAAGTTCATCCCTTTTAGCTCTAATGTTTTCCTAATGGTGGCTTGTTGAGTTAATAGTTAAATAACAGGCAGGATCATTGTCCTTGCCTTTAATTTGCCCTTGTGAGTAAAGCTAAACACATGTTCACACATCAAAGTCTATAGATTTACCCTCTGACCCGCAAGTACAGTAAGATTACAGCAGCTGCGTGTTGGCTCTGGAAAAGCTGGCTTTACACTGACTATAAAGACGTAAAGAGTCACTTAACTGTGTGTGTGCATTAGTAGGTATAAGTGTGTATATTTATGAGGAAAATACTTGTAACATGTATAGGAAAGTATACATTAAAATAGTAATTATAACATTTTAAAGATTTCCTTTCTTTACTGACCAACTGTTCTACAGTAAAATGTTGGTTGGTTGACTCAATTGTGAGAGTACAGTTCCTTCATTTAAATGTTTAGATTTAATATATAAATGCATAAAAGAGTACAAAAATAAACATTTGTATAATAGATGAATGAATCACCCAGGCTTTAAAAGTTAAATGCAGCTACACATTCAATGATCAAAAAGAACAGAATGGCAACAGCATGATTAACATAAAAAATACAAAAGACAATTTAATGATCAGACTTAGTGAGTAATAGTAAATGTTGTTGTTAAAACATGAATACATCAGATATAAAGTGCATTGCTATCTGCATGACAGTTGTAGGTAGTTACATCTATGTACATGTACTTATTGTCAGTAATAGTACAACTACTTTCTCTACTGTGGCTCCCAGTATAACAAAGTGTTTTAACTACTGATGTGGTTACTGTTATTCAAATTGCAGTACACCCTTGTGTACATTTATACTAAGAGTTTATTTCAATCTTTTTGACAGCGAACTGTGATTCGTGAGTGTCACCATTTGTTCTTAACATCTCTCGTTAAGCAATACAGCTTTACAATTCCAGTCAATTTTGACTTATTGGTCGCTCAATTAAAATGGTTTTGGATCCAGATGTTAAGCAGGCACGTTGGGTAACACAGGGTCGCATAATCACAGCCACAGAACTGCTCAGGAAATGCTCGAGCTCTTCTGGCATCCTAATTTCCATCACAAAAACATTATAATAGCCATTTTTACTAGGATCTTATATTCAGCCTGGGGGTAGCTGGCACCCATTGAAATTCCACGGTGCTAATTAACTTGAAACATGAAATACGACTCTGCTTGTTTTTTAGAAGAGAAACTATACATTGTTGTTCATTTTGTACAATTTAAAATCAGAGATGATTAGGATAAGCAGATACCATGTTTCGGATTAAGGTTAATAAATCTGTATTCTGCTTATTTAGCAGATGAAAAGACTCTGCTACTTGCAAGTAGGATGGTAACTCGTGTTTGTTGTGGAGAAAATTCTCCCACTGACCTACATCTCCCCCCTTTAAACACTTTGACCCCGGGGTCGATCCTTTTTCCTAAATGACAGAGAGGCCAGAAGGACGGGAAATCTCCAAAAAAATAGCTCTTTACTGTTGATGTCCATTAACAAAAAAAGTATAAACATTATAGTTAGAAAGACATACACACACAGATATAATTGCACTTTGCACTAATAACGTCTACAATCTCTATAAGTGGTGAGAGGGGTGATGGTGAAGACTGCGACAAGGCTGGTGGATGGTGTTCATGATGAAGCGTTGTAGGTTCATTCCATGCAAAAGGCCGCAGCGTGGCAGCCGTGATAAGTGCTGTTTAACATACCAGATGATCTCATATCACATGTTACATAGCTGTGATGGTTCAAACCCTCAGTGATGGCTTAGGAGGATCTCTGCCGGAGTTTTTAGTTATCCTGCTTGGATTTCTTCATCCTGGAAGGAAAAAGTAAATTTGGTGTGAGAACAAAATAGACCTAATGTCGAAATCATGTTCAGTGCTAACTAGTCACACAGTGGGTAGTCTCGCTTTGCCAGATCTTCCTCCACCGCGGCGAAGTGGAGAAGGGTCTGGCTAGTCCACACAGCATTCTGGGATGGGAGAAAAACGTGCTCTGGTTTATTGGCATTTCTTTTAACCAATAACAATCGTTTTGGGCGGTGCTAAGCACTGGGAAAAGATGCAGTGCCGCTGCAAAATAGCCTCGAGAAGGAACTTGTTTTGGTAGAACATGTGTACATTCAAAAGTTATTTTAGTCGTGCAACAGAAAACTCAGATTGGACAAATAGTCTAGCTAGCTGTCTGGATTTACCCTGCAGAGATCTAAGAAAAGGTTAACCATAGTCCTCATAAATCAACCGGAGTTTAAAATGCCAACACAAAGATAGAGTGAAAATCCAGCGGAATTTCCGTCTGCAACAGAGCAATCCCGAAAGTGGAACGTCGGGGATATAGACTACACAGTAGGTTGCTGACTTCCAAATTATGTCTAACCCAACAATAACTGATTATAAAAGATCACTCTAATTGAGTGGCAAATACAGTTAGTATCATGTACATTTGGACAAACCCTTGGCTGTGAAAATGTAACTTGTTAACAGCATATTGAAAATGAATAGTTAAGTTAATGAGTATTTTCCAGGATTACAATGAGAAAGTGCCAACAATCCAGAACAAAAACAGCTGCTTCAAGTTTACACAACCAAAATGGTTTTGACCGGCAATCAAGAACTTAACATTTTAGTCTATTGAAGTTTATCCAGCATTCCGTTTTAGCTGGTTAATCAGTCGCCTTTTAGCCTATAATTCAGTTGGCCTTCTCTGACTCCAATGTTTTCAGTCAATTACATGTTGACAGGTTGAGTTTGTCTTTTCAAGAAAAGCTTTTTGTAAATAGTAGTATATTATATTATTAATTATATATATTACTGACTGAAAAATCGCATTCCTGAAGATGTAATTTTTAAGAACATTAATTTGCAGCAGTTGCAGAGTGATAAACATATACCTCTTCACAAACGGTATATTTACAGTATAAACACTCGAGCATGGGTGGGCAGTTTAATTATTGACATTGGAATAATACTCTGTAAATGCTGAGCCACATTTCAACTGATAAAAAAGGTTATCATGGTCTTATTTACCAAACTAAAGAGTAGCATAATGCATAACTTACAATTGTGTGCCTTTAGACACATTGAAAATAGGTGTGTCCCTCCTATATACTGGATGTGTAATTGGAAACACATTAGGTCTGATCCAATGTAAATGACCACCGTCTACTCTCTACATGGGCTGTTTTGTTATGCAGAGGACTGTTCACACCTCAACAAGACAAGGGCTCCACAGTCATCCTTGAGACAGACAGTCTGACTGCGGGGCTGTGGGTGGATGTTGAGTGTGTAGGTCAGAGGCTGGAGCATCATCATCCTCAATGGGTCAGTGACTGCATAAGTGCATTAAGTTATTTACAGGAAATTCAGTTTTTGCATCCCTAACCTAGCTTTTTTGTTTTATCCGACTGCTACAGGGGTGCTCAATCCTTAGAAATATGTGACTGCACAGAGTTCAGGATGGAAACTTGATCCCTTCTATAAACTTTATGGTGCCTCAGAAAAGTGTCTCTGAGCAGGAAGGAGACAGTTGATATTGGCGGTGACTTTTATCCCTTTCAATCTCTGCCAAACTATTATATGACTGTATATATAGAAGATAGAAGTTGTTGCATTAATGTTACATTAAGTGACCAAACGAGAAAAGTAATTCTATCAAGTTACACCCATATCAAGTTGAAAACACTGTCAAAAACAACATCATTTGTTCAAGTGTGGTATAAATTCATCTGTGTCTTGCATAAACAGTGATGGTCAGGGATGAACACATAACAGCATTTTAGTAGAGCAGATTAAACATCAAACCCACAGTTTGTGTGTGAAAGTGGAATCAGTCTATACTCCCACTTGGTCATGTACCAGCATGCCTGAAGTTTGGGCTCCAGTATAAATTGGGCAATTAAGAGCTGTCACTCTTACAATGGTGTATTGATAGATGTCCAAATGTGCTTTTGTATTCTTTACTTGAAATTTCTTTATTGAGTGAAGTGATTTTACAGTGCTCCAGACGAATGTTGGCAGACATGGCGAACTGACAGGAGACAACAGAACCATGTATTGCAGCAAACACACAATCCATAACCAAAACCAGTCTTTGCTGTTCAACTTACTTGTTGATGGCGTTCTTCAGGTACTGCTGCAGCCACCGGATCTCTGGGTTCACACACACTTCTTTGTTTGTCTTCAGCTTGGCACTGATCAGAAAAAGGCAAATAAAGTTCAGTGTATGTCAATTATGCCTCAGTTGAAGATGAAAGAGTGAATTATGCTAAGCGAGTGACATCAGGTGTCTTGACACATTGTTATTAAACGGAGTGAATTAACACTGCCTTGTCAATTTGACACAGAGACAGCTTTTTCACAATGGTGACCAATCACTCTTTTACCCCATATGTGACGCTGCTACAGCTAAAGAACATGTGCATTCAGCCAGTTCTCAAAGATCATATCCCTTAAGTTTGATGTTTCACCCTTGATTGAACTACCTAATTAATGTGCCGTAACAATTTGAGTACATGGAGATATGGGCGGCCAATCCCTCAACATGCAGCTGAAGTCTAAATCCAGCATAACCTTGTGGTTATTTACAGAATGGGTCAAGACTGGATCATATGTCTCTATGTGGGCGATCATGCCTCCTTTGGCACACATGTCCTGTTTTTGAGTAACAAAAAATCAGTTTTTCCTTTTTCCTGTGTGTATTTCTTATCTTTATAAGACCTGCCAATTATATTTCCTCCATATTTAACTGCTCCCGAAGTTTTCCTGTCAGTAGTAACTAACTACATTGTGCTTGTGCTACTCAACACTTTAACCTGTAAATTCCCAAAGGTTTTACAAAAAGGAAGCGCTGCGTGACAAGCAAATACATGATTACAAAAAACACATTTATTGCTTTCCTGCTGAAAACAAAGGTGCATCCAATTTCCACCTCTTTTTCACATTCACTCATACTCAAATGGAGCACTTCCTGTGTGGATGCGTCAGTGGTCCTGCAGTAAATGCTTTCTGTGCATGTGTGTGAAAGCGAGTGGCGGAGGGGCGTGTGTGTACACATGCATGCACAACTCTTTTCTCTGGCCTGTCACCTCTTTGAGATTGATGGTGAGAAATGGCCAACAAGGAGGAAACCTGTCAGACTTTTTAAGGCCAGGGTGGAAAACATGCAATTCTCTGTGTCCGTGTGGGTGCCAGCATTAAAATCAATACTCACATCACTTGGAAGGGGCAGTTGGGTGTGTGGATGAACCTGAGCTCTCGAATGTAGCCTCGTGGGAGGTTGTTGACTGTTGAACGACAGTAGCATCTCTCCACCAGACTGATGGGCTTTGCTGAGAAAGAGAAGAAGAGAATCAGCAACCCCAACGCATGTTTCAAAGACAGCAATTAAACATAAGATTAGACGAAGGCAATGATCTCCTGTGGAAACAGGGAAACTACTAGCTATATTAAATATAAATAAGAATAAACATGATAACATTCAAATGAGCTGAAAAAGATACAGAAAACTCATAAATCCATAGCCTCAGATCAACAAGTTAAAGCATGCAAACAGTGCAACAAATCTAAAGAAATGTCTTCACTCATGAAAACCGCCCATGCACTGTACTGTACATCCCAGGGGCTTTAATATAGACAGTGCAGGCAATGCTGTTGGGTGGTAGACAGAGCAGGCCCTCCAACAATGTGTTGGGGCAGAGAGTGAGAGTGACTTGCAGAAGATTTAGATTGCCCCCTCAGAAATACACCTGAGTTCAAAGAACTAACGCTAAATAAAAAACAGTGCTATTCGCTATATATGCCTTTGAAAAGGTAAACCCAGCTGTGTCAAGGTTTTATTTTTTGTAAAATAGTCAGTAGCAATCTACAACAAAAGTATATACTAACACTACAAAATCATTAGATCAGTTATCAGATATCAAATCAGTTCAGGGCACTACAAAAATAAACTCATCAGATCAACACAAATCACAAACATTATCTATTTTGGAGAGATGATACATGGTAGCTAGTTTAGGTGCTCTGTCAAGACTCACTGAGCAATGGTAAAGGCCTAATGAACGCCTAATGGTGTATGTGTTTCATAATTAGTATTTAGTGTTCACTGGGGCCCATAATAATAACGTACACTGGGGTGCATCATAACTACCTTATGCCACTGGTAGGCCTACATCCATCAATTATGTTTCTCTTTTGCAGGGTCGCAGGGGGATGGAGCCAACATCCACCATCATCAAATCAAAACTATATATTTAAAGTAACCATTTGTAACTTTTAAATGTTTCTGAAACTGTGTAATTTTTTTTATCTGATGATCATAAATGACCTGTAACAGCAAACAAGACTTACACTGAAAAGAACACTATTTTTATATAGTTTTTATGAATGCCTTTGCCCAGGTCAGATTTTTCCCGCGAAGTCACAAAATGATTTACAGCCGCTAGACCGGCTCTACAGTTACACATTCTGATGGGTCACAGATTTTGGCGCAACACTGGAAAAGTCCGTAGTGAGTATCCAGCGGTATCCAGCCAGGTAAAGGGTAGCAGGAGATTTAGTTACGGCTGATACTGGAGCAGGACCATTACAGGAACAAAGGAAATTAAATGAAATACTAAAAGCTAAAAGGGAAAGTGAGTGAGTGAGTCAATCTCGATCGGGCTTTCAACAGATGGAGACAATTAGGGGATTGTAAATGATTCAAAACCGACCCAGAATTGGCCCTCAGGTATGTCATATGTCTATTTCATTCATACGTCAGTAGCTTACATTAAATTACTCCCCCTTCCATTTAGTGCTGGTTTTTATTTTGTCTCAGTCCGTGTTTGTGTTGGCCTACTATTTTCTTTTCCCTTGTCCCCCTGTAGGCTACTTGTGTAAAGCATCCTTGGGTTTCATGAAATGCGCTATACAAATCTAAGTTATCGTCACGTTCGTTGCTACGATAAACACTTAATGCTTTGGCTCGTGACACAGTGTGATACCCGGTTTAGCTCACAATACATCCAAAGGCTAACACTTGAAATGCAACGATGCATCTGTAACATATTCTCTTATCGTAAATGAGCAAAACATTCATCGCAACTATATGACCTTCTGGTAACGCTAACTCAGTAATACAGTGGGCAATACAGATCCGTAAAGAAAAGACCTTTACGACAGTGTGGTAAAAACACTACTGCTTTTGTCCAAAGCGGACGCTAGAATCAACACAAACTGAAAGTTACATAAAGCCACTTAAGCTTTGCAGGTTTTTTTTGCTTGCCCCACAGAACACACACAGAGATTTGAAGCATTTATATCAGGACCCACAAACACTAAGCTCTTTCAATCATATACACGTGTGTACTGTGTGGTCCTTCATGATGGATGTGCATACTTTCCATTACAACCTCAGCTTTCAGGAGATTTTCAGGGTTGATAAATGTGGAAAAATAAATAGGACTATGTTTGTTTGTTTTCGTGAAAGCAACATGACAAAACTCGGAGTTAACCAGGCAAACAGTGTTAAAATGGATGAAGTTAGGCTTATTTAACTTTACTTAATTTACTTATTTAATATCAGCTGGGTGAAAGTTCATTCAGAATAAATTAAAGACAAGGACAGAGTCATTTTTTGTCAGTAACTATTTTTAAAGGGAAACTGAGGTCACACAAACAGATGGTGAGAAGCATCGCTGTAGATTAAACTACATGCTAATCTTTTTTTTTTTTACACATGATCTCACTTTATTTCCATGATAAAGGGCGAAACACCTTCAAGTTGGGTGACTGGTGTCGCCATGTAAACTAGCTGCGGTTTTGTCTTATAGATGCCTCATTTGCGAGTAATTAAATGGAAACAAAAAGCAGAACAAATACACACGTTGATCGGTGATCCGAGTGGGAATTTCTTTACATCTAGAGCCACATGTGTGCAGCCTGTTAGTGTCTTAATTCCCACTGCAGAACAAGCTCATGCATCCATTCAACTAACATTTGTGGAATGAAAAAAATGTTGCTGTTTTTTTAAATAAAGCGGTTGACATTTAATTCAGGTAACATTTGCACTTTAATTTTATGTATTTGGAATTTGTTTTAATTATTTTAGAAATAATCGATTATTTGGATTTGTCACTAAAATTGAGACTTTGCACGTCACTTGACGAAAATTATGATTAACATTTAACAATAATTGCAAAAGCGTTAATGAGGGTTATTTCGATGTTTTTTGGCTATATATTATTTAACAAAAATACAACAACTGTGGAATGGAAATGGCTTATTCAAACATTCTTCTCCATTTATGCACTTTTTTTAATCTTACTTTCTAAAAAAGAATAAACAACAACAACCATAACGTGTAGATAATGATCCCTTTATTTTTATACCGACAGCTGCAAAAAAAAAAAAAAAAAACATCTAAATAAACCAACACACAGCAAACCAGCAGAACATTATCTCCATACCTTGTGTTGGAGGCGCATATATCACCACCGTGAGCGCAGCTACGACTGCCAACAGCTTCATATCCATTCTGCGATAACGCCAACGAGATTTGATCCTGCTCAAAGTAAAGTCCAGAGGAATTGTGACAGACGGGACTGTGCCGGAGTGTTAAATAAAATACTCACCAGCGTCAAGCCAGCTACAAAAACAGAAAATGCTTCCGTTCCTGGATAGCTAAATAAAAGCGACAAGGGACAAATACTTCTTTTTAACGAATATTTACCAAGGTGATATAACCAACCGAAAACATATAAGAGTTGGATTTTGTTAAAGTATGTGTGCGATTGAGGGCTCTGTTTTCACAATTTGTTATTGTTATGCTTTTATTTTGTAAACGTGTTTCCTGTTTCTTCGAGGTAATCTCAGACAAAATTGACAGCCAAATTAGGCACAGCGCTCAATGGAGACGCATCAAACCATCACGACCCCCCACTCCACACACAAACACAACACAGACACACACACACACACGTACGCACGCACGCAAGCACGCACACACACGCACACACACACACACACACACACACACACACACACACACACACGCACGCACGCACACACACATATACCATATAATGTTCTTTGATTCAGCAGTGTACTTCAGAATAAGTTAATTTGGTAGATTATTCGTTTATATATGTATTCATTTTAAATTAATTTGAAAGTCATCTAGCCTGAAAAGAAACCCATTTTCCCACCAGGCAAACACTTGATACATTTTCCTCTGCTCAACACGGTCCTTATGGCTGTTGTTAAGGCTACGAAAAAGAAACAGGAGACATTTTGCGCACGTGTTTGTTTTTAGTCATGCTTTATCTTCTCATGGACTTCATTGGTTCAAATTAATTAAAAACTAAAAGTGTAACTGGAGAGGACTCACTTGAGCGTAAAGTGTTCTGTTACATTGATAGTTCCAATAAATAGACAAGAGGGATAGAAACAACACACACACACACACACACACACACACACACACACACACACACACACACACACACACACACACACACACACACACACACACACACACACACACACACACACACACACACACACACACACACACACACACACACACACATTAAGTTAAGTTAATTCCTAAACAGCTTTTATACAGCCTGCTAAAAATGCCAAATATGTTTGTTTGTGCACATACACATCCTCACTGTTGTATTTAGTATTATTAACATATTTAATGGGATGCAGATGTAAAGTCAGTTTCCAGACATGTGGTTTTTATCTTTCAGATCAAAACACTCCAGTGTATATGTGTGCATGTGTGTATAGTATGAGTAAATGTGTTATTTTGGGGTGTGTGTGCATATGCATGTTTGAAGTTTATTCCTAGAGCTCTGAAATGAAAACATAAATGAGCTTTTGCTCTGATCACACACTGGGTATGTTAATGCTTTAATACCTGAAATACATTTGAGGATGTGTTTAAAGTAAAGTAGAGCACACTTTATAATGTAAAGGAGAATAGCAGTGTTTTAAGCTTGTGATTTACTGCATCTAACCTGTATCATATAAGTAAAGTATAAATCCTCCACTTTATGTAAGTTATATGGGCAAGATTTGTCTTAAGGATTGAATGTACAAAGAAAATAATGATTATGAAGTGTTTTTACAACCTCTTGCCTATACTTGTGAAGCTATGTGTGTTTATCGTTCTGTGTCGGCCGTTTTTGCTCCACACGGTCCAGACTGCCTATGTTTTGGGTCTCAAACAGTCGTTATGGATGATGCCATGGAGACCAGACAGACTGGAGGGTACATACGGAGCAAAATCAGCTGACAGCTGAATGGACACATATTGACTTCTCTCACAGGCCACAAAGGCTAACTTCAAGTGTGTGTGTGTGTGTGTGTGTGTGTGTGTGTGTGTGTGTGTGTGTGTGTGTGTGTGTGTGTGTGTGTGTGTGTGTGTGTGTGTGTGTGAAACTATAAGAAGGAAAAAGATAGAATAAGTCAAGAGTAAAAGAGCGCAGAATGAAAGCCAAAGTATTTGAGTAAGGTTTTCTCAGCTTGGAATAAAAGGTTACTGCAGAGGGTATCAGATCAAAGTGCACCAATCACAACAGCTCATCAACCTGCTCGCTCTCACACAGCATGCCTGACATGTCCTTACAATACACACTTAACACTCACTTCTCTATTCCTTCACAAACCTGTGTGAGGCTGCAACAAACGTGCGCAGTGTGGTTTGCGCAAGCACAAATACAAATGGAAGTAATTTGTCTGTTATACACACAGACACACACACACACACACACAGACACACAGACAGACACACACACACACACACACACACACACACACTAGTCTGTGACATGTCATGGGAGAGAGAGCACATCCAAGTATTTCAACATTTCTGCCACAATCAGAGAGATTTACTTTCTTCTGCTGAGGCAAATGGACTGTAGTAGTATGGTTACATACGTAGATTTGGCAGCACATCCTCTTGCCCAATTGTTTCATTCTTTCTTGCATTAACAAGTTCGGAGTCTGCATTTTCCCGAAAATAACACTCAGTTCTTTTTCTTATTGGGAACAGAAAGTGAAAGAAGGTGTTGACACTGACATATTAGGGTGTTTTGGATGAATATGTGTTTTTGCATGATGCGTTTTCAGTGATGTAAGGTAATTTGGGCACACACACTGAACATCCATGCTACCTGTTATGTTCCTCTCACACCTGTTCAGCATCCAGTATATTTGTCTGAGCTGACAAGAGTTGTGGTGTAGTGTTCTGTGGCCCATCTGTCTATCTCGGAGGTCCTCTCTCCAGGGGTCCATCTCCTGCTCTCTGCATGACTCATATCTTACTGTACTCTCAAAGAACATGCTAAGTACTTTTTTGACTGCAAATGTAAATCACACATCAGGTTTTTCTCTGAAAGTCTGAAGGCATGGCAGGTGTCCTCAAGTTTTTTTTTTTATAACTTTGAAAACCTTTTACAACTGCCAAGTTTGATTAACTCTCTGTTGTTCGGCCGGTCTCTGTCTTTCTCTCTATCACTTTCACTTGTTTCTTTATAAGCATGACATTTAATTACATTTGTGTTGCCTAAGTAAATAGAGGAAGATGATAGTAGAGATATAAAGAGAAAAAACAAAGAAAAAAAGCATAGAATTTTTTTGTATCATGTCAGAAGCTCCATGTGTTACATTTTTCTAATCGGTGTACTTCTTTACATTTATGTATTTCTGTCTTACATACATGCACACAACTGAAATCTCTTACCATCCTGTACCAAATCTTATATTTTGAGACAGATCTTAAAAGTTAAAATAACATCTCATCATTATAACACTTTTACAAAGCTTTTCCAACAGTTTCCTCTCTAAATTTTTAAAAAGCTCACATTACATCACACTGTTTAATAAGAGTAAATTAATCTGCGTGCTGTCGAGGATGAGTTAGAAAAAAACATGAATCTGTCAAATGCCAATAGATTGTTAAACATTCCTCAACTGCTATTCACCTTTAAAGAGAGACCACGTGACCCAGGAGGCAGGAGTATGGATGGCTGAACGTATTATGTTGAAGTAGCCAGTTTCCATAGATCAGACTTTAGTTTGAGAACGTACAGGCAACTGGCCTCAGTGGGGGATCTGCCACTGCTCCATTGAGGCTCTGAGAGGCTGAGGGCCTGCTGGCTGAGCCTTTGTCTGGTTTCCTCTACATCCTCCAGAGAGTCACGAGCCGTGCTCCTTCACACCACCATATGGACCACCTCAACGGCCTGTCAACAAAGTCTTTAGCCGTTGATGTTGAATCAAGGGAGAAACAATGTGTTGGACAATGGCTTTATAATCACTTGTTGGTTTCAAGATCCTCCAAACATAGCAGTGGAAAAAAACTTCTGCCTCAATGTATCTCTTCTAATAAAACTTCCATTTCAAATAACATGGAGCGATTTCCCATGTTGTTCTGGCGAGAGTCTATATATGTGTTGCTTTTTTTTCTAGCAGGCTGTCCCCAGATTTCCCCCGCTGCCCTTGCTAATACGTGATTTCTCTTTTCTTATTTTTAATAAGATATAATCAGCATTGATTTTTTATCTTCTGTGTTGTCCTTCAAAAGGGTTTGGGAACTACACAATATCATTCTTGCATAACAACACTTTCGTAACATAGATGCTTTAATACAATTTTACATTTCACAGATTCACAGATCCTGTTTCTGGCACATGCAGTGCACAAAAACAGCCTAATTTTGTCAAGGCAGACCAGAAACTAGAGCTGGAGTCATATTAATAACAAACAGCAGAGTTTTTGCATTCTGATATGTCTTGTGATGCAGTGAAATAAAGTTTCCCCAGGTTCTCTCAAATCAAACTCTACTTTACATTGAATCATGAAGTCAATTCAAAGCAAATGTCAGTTGTGTAGGTTTTTATGGTTTCAGCTGTGAGTTTATGCCAAAATGAGCCACATGAACTACAGCTGGTGTTGAGCTAGCTGGTAAGGTTAGTGGTGGATCCGTAGAGTTTGACACCTGGTGCTGTCCGGTCACGGGAACAAAAAACCTTCAGCTGCTTCTGTGATGTTTCCCAGGAGGAGCCGAGAAGCAGCCCAGATACAAATGATAAGGTTCATGGTAACACTGCTGAATTGGCTTTTCGAAGTCAAGACTGATGATATATTGTTGTCATGCAGTTACAGGTTTTGTAAATCGAAGCAATGCTATTGAGGTATATTATCTTGATTCTTTCCCGAAAACATTTTGGAGTAGGTTTTTCAACGGATCATAGAGATCTGTTATTCACTCTCACAACATTTAGAAAAGATAAGTTATTACATTGAGATTGCAGAAAATGTGTTTCAGTCTGATCTGTAAGGCAGATCGGTGGCTCTATTCCTGTATTGTAGTTTCTCAATTCTGTATAAACTGGAAGCAGCAAACCATAAACCTGTGTATATATACACGTTTCTCCGTGTGTGTATTACTATGTTGCAACTGTACATAAACATACACTAAATACCCAGACAGATTCACATATGCAAACACACTTTTCTCACAAGCAAAAACTCTTGCAGTTTATTTTGTCACTGGAACTGAAACCCACAACACAAACAATATGCCTCATGCTTTGGTCCCAACCACATGTTTAATCTTTGACAAAGGCATTGGCACAAAATCCTTCTCTCCATTTATCCCCCCCTTTCTGTTCAATTTTCTTTAAGTCTCTTTGGCTCTTAAATTAGTCAAAGCATCCTCACACAGTTGAGGGTTTTGGCTGTCCCTTAAACCTGATCCATTTGTGTGATAGAAAGCCTTAAAGACACATGGAGCCTGTTAATATTTCATCATTCATTCAATCCTTTGTGTCAAACAGCACAAGTGTTATTCACTACATTGATCCCTTCTGTCATCAAGCTGGTATGTGGCCATGTTTCTGAGTGCTGTGAGAGATGCTGAAATAGGTGAGAAGGTGCCAGAAACAACTGAAAGCCGACATAAATCACATGTAGTGTTTCTTTGTTTAGGTTGAAACAAAGCGAATGACAACACTTGCTGCTTTATGGAAATACACTTTAATATAAAAATGGAATAGTTTTGGAGATATAATAAACTGTCTTTCAGTGCAAGTGCTCTCTAGTAATTGCAGTATCTGAAAGATGCAGTCTACCGCTGTGTCATTTGAGTTTTTACACCTGATAACAATATCATTTCATCACCTTATTAATAGTTCTACAATTAAAATTGAACCCATAAGGAATCAGCTCTCTAACTAGCATTTTCCCATCTTTTTCTCTGTTCATCCTGCAATAAATAAACATAGCAATACATATTCAGTAATACAACACAATTATACATAATCTTGTCCCAGCTATTCAAATGTAGCAATTTTCTTATTTTACTGTGGCAGTATGAGGCCATCTACGGCTTTCTTCATCCTCCCAGAGAGATGAATTTACATTTTGGAATTCATATCAGAGACTCAAAGGCTAATTAAGAAAGGTTGAGAAAAATGATATTTGCTAAAGAAAGAAAACACAATTCTGCTTATGTGTGCTAAAAATCCAGCCAACCCTGCAGATTTTACACTAAAAGGTTAACATGAAGCATTCATTATAGTGTCCAGTCTCTGGTGCATGAATTTGCTAAGTGCAATGGAAGTATCATGTTTCTTAGACTGATCAATTATCGTGGAATCATGGCGTAATTGTAAAGATAGCTCTTTCCCCCAATTTCACCTCATCTTTCCCTTTTCCCTTCTCCCCTTTGGGACAACCCCTCAGGTCTTTCTATTCTCAGTTCTCCGCTGAGCCGCAACACCACAGCTGCTGTCTCTTTACTGCTTTTCCATGCCCAGGTCACTCCATAAAACTCTTAAAGAGCATTTTAAGAGAGAGTTAAAGCTACAGCTGCCAATCAGAAAGATAGAGCGGCTCAATGTGACTGTCACTTTTATGTGCCCTCTTTGTAACTTAGCAGGCTATAATAGTAGCGACGATGCAGCTCTGTGTGCTTGGGCAATGGTCTGTAGCTGCAATCAAAGGCCTATTAATCAGAGTGAGGAAACAGCACCAGCAGAGAAGCGAAGACAGAGTATCTTGTCCTCTTTCACATGGACAAATACGAGATATTGTTACATGCAATTCATCCTGCATGGCGCCTTTGAAGTAATTCCCCAGCTGGGACACAGAGGGTGATTTTTCAAGAAGGCATAAATGAACACGAAGGATTATGTGTACAGATCCACTTGCATGTGCACTGACACACAATCACACATGCGTAATTATACAAACACACATACACACACACAAAAAAACACAAAAACAAGTGAGTAAAGATATTTAAAAAATATTTCATGGGGCAAACAATACTGTTTTTGTAGTATGTACCTGAAATCTGGAGTTGTGAAATTGTAAATGTGTGCGTGTGCGACGTGTGTTGACATGGTGGTTGGTTGGCCTGGAGTTATTTGTCTCTCCTCTGGTCTTAATGAGCCGTGTGATCCTCGAGGCGTCCTGTAGGCTTGCTATCAGCAGCGTACATACGTCAACAATGTTCTCTGAGGAGCAGAGCAGATGAAAAATGAGTACGGGACGTTAAGAAAAAGACTGGCAGGAGAGGGAGAAAACAGGAAGCAGAGTCACTGACAGGTAAGAAGAAAGGACAGGTGGAGAGGAGAGGTACAGATGATGTAGAGGAAAGACAAAGTAACAAGAGGTGAGTGAGAGAAATGAGCAGCAAGCTAAAGTTCTGTTTCTAGAGCTGGCTTTGATTAGTGAGTGTAACCACGCTCTGTTCCTCATTACCTCACAACAGCGTGGAGGTGTAGCAGGGGGAGAGAGAGAGAGAGAGAGAGAGAGAGAGAGAGAGAGAGAGAGAGAGAGAGAGCTGACTCTGTATGGGAAGTTAGACTATGAAGAGTGAGTCAAAACCTGTTTAATTTAACCTCTGCACATTCCCCCTTCAAACTAAGGTTACCATAATTCAGCAACAGCTTCTGATCCTATTTGTGTTTCCACTCTGGGATTCACGCCCTTTACTGGTGTAAAATATGTGTTTTAGAATAAAGTGCTCTTCACTGGGGAGCAAGAGGCCTCACCAGCTATAAAATGTGTTGGTATCTTCATCAATTAGGCTGCAGGAAAATAATGGAGATATCTTTATTATCTCTGCTCAGCACTCGACTGTCAGTATGGAAACATTTAGATTGTATATAGTGTATTGTATTATTTGTTGCCATGTTAACTGCATGGCATATGGATGGCAATGTTGGTCATTTAGTTCACCACATTGCTTTGGTCTTGACTGAAATGACTCAACTATTTTATTTTATTTTGAAAAGACATGCATGGTCCCCAGATGATGAATAATGACTTTGGGGATCCCCTTACTTCCTTGTAGCACTGGTCCACGCATTGGATGCATACACTGGCCCAAATATAAGATGCTATTTTTTCCTGGAAACAGGTTTGAATAAGTGGGAGTTGTTTTATTATTTAAGCACTAGAAAATTCAATATTCACAAAATCAGATATTCTTTTTGCATGGAGAGAGCACCGGTGTAACACCAGCTCCGACAGATAATGCTTCATTATGGGATTTTTCTAGCCTTAATGTTGTGTATGTGTTATGCATTTCAAATGTGTCTGTCTGCCTCAAAAAGTGTTTGGTTAGCTCTGTTTAATCTACTGGAGTTTCGGACGAGTCTTTTTGCGAAAACGAGTCAAAAACATCACCCAAAGTACGTTCTGCAGAAACAAACCAGTAACCGATTCATCTGTCCAACAGCCAAGAATCACCGGTGTCACTGAATGTCATGATGAGGAGCTCAAAATCAGACTTGTGTGACCTAAACACAAGATGTCCTATATTCAGGACAATAGAGTAGATAAGCTACATACATGAAGTCCTATTATGGGTGGTCTTTGAAGTAGCCACATCAACCATTACAAGCGCTCTTTTCAACTTTCTCCACATGTGGCCACTTGCGCAAGCCTGAGCAAGGTTTTTATGCTTTAAAGGTCATAAACCGCTAACATGTCTCACACACACACACACACACACACACACACACACACACACACACACACACACACACACACACACACACACACACACACACACACACACACATACACACATACACCTGCCCTGGCTCACACACTAAGGAGTTACAGTTCTGCTTAGGTGTTCTTTAACACTGTGGTGAAGTGAGTGTAACATAAACTATTAAACTTTCATTGGAAGCTAATCTGTTGTAGCAGAAATAGCTACAGGATGGAGCACATACTTGGAGGATTCTACACCATTCTTGAATGAAAACAGATATAAATTACTCTAAAGTGGTGGTGAAATGAGATCTGTTCGTCCCGTACTTCAGAGGACAAAATGACAGATGAAAAATAGTTAGATTTATGCTTGTTACTTTCCAAACCCACAGTGGGCCAATTCCAATGGGCTCTGATGTTTTTGGTGTTCTGCTCACTCTTTGCCAAACTACAGTGGGTGATTTTTCACGGGGCGGACGAAACAGCACCAACATAGTGAGGTTTGGATTTAGCAGATCATTCACATGTTAACCTTCTTTACTCTTCTCTTCTCCTCTCCTCTCTTCTCCTCATCCGTCTTCTCTTCACTGTTCTTCTGCAACAATGACTTCACGCTCCTATCATGTCCTTTTCACCACACAGAGCAGAAGGATGGTTGTGCTCATTGCAAAATGATTCATAAAAGCAGAGATGGGAAGTAACAAAGTACAAATACTTCATTACTGCACTCAAGTAGATTTTTCAGATATTTTTACTTTACTATTTATTTTTGTGCCGACTTTTTACTTTTACTTACATTTTTAACACGAATATTGGTACTTTCTACTCCTTATATTTTACAAAATTGGCTCGTTACCTTAGTTTCAAATAATTTCAGTGGAGTTACCGTTATTATTTTCGCGTTATCAATACCGAATTCAATCTAATTGGATAGGACTATATGTTGCACTTGACGCACCACTACAAGACGATTCGACAGATTCGGTGGCATTCATTCGAGACAAATCATTGTGGCTTGATGGAGGTAAGTAACGTTAGCACATAGTAGTATGGGCGGCGACATGATTAAAAATGAAGAAAACGGAGATCCCAGAGATTCGGCAGACAAGCAGCAAGACATACCAATCATCCTTGCCCTTATCTGAGAGAGATGTTTGAGATAGAAGGCATTAAGAATGACTCCTGGCGAATGTGCTGCAAATTTTGCCAACCGAAACTTCTTAATTAATGTCTGTTTAGTAATTCATATTTTATCCTTTATTTTCTTTCCAGAAGCAATATTTGAGCACACATACATGTAGATTCCTTTAAATGTTAAGGGGAAGATTAAAAAAGAGAAACTGGATCTGTAAATTCTCACAGAATCACAATTGAATTCATATCTTGCTACTCAGTCAGAATCATATTAACCTGGCGTCCCAGTCTCTGTTACAATAATCATATATGTGATGTTTTAGGCCTATTGGCAGACATCTATTTAAAATGTAGGTAGTGGCATATAAAGAGCCTTTTTTTCCATGTCCACTGAAGTTTCTCAGCTTGCACTCTAGTAACATTTGTGTGGTCCAGGTAGCTCTGCATAAAAAAAATGGTCGTCATTCGCAAGGCTACTTTTACTTTTATACTTTAAGTAAATTTCCAAGCCTGTACTTTGTTACTTTTACTTGAGTAAAGAAATTAAATCAGTACTTTTACCGGAGTATTTTTTTAACACAAGTATCTGTACTTCTACTTGAGTACGGGAAGTGAGTACTTTTGCCATCTCTGCACAAAAGTTCCAATCTGTAAAAAAAAAAAAAATATACAAGCACTTTGTGTGTGCTCATAATATCTGTGTGCATTGTTGTATTTTCCGTCCTGACAAGGACCATGAGAGTATGAAAATCTATTTAATTCTAATCTAATTCAGAGTTGCGATTTGGGTTTGGGGTTAAGTTTAAAAGTTAAACAAAATAGTTTTAGACCATGTGAATATAGTGGCGATAATTTGTTTTTGCTGTTTTGTCCCTTTATCTCCACAAAAAAGCCAACTTTCTTTTGCTTCCAGGTCTCTTTTTGAAGAGTTATTTCTATTGACATATTTTTCTGCTTCTGTTGTATGACAACTATGCAAATATACAATTATTTGATCAAGTCTCAATGTAGCAATGCCAAAGTTATTGTTAGCCCTGAGGGTACAGGCACTATTTAATGAATCAGTATTTGAAGAGAGCAGAGCTTTACCAATGAAATGTTTAAGTATCTGTTCATGTTTGTCACAATGCCCAATCCGTTTAGCCATGGTCCTTACCATTTGTTATTGATAATGCCCCATCCCAGCATTTTCCAACCGCAAATTAACTGAACGAAGAGGAAAAAGATGAGACTTGAGCATTTTTTTATGCGCATGTAAGTGTGCATAGTAAACGTTTAGAAAACCATCTGAAAAGGTTAGCATGGACACAAAACCTTTCACAATACATTTTTTTTTAAAAGTCCATATTATGTAATGTAGATTTGACAGTTTACTGTAAGAGACAGGTATTGATGAGGAAAGATTTACATTAAAGGAAAGAAATATGTTTCATGTTATAGTTAGTCAAAACACAATAGTTAATATTTTTAACACTTATTTTTCACAATATATATTATATACATATTATATCAGTGTGTGTGTGTGTGTGTGTGTGTGTGTGTGTGTGTGTGTGTGTGTGTGTGTGTGTGTGTGTGTGTGTGTGTGTGTGTGTGTGTGTGTGTTAGAGAAGGCATGGAGGACCTTAACAGTACTCTGTTAACCCCAGACTCCCCAGACAAAAGCAGCTTTGTGTCTGAGAGCTGTGTGTGCAGTGAAAAGGTTTCAGGAGGTGAATGTGAAATAAGGTTTTCGCTTTTCTTCTTTTGCAACCCTTTATTTCACTTCCTCGCTTTACAAATGTATGGGTGCCATTAACAGGGACTCAAGACTATTCAAGAGGTATATAATGGTCAAGAAGCTGTGATAATCCGCTGTTCAGATGTTGGCTGGCCGTTGAAATCTGAGCTGGCTTTCACTGGAACTGTATGTCTGTCTGTGGGTCTGTGGGACAGCTATTCAGCTACTGTGGCTTTCAATTGAATCCCATTAAAGAGGACATGCAGAATAAAAGTACAGAGACCTATCAGTGTAGTAAACCTCTGCTTTTCCCTCCACCTAAACTCATTCTTATTGTTTTTTGGCCATAGCACTTCATAACAGTCAAACAGGCAACAACAATTTCTGCATTGTTTGACAATTTAGAGAACTGAGAACAACATGTTTTCTGGATTTTCATGACTCACACACACTTACAAAATATGAGGCGGGAAGCTACATGGACGTCATTCTAATAGGGCTTTTGTGTAAATCTTAACTGGGCTGTATTAGTGTGGGACAGTGATGATGTTGAGAGTTTACTACAAGGAACCCTGCGGTGAACATACACACATTAAAACCGTCTGCCTTCCAGACATCCCTAACAATCACAGCAGGCCTCCATATGCCATAGTTCCCCTGGCTGTTGCATAAGATCAGTGTTTGGTTAGTTTCACTGGATAAGCTGTGGTAACACGGTCAAAAGCCTTTACTTACTTCATTAACACCTGGTAATTATTAAATTGTGGGTTACAATTTAGTACCCAGATAAAACCCTCTATGTTAATCTCCCTCTTTGATGCATCTCTTCCTTTCTATATTTTACTGTTTGTCGTAACTCTTTTATACCCCCTTCTGTTACACTGCTCGTTCTGAATTCCTGTTATCAGGTGAGGTTGGATAGCAGGTCTGTGTCGCGCTGTGATTTTGATAAGAGATGTCTTGTTCCCAGGCCTGCATAGGGCCGCGCCAGGTGACCCGGCTGCCTGCTGTCAATCTGCCTGACGGGACCTCAGGACCCATATGGGCTTCTGGGAAGCTTTAAAGACGCTATCTTAAACCTTATAAAAACCTGATGACATGAGGGAAATGACAGAGGAAGAGGGGAGAGAAACAGATTTCCTTCAGTCACATTTTGACACTTATAGTAGCTATAAAAGGGTTAAAAGGAGATAAAAGGAATTGCCTTTGCATTGTGGAGCAGGGCTGACTCTATGACCCTCTGTCTTACTGGAAATTAGAGGATACAGAGGAACCATGGCTGCATGGCTGAACGGTTTGTTGGCTAAACTGTCTGTTGTGGTTTTTTGTAACAGAGCAAGAGACTATTAAGGGATCACTGCTATTTGCTAAAGTCTGTGATCATTATGCATCTTAATCTGATTTGAATTGTTTTAGGAGTAAAGGTTACAATTTAAATATGCATGTTAGGTGAATTTGCTCATTCCCATTCTTGCAAAGGGTCGAATGAGGAGATTACCACCTTCATATCTGTCCACTTAATATGAAGCTACAGCCGGCAAGCCAGTGAGCATAGCTTAGCATGAGGCCTGGAAACAGGAGGAGACAGCTAGCCTGGCTGTGTTACAAAATCTGTCCGTCTAAAGCTGACTAATTTCCATGTTATATGTTGTTTGTTAAAAACAAAGTGTAAAAATGACAACTTCTTGACCTGGTGCAGTAAATAACTGGATGAATGTTTCTTGTTTTTATGCTAAGCTAAGCTAACTGCTGGCTGTAGCTTTAAATTTAACAGACACATATATGAATGGTATCAATCTTCTCATCTAACTCTCGGTAATAAGCGTATTTTGCTAAATGTAGGCTTTTCAATGAAGCATTAAAAAAGCTGTTATCATCCAGTCCTCGGGATATTCACTTAAGAAAAGGAGTTATCTTTAGATTTAGAATTTCGAAGACATAAAAGCTTCATTACCATATCTACATCTCTCTCATCTCACTCCAAAATAAGCCACAAATGTTAATTGTATGTGAAGGCATGACAGCTACCTCTGGAAGAGATTAGAGAGTTTCCCTTCTGGCTCCATATCTGTGGTTGAGGCTCTACTTGGCAGTTTCTATTGTCCTGATATATTAGGTGTCCCCTCTACGGATTTCATTTCCAAGGTTTGAACTCTATCTGCATTGGCTTGCCTGTCGGTGTCTGCCACAGGGCTCTTGTATGAAATGAAAGTTATACTCCATGTGGGTAAATCGTTCATATTTGCACAGCTGGCCAGGGCTGCGTGGAAAGACTTAGAAGTATTTGGACAACTAAACAATGTTAATTTGAAACCAATTAACATTCTCCTTCAGTTTTGGTTGAGGAAGATATTTTCAACGCTTAACAAGAACAGAGAGCAGCATTTGTTTTCTCTTGAGGAGACTTGCCATACATTTTCATCCGTGAAATCACAATCACCATGCAGGACCCTACCGCATGGTTTTACGGAAGAAATGTGGGATAAAAAACAGTGATTGAACTTCTGATTGACTTCTGTTTTTTTGCTGTGTTATGTTATTGTGGCACAAGTAATTATTTTTGTCTTTAATTTAATCTGTCTGGGGCTTAATGGAATGATCCTGATGGATTTGGCTGGTTTCCTGTCCTCCCCCTGCCCCCCAAACACATACACTGGTAAGCACTCCACTCAAGCAGTTATGACTTGTAAAGACAGCTTGAGGCCATTTTATCCAGCCATAATCCAACGCGTCCTTTAGGACAAACTATCAAATGCAGCTTTGAAGCACGTGCGGCAGTTTGGGGCTACTGAGATCACACTCCGGCTTCACGACCACAGCTTAGGGCTGGACGGTGGTTAAATGGGCTTCCCAGCAGGGCTAAAGCTTGGTCCCCTGATGTATGATTTATGATGGGCTTCCTGAAAGAAACGTGGGAGTCTCCTCATGTAACTACTGCCAGTGTTAGTTTACAACGCTCGTGTCACCTTGATCCTTTGAATGTCGCCTTTCTGGAAATGAACGTGGCAGCATGTGGTGGCTGAAAATACTTGTTTACAGACAGTAGAAAGTTAAATAGTTTTTCCTAAAAGGGTGGAAAATCGGCTTCACTCAGAAATAAATGCATAACATCAGTGATGTTATGAGGATCAGTGTTATTCATTTATTTATTCATTCATTATGATAATGAGTATTATTTAATTGCATCCACTGATACACAATTTAGAAATAGATTTTAAACAAATGTTGGCTAATATTGTATATACAAATACAATATGGTTTTAATAAATGACAGAAAGCTAGAATTTAGCCTTTTATTTCAGGAACAAAAGGAGGATTTACTGTCTCTTTAATTTACTGTGAAAGTCATGATGCCTCCATTATAAATAATTTGGTCTGTTCTAATTAATGATATGATCAATTAGAAAGATAATAACTGAATAATAATTGTTCATGTGTGTGTACAGTGTGTCTGCATTTGTCTTTGTGTCAGCGAGAGATGTTCACTGCAGGTTTATCTGTCTGGCATTTGTTTAGACTGTGGTCATCCTTGTTTTATGGGGTCCTCAGGGAAACATCCCAAACACAGACTCAATTTGTGAAGCGATTCTGCTCTTTTTCACATAAAAGAGACTTGTTTGCCTCTCTGTGTATTTGGTCTTTGTCAAGCGAGGGTGCTGGTCTACATCAAGCGTGCAGGGTTAAGAAGACAACATGAGTGTAAACCGTTGCTTATTGCATGAATAAACCAGGAGCAGATTTGACATTAAATAGGTGTTTTTTTAAGCACTCATGCAGTTCACTTGTCTTTGACTTATCTTTGACTTATCAGTCAAAAGTTACTTTCCAAAATCCTTGTTAACCTCATGCCAGCTGCAGTTAGTACACAAACTATGACGTATATTCAAGAGAAAATAAACATCTACTTTGCCAAAACCCATTCAAACTATTATTAACTATTTTTTAATTTGTTCAACAGAAAATATAAACACTCATACAGCACCTTTAACGACGCCGTCCACTGTTTATAATGCTGACGTAAAACAGTCAATCGTTTTCTATCAAGCTTGCATCATTTGTTTGTTTTATGATGCAGACAGCCCAATTGGTTTTTCTCTTAATACAAAAAATAGGTCAGAAACATTAACTGTCTAAAAACCTCAGTTTATTATAATCATTGCTTATGTGTTTTTTTCCCCTACATGTGACAAATGGTATGACGCATATAATAATTAACACATGTTTTTACAAGAGAGCATGACCTCTGCATCTGTTAGCACAGGTCTGGCACAGGTCTGGTGTGTTTATGAGGTGAGAAGGGGCTCTATCTAAATCTGTGAACCCCGCAATAATATATGTGCGATGAAACGATGAAATAAGTAAAACCTGTCATTTGTCCTCTGTTTGCTTTCTTTTTCCTTCCCTGTCTACCTTTGATTAACTGTAATGTCTGTATTATTGTGCTTATGTGACTGCACATATATTGTGATGTTTGCATGTTTTTAAACATGAGGTATGGTATACAATGTATTCTTCCAAATTAAAGTCAGGCCCCCTGTAGTGATACATAGAAGAGTGACAGCGCTGAGTCAAGATGTGAAGGCGCATGAATGCTGACAGCAAACCTCCTTCTGTAATCCCACATCATGTTTGGATCGCTCATTCACACATTGTGTGCGGTCGCCAGAGGCCCCAGTGCTAGAGGTCAGGACTGTAAGTATATATCATAGTGCGACCTCCATCAAATGAAGTGACCGTGAAATTTGGACAAGGTGCAGTGTTGGGCATCACTGGCCAGCTAATTGAGAATTTTTTTGTGGTATTCTCCTTAGCATTTCAAGGAAATTGTTGGTGTTTAGATTGAAGAGTTGAGTTGCAGTTTGTGCAGTTCATATTTCTGTTGATGCAGTGGTGGATAAAGTCTTCAAATCATGTACTTATGTAAAAGTAGCAATAAAACACTAACAAATAAAGGTCCTGCATCAGAAATATGGCATATTAGAACAAAATGTAGGTTACTCAAAGCATCAAAAGTAAATTTATAACTGACTGGATGCAGTATTTTTGTCTGAGATATAGTTTTTATTGCACACTGCAGCCAACACTGCAGCCAACACAACAGCATTTTCACTGTATACTTTAGTGATAGAGGATTTAACCAATCCATGTTTCTGTTTGTTAAACACACTGGCCACATCTCACTATACCTCTGAAGGCAGCTGAAACACGGGCTGTAAATAGAATTTCAGGCTATATACCTGTTGGCCTTTAGCCGTGTTTATTACTCATAGCTTTTAGTTAGGTCGACGTGTCCTGGAGCAGATGCAAAGGTTAACGGCTCTGCTGACTCACCCCCTGACCTTAACCTTGGGAAGAGCAGGTTGGGAAGAGGACAAGCTATACATTCATCAGGTGTTCATGCAGCTTGAAAAACTGCCTTTGATTTCTGCGAATGAGGAGGATTTCTGTCAGTGCAGGTGGATTCCATAGGGGAGGAAATGGGTAACTACAGCAATGATGTTATTGGGAAATTATAACTCTTTGTCTGGATGAAAACCAGATCTGCTATGGAATCTACTTTTGCTTTCGGGTAATGTCATCCACCACCAGTGAATAACACCTACCAAATTTCAATTCCAAGGGATAAACTGAAACAATTATAGTCATTACTACTCATGTTGTTCCAGTAACAGAATCGTGTTCCTTCATATTTATGTAAGCGTTTGCATAAAGGACGTGTTAAACTCTTGTGTTTTGCTGCTGTGTCTTGTTAAGTATAAAAACACATTTCATGTATGACTTATTACTGTACTGAGTTCCACCATTTAGACAAATGACCCTGGCTGAAAAGGGACTCTTGGGATCTTGCACCTCATACTCACAACCTCCACTAAAACCTAGAAATGAGAGCTTGGCCTTTTCACGCGTTGCAAGCACTCAGTTTTATGAAATCCCACTGATCTCGCTGTTAACCTTCCACCAATCACTGAAATCGATCTTTTCCTCTTACACCTTCCCATCTCCAACCATGTGAAAAAAGTTTCATTGACTCTGAGGACCCCCTTGGGGTCCTGGACCCCCTAGGGTTCCCGGACCCCTTGTTGAAAATCCCTGCATTACAGTATCCAATATTTGAGTCAACTGACCAAGCGAGGATGACCCATGATGTCAGGGTCACAGGGAGTTAAGGACGTCCTTGCACCTCTGCGCATGCTTTACAACAATGAGGGCGGAGAGAGGGTTAAAGTGCGGCCACGACCCTGCTGATGGAGAGCTTCTGTGTGGCCAAGCAGGGTCACAGGATCACAGGTTCATAGAGGAGCAGCATGCAGGCAGCGCATCTATCTAACAGCAGAGCAAAACACGTCACTCTGACGTGGTCACGTTCTCATCCATTTTGTTTCAATGCCCACTCACTCTTTTCTCTTGATGGTTCCCCTTTTTCACCACTTCCTTTACTTCACTATTGGAAGGGATGGCTCTCTTACTGAATATCAAAAGTGGCTGCATAAAGACACACAAGCATTTATGCTATTTTCTAGTCTTGTGAAATTGGATCTTTTAAAAGGCAAAAACAGGCAGTGGATAAATATATACATCTTTTCTGTTATATAAGATCACAAAGCATAATGTTCTTTCACTTTAAGAGCCCATCTGTTGTCACTCATAGCTCATTAGCACATCCAAGAAACAGAGTAAATAGAAAGCATTCCTCCTGTGTGTCCTCTCATAAGTCTGATGTGATTTGTGTATGTGATAGGTGATAACACAAGTATACACACACTCAGGACGTGCTGTAGCTGTTATTACTATAAAGTCAAAGTCACATTCGTACAAAAGCAAAACTTTGCTCCCCTCTCATTAGGACAACAAGTTTGTGGATGCCAGAATAAACGATTTCTGAATTTCTCTCATCAGATCTGTCTATTCTTATAACACTGCAGAGAATTACTCAGAAGTCATTTCAATTCATGTTCCGAAGTTGGCCAACAGTATCCTGAGAGGATTCAGATAAACTGCAGCCCATTGGCCGCATGATGTTTATCAAGGTTTTTTTAACTGATCAACAAATAAAGTTAACAAATCCGTCTCATTATGATGTTTGACTCCGCTCTCACTGCCTCACAAATTGAACATTCAAATTGCTCTCTGGACACTAATTGTATTCTTCAAAAAAGTAACCTTTTTACAGGACATGTTCCCATATGTGCGTAAATGCATCCATTTGCACGAACGCATGAAGAATGTGCATACAAACTCGCAAACTATCAACTGAAGCGATCTTCCCGGCAGGTTGTCCTTGATCGAGGCCTCCTCTCATTGGTACAATTGGGCAACCAGCTGCCGTTAGCAAAACTCTGCAGCATGGAAACATTTAACCAGGCTGAAGGATGGCCCTCACCCTGACCACCGCACACACTCATAAAACTTAGCCATATGTAAAGGATTGGGAGGATGATGGCTTCTCTTTTGATATTCAGTAAGAGGGCAGTGGGCATGACTAATGACATGGTGTTTATAATGTGGCGTATAATAAGACATGATTCTACTCTCTTAACCTGGATCTTGAACTTAATCATCCAATTTATTAGCTGTCTGCAGGCATAGCTGGCAATTGTAAAAGCCAGCCATGGGATTAGGACTTGTGTTTTTGCAAAAGACTGTACACAAAGAACAAACTAGACATGGTCCAATTTCTTCCAATCAAGTCATTTTATTTTCTGGATTCCTTTACTTTTCCAAATATGTGTCCATCCAAATCCCTGATGACCAGACAAACAGGAGCTGCACTCTATCTGGTCTGGTTTTCAGTGGCCCAGAAATGTAGAAACATAAAAGTGATCACCATCTATTCAGGCCCCTGAGGATGTTGACTTCACTCCTGGTTTGTGGCCTTGACACACACAGACACACAGGGTATAGACAAACGCACATACCAGGACTAATTGTAAAGTAGCAGGCAAAGGGTTGTATGCCAGTTGGTTGTATGTGTACTGTGTGCTGTACAGTATATGTCCCTTGTAAGTTCAATTTATGATTGTTTTTGCTTGAAAGATTTTGTATGTTTTGGCCAATGCACTTGTAACTTTGACCTGTGGTAGTTTCCTGACTGATAAGATGTTATTTCTGAGAAATGTTGTTAATTGCAAATTTGTAGTAGTATTTAAGTGATTAAGTTACTTAGAGTTTAAGTCTCTCTCACTGAGGTTGTTACTTTATTTGGTCTATGCCCTGACAATTTGTACTATAGCTGTGAAGACATTCAGTTATGACATTCATTCTCTAAACCCCAAAAATCCCTTTTTCATATCTAACCTTAACCCTAAACCCAAGTTTGAATAAACCCTTTCAGAAAAGAGACAGGAGGGGTAAGGTGAGGTGCTTAATTTGGGTGATGTTCCTCATATTTGTAATCTTTATATCTTACACACCCATGCACACGCACTGCAACATGCCCTTTTACCTTTACCTCTACATTCACTACAGTATTGGCAAATGTTCCCATAGTAAATCAACAACCCTAGTGTTGAACCCTCCCTTCCACACACACACACACACACACACACACACACACACACACACACACACACAAAGAGACACACAAAAATAGATGTGTGATCATAAGCTGTGGTCTGTGATTGGCCTCCAACAATATTAACGACGTTAAAATGTTGAATATCTCTAAAACTGGTCTGGCTGCAAGTAATTGTGTACACAGTGTGATAGGTAAACCCCATGTATGTACTATCAGTTATATATTGGCATATTCAAGATGCTTTGCATATATTATTTTACTAAATTGCCCTTATATGGTGTATATATATATATATGGACCATGACTGTATTTTACTGCTCCCAAATGGACAATTCAGTAACAGGATTTTCCACTTAATTCCAAACAGACCATATGTGTTCTGTGACAGGAGGTCAACCAAAACCTGCAGTTAAGCTTTGTCCATCACCCTACATGTACATACCACATTATGATATACAACAGCATTTCCTCAGGAAGGAAACCTCCCATATCCACTGTCATGCTCTTATAGTCTATCGTACTCAGTGGTGGATTTGGGATTGTCAACATTAGCTTCTCTTCGTCTCTCTTCTGAAACCTCCACATTTTATAAAAGTAGGACTTCTGTCTCTGAGGAGTGAGGACCTCCTCAGAAAATCTTTACAACCAGGCCAGATTACCATGAAAGCATTTCTTCTATTCCTGAGTTAGAACAAGGGAGAAATGAAGAGCAGATTTTTATGACTAAGGTTTAGACATTTCATTAAATTAATGCTGAACTGTATGAAACTTTTAATCTGTTAACAATGAAACACTGCACCATCTCAGATATTATCACGAGGAAGATGATGCTACACAGCTTTGTGTAGCGAAGGAAGAATACTGCGGGTTTTGTTTAATCTTTTATTCACATTCTTGAATCCTTTTAGATCTGCTTCCTTCTGTTGTATTTGAATTGCTGAAGAAGGTATGTGTAGCAAAGCCAAAATGGGCCAACCAGGCCATATGGGAGGCTGCCATCAGTCTAGAGGGAACAGTGGGGTATGGGTTTGTGCTGCAAACTCTTGGTTACAGGGCAAATATTCCATCTTTTAAGACTTTGCACTAACCACAGAATAACTACTCATGGGACAGAAATGTTTCATACAGAAAGAAAAACTAAAGAAAAAAAATATCAGAACCCCTCAGTATCAAGGCCAAACTCTGAACTGCTTACAGTTCTCTTCTCTGTTCACTATCAGTGCGGCAATCTAATTGTGTGTACTGTACACACTCAAGAGGCATGGCCCTCTCACTTTATACTGCATTCCTTAACCTTGCCGCTGCTAGACAATAGTGCCTTGTAACTGCTCAAGATAATGGTCTGGTATAAAAACATCAGACTGGTCTGACAGGGCGCCGTTTGTCATCCTTCCATTGGACGCTCTGGGCAGCTGATCTGATGCCATTTGTCATCGAAGAGTTAAGTTGTTTCTGTTAATTAAGCTTGTCTGTAAGCTGGTAAGAAGGCAAATGAAAGACAGGTGGACTGAAAAGCTTTCCATTAAGTATAAGACAGGTAAAGAGGCACTGGTTGATGGAAAAATGAGGAAACACTGTTTCCTTACATGCTGTAATTTAAAGTGAAAGGGAAGATAGTGATCTGCCAACACAATCACCACAAAAAGCAGCTGATGACCTCAGTGGTATGTGATGAATACACACAGCAGATCAAAGTCACATTCTCTTATTGCAGAGGATGCAAACGTCCTGACTCAGCATTGCTCAAATGAAAACCGGCAACAGAAAAGAAGTGACAGTTTAACATTAGCTTTGGAAGAAAGATTGGGGAAAAATACTTATTTTACTGGCATTAGTGAAGCTGACCTCAAATTCACAATTAAGATGCCAAAGATTAACGCTCAGTAGTACACGCACACATGTACTGGTATGTGAGAATCTGAATTTGATGGATGCTAACTGGACATTTCAATGTTGTCTTCATCCAGCTCATTTGCATCTTGCATGAACCGGATTGAATCAAGATTTCTCACACTTCACAGCCAAGTCACGCACTGTCAATCAGAATTAAGTACATGTGAGCACATGGTAATACCTTATCGTATATATGCTGCTGTTCGCCTTCTCTTCGCTGTGTCTACACATGCAGGCTGTGGCTCAGCGGTAGAGCGGCTCAGCCTCTAACCACAAGATTGGTGGTTCTATCGCAGGCTCCTTCGGCCACAAGGCAAAGTGTCCTTGAGAAAGACACTGAACCCCAAGTTGCTCACCGGATGCTGAATGTGGTTGTTCACTGCTTCTAATGCTTAGCGTGGGTAAACTGCAGAGATTGAATTTCTCTACATTGTACCGTACGATTGTATGTGACGAGTAATAAATTTCTTTCTTTTTTTCTTCTGAAGTACACCCAAGACATTAGCAAGTGACTATAAGACATATGTTTACACTACAGTAACAATGGACTGAAATTGACTACATGTCTTTCAGCTCATTGTTTTGGTTTTCTGACCCACAACTTGTTTCACTCTCACCACTCTCATCAGCGTGATGTGATTGTATACAGTGCCCCACAAACAAAGTTGTTGGAGGTCTGAACACTTTGACATATCACTGCCTCGTAATGATGTATATGATCTGTGTTGACTATTAGACATTATACTGGCAGAGATTACATATCCTCTCTGTCTTCCCAAAACCTTCTCCATAATTCATATCTGTTTCACAACCACATATTTTTCCTGCTCCTTCCCATGTTCTTCATCTGTCTTCGGGATGCTCCTGACCTTTTGGTATTGTTATAAATGGTGTCTGAGAAAAAAAGAGCTTAGAAACAAGACACTTTTTTTCCTAACTAGTGCCAGCCATAGGGGTCGGCATGTAAATATCTCATGTAATTTAGGGGCAGCAATGTACCAACACATCTCAACCACTAGGTGGCTCCCTGCATTTGTAAATGGAGTAATTAGACTCCACCATGGCGGAGTACCTGGTGTTAAAGACTGCAGGGAGGTGTAATAGTCACAGTGTGGCCAGTTAGGTTTATGTCTTCATATTCTAAGAAATATTCAAGTATTCTGCTAAAATTAGTGAAGTCTTTCAGAGATCTTTCATAGCCTTCCCTCAACGTTAAGATATAAAACAGTCCGTAAGAAGTGATTATGGAGATATTGCCTGAGCAAAGCAACAGAGCAGAGTAATAAAGCTGTTGGTGTAATTAAAATTAGAGCTGTTTTCACTGGTTCTGACAGGCACCAGACACCCACACAGGACTGAGAGAGGCTGGATGGGGAGGAAGTGAGAGAGAAAGTTGAGAGAGAGAGAGAGAGAGAGAGAGAGAGAGAGAGAGAGAGAGAGAGAGAGAGAGAGAGAGAGAGAGAGATGGGAGAAAGAGAGAGAGAGAGGCATGGCTAATCTAGTCCTCTGCCCATGGGCACAGTGGAGTGAGGGGGAGAATGGTGTGGAGCCAGGGTGAGGAGGGGTAACACAGGCATGATTTCAGGGTGAGAGAACATGTGAGCAGGCGAGTAAAAGTTTGGGAAGAGGTTGAGAGGTCATAGGTCAGGCTGTGTGAGGCTGAGAGGAGAGGAAGCATGTCCGTATAGCTGCACAGACCAATTAGAAAAATGAGACTGTATTTATACTGTAACATTAGATTTACAGTCTCACTAGATGACAATCAGTCCCATCCTGACAACTGCCATAAAACTCATGATGTACAGTAAATGTCAGCAATGATCCCCTCACAATACATAGTGACCTATACCATTAATTGTGTTTTTTGTGTGACTGTTTTTCATGTTATCATGAGGGCTTAGCATGTCAAATACACATAAACACCCAGCAGCAAGGCTCAGTTAACATGCACAGAACACATTCCTATCTCATATCTGGTTCATGTGCAATAATGCACTGCAGTCTAAATATATATGCGATTTAATTAAGATTTCTTCAGACTTCTTTTTTCTTTTATCAATTCAATCACATAAAGTGCTCCTGGTATTTTTTTACTGTTACAGTGAGTGTGTATGTGTACAGGCATATGTCACTCAGGAGGTAGAGAAAATTGTCCATTAACTGCTATAAATACTCTACAAAGCACACCTTATTAAGTTAATGAGTCTACAGGAATGTTTGCAACTGTACTAAGGTACAGTGGTGCTTTGAGCTACTGTAATTGTTAGCATTGTTAGCATTCTAACCTGCTCATATTGACAATGCTGACATGCAGATGTTAAGCAGTTATAATGTTTATGTTCACCATCGTAGTTTAGCACGTTAGCAAGCTAACATTTACTAATTAGCACGAACCACAGTGATACAAAATACCAAAACTGATGACATTCAGATGTCATCAGTTTCGGTATTTTGTCAAAAACAGAAATATTCTACAAATCAAAATTTTAACCTGATAATGGCGTAAAAAAGACACATTAAGGGATCGCCAGTTATTACAATTGAACCTGAAGGGGTCGTGAATATGTGGACCAAATGTCCTGGCATTTTATCCAATAGGCCTAGTTGTTGAGATATTTCAGTCTGGACTAAATCAACAGGACAACATTGTCATCCCTAGACAAGTCATACCTTTAAATTATGGTATTACATTTGTCATTACACATCTTAACACCTGCAGTTTCTGCAGCACTGCTCACACACAGTCACTTATACTCTTTACCATAAATGCCACAAATATCCTGGATGCTAAGCCGGAAACAAGTGGAACAAGTACACACAAGTGTCTTTGTTAAAGATTTAAGGAGATTTATGTAGCTTACTTTGGCCCCTACCAGGAGTCATGGTGTGTGAGCTCTGTGACTGTTAATGCTTGTTCCAGTAGGCCTCTGCTGTGCCCGAACAAGCTTACACCTCAACCAAACCTCCGTCAACTGATTATGCGGACTTACATTTACACATGTGTAAGTGTGTCAAAGGGTCTCTGTTGGTTCTTGTGCCATTTTGTTATATATCCATCGCATTGTTAGACTATTCACAACGTGCAGAGAGCAGTACAGTAAAGTAAACTGCAAACTAAGTGGAATTTGTTTATCATTTTTCTAACTGTGACGTTGTTTAGCAAGCTGCTCTTTCTTCAACCCTCACTCTTGATGAAACAGTGTTCCAATGAATGAATGCTGCATGTCTGACTGTGCCCTTGAAAAATAAAAAAATAAAAGTGTTTCTGATGGTTTGATTACACTGAATCATCCAAACCCTCACAACAAGGTGAAATTAAACAGATAAAAACAAGAGGAAACTGTAGGGAGAGGACAATACATTTTTTGGTTGAGAAGCAAGGTCACCAATCTCCTCTGCAGTTCAAGGGGGCATACAAATTACTGCTATGTAGTGAGTAGTGAGTATGTGTGTGTGTGTGTGTGTGTGTGTGTGTGTGTGTGTGTGTGTGTGTGTGTGTGTGTGTGTGTGTGTGTGTGTGTATGTGTGTGTGTGTGTGTGTGTGTGTGTGTGTGTGTGTGTGTGTGTGTGTGTGTGTGTGTGTGTGTGTGTGTGTGTGTGTGTGTGTGTGTGTGTGTGTGAGTTACAGTAAGTTAGTTTTCTATTAATTCTTCACAGATAATTTTCAACCAGATTTATGTGGTACGGTGCACATTTCAGAGCTGAACAGTTTCACCTTGACATACAGGGTGGAATGCTAAACCAGCTGAAAGTGGTTTAGTTCATTGTTGTATGGTGTGTGTGTGTGTGTGTGTGTGTGTGTGTGTGTGTGTGTGTGTGTGTGTGTGTGTGTGTGTGTGTGTGTGTGTGTGTGTGTGTGTGTGAGCAAGCGTGCGTGCGTGCGTGCATGCTTGCGTGTGATTAGCAGTTATTGGAGCAACAGGGGCACTGAGTCACAAAACTCTGAGGTAAACTCGTCCAATCTAAGAGGCTTCACATCATGGCAATCATGGACTACCCCACTTTGGCTTTTTTTTAACCAACAACCATCTATCTAGATAACAGTCAACCATGTTTCTAGAATGCTACTTTAGTAACAACCAAGCTACCAACTACTTTAGAGAAGTGTGAAGGTTACATTTTTAAACAGTGAAGAGGGAAAGTATCTAAGGTCATGGGGAACTCAGAGAGCATTTGGTGGATTGTAGTGGAATGCACCTGCAGGATCCTTGGTATTTCTACAGCAACGGGTAAGTAAATATAAATAATAATATAATATAAAAACAAACAGAAACATATAAGAAGATTAAATTCAGACTTATTGTTTCAGTATGGGCAGAATTTAGTTATTTGGATACACTAACAGATGCACAACAGATTCCAGATCCTCTCTCTAATAAGTTCTGCAGTCAGAGTATACATGCTATTGTAAAAATACAAATAAGGACTAAACATTCAGTATTGAATTAGTATCAGTAGTAATAGTAGCTATACATTTGATCTGCTATCAAGTGTTGCAACCTGTTGTTTAAAGCTGATATCTGACTTAAAGTGTTAGAAACATTTTTGAAGCTCTCCAGCTCGGCTTTGTAAGGATTTCATTAACCCAAAATGTTAGAAGGTCAGATGGTTATGTTGGCCAACTGTACTTTTGACCTCCAAGAACACCAAACCATCTCTTGGCTGATATATAGAGCATATAAAAACATACTTGATCATACATAACCTTGCTCTGTTTTCTTCAGGCACACAGGGACAGATTGCACGCAGCTCTCTTAGCCACATTAAATCATCATAGGGGAAATAGCTCTCTGTTTGCTGCCTCCTCCAGAAAAATATGGGACCCCCTCCACTTAAATTCAAACAGCTGCTGACACTGAACATTTACTAAGAGACATGTGCCTCGCATCACACCAAAACCAAGGCTCTGTATCCAGCTGGGTTACTGGGCTTATGTGATCACAAGCTGTTATGCATTCACATATACATCAGCTTTCCGTACATTGTCTATATGTGTGTGTATATTTATGGGCCGTCTACATACGCCTCTGTCTCTCTGCCTGTGTTCACATGTCTACATGGCTGTGTTGGGCTGTCTGCCACTGTGTGTGTTCTGTAGACATACGTGCCAGGACCACATATATGTTAATATCAAGCTGGTCTATATGCAGCGTTAATTCCTCTCACACTCTATAAACTACCAGAAACTTTTCAGCCACAATCCCCTGATTTCCCTCTGGTGCTGATTCTATCTCTGAATTTCTGCTAAGCCAAAGAAATTGTTTCCATGTGTTTAGTGACGATCACCACTAAACCATGCTTACCTATTTTATACCGCACATGAAAAAGATTGATGAACCAAACAGGCTTTCTTTTATAGTTTTCAAGACTTTGTTGTCATCTAATTGTATATCCTTTCAAATGGGTTTTGATGTCAGCACTCAGATTAGGGAATCTTCACAATAAAGGAATAGTTTGACATTGTGGGTTTTTTGCCGAAAGTTAGATAAGAAGATTGGTACCCCTCTCGGAAAGCAAATAAACGTATTTCCCAAAATGTTGAATTATTCCTTCAAAATATTAGGAAGGTGGCAGTAGCAGAAGTATAGAATGATACCATTAAATCACTTTATGGATCTCTTCAGGAAAATTAAGGACAACTGTAGAAGCAAAGTTGATCTTGCAGAGGAATAAATCAGAAACGTCCAGTTGCAACCCAGCCTCCCTTTTACAATAACTTTGTGCTTTTGCACAGAATAAATATAGATAGAAGAATCGAAGAAATACTGTTCTGTATCATTTATTACTCATAATAAGCCCAAAATGTTGAGAAAGGACCATCAACATACCACAACGTCTAATGACAACTTCACCTGCAAGTGCAAAGCTTTTTAAAATGTCATGATTCATGCTTTGTTGGCAGAAAATGTGTGATGTGTCCACTTTAAATAAACACCTAGCCTGCTGGCAGTGATATAGTAATTACAAGCATGAGTAAGCGATTACTAAAATGTTATGACCATGATGGAAACAATTACAAGAATTACCATGTTCTTTAAAAATCTTTATATAACATATATCATCAGTTCAATACTATCCCCTGGAGTGTAAACTATGAGTTCAAGTTGAATCCTTTCAGGGCAACTCAAGTCAATCTTCATTGCTCAATGAGGGGAGAAATGGTTTTCAGCCTGGACTTAAATTAGTATGTAATAACTGTCTCAAACTTCACAGCTACAAGTATGGCTGCAAGAATACAGTAAATACCTTGAATGAAATATGATAAATATACATAAAACAAATGTGCCAAATGATAGTCAAAGCAGCACAAAGTTGCATTGCCGTAAAACTACGTTTGAGAGGTTACATTTAAATCACCCGAGTTTAAACCAGTTGACCCACTACTGCAACAATGCCTACAACTAATGAGATCATGAACTTAGCCTGACATCTGGTGGACAAAATCTGCTCACTCCCAGAATAAATAAATAAAAAACTCACAATAATAAAAACTGATCTTCCTGTGTCTTTTTCAGTGTTGTGTGCTGTGGGAGTGGAGACCCTACAACAGGGAGAATTCAACAGCCTTGGCATCTACCTAGTGTAAGTGCTTAGGTTTTAATATACTGTATACATTTACTGTAAACCCACCAAAGCACTTGAGACTAAACTGGTGCCATTCATGAGTTACAAAAACACTGCCTGGATTTAAATATGGCAAAGAATGTGTGATCGGAGGGCTGGTAGAAAACAATTACAATACTGTACCTGCTTTCATAATAACTCATAGTATATATACTCACTCTTGCAAGGAGATGTTGGGAAGGAGTCAGACGGATGAAGTGAGGTGCAGAGGGTAGAAAGGAGACCAGTCCTTCAGTGCTGCTTTGTATTATCTCTGTGGCTCACAGCCAAACTCCCACAGAACAGCAGGAAAACATCTCCCACAGGAGACTAGAAAGGCATGACTGTTTATTCTGTCAGTAAACATACATTTTTTTGGGGGGCATTTTTCTGGTTTACTGGACATACTGTAGCAACAAGCAGTCACAAAAAACTTCTTGTGTCTTTTGCGCAACATGAAGGCGATATCTCTTCAGTTAAAGCATCCCCTTGCTACCCACATTTTGGACAATTTAGAACATGCAATCTTCACCCAGAGCCCTAGATGAAATACACAGAAACTGACATATTTAGATGAAGTTTGCATAGTTTAGAAACAGTATACCAATTGTATCACTGTATCAGTTTAATCTTGCTTTAAACAAATGTCTCCTCCCAGAGTGTCATCTGTTGGCATCATGATGTTTGAGCTGGCCTATTTCCTGGACATGATTTTGTTCATGTGTCTGCCGTGAGTACACATGAGAACAACCATCTGCAACATCTATGTTTTGCATGTTTTACTTTAGTATCAATCAATCAATCAATCCATTTGTATTTGCCCCATGAATGTACGAGGTACAATTCCAGTGAAATGTTATGAACACACAGAGGGAAAACCACATCCAGTATAATTCTTTAAGGTCATTTAACCTACTATGAACAGTGCAAAGCATGTCAAAAAAACTAAATCTGAACATGGATTCTCAATTTTTTTAGTCTGTCATGATGTCTTCCATATCAGCATTCGCATATTCAGCTGTCTTTACTGTCAAAAGAATCTTAAATTGTAAGCACATTACTTTTCAGTCCCTGTTACTGCCTCAGTCCTTCTCTTCTTCCTATATTCTCTATAGCTGTCCTCCAGACTGGCAGCTCTTTTTGTTGTGGGGAAAGATGGCTCGCATTGGAGGCTTCCATAAGTTCCTCTATTACTCCATAATGTCCGTGGTCTGCTTCTTGCACCCTGTGTTGGTGTGGCATGCAATTATCCCAGGTACAATTGCACCAGCAGTACCATATTTACATGGATAATTACAGTTCTGTTTACTGCACTGTTAGTGTCGTAATCAGCCTCCTCAGCAGCAGACATTTGATAACATTAGCAATGGCTCCATTCTATTCAAGTGTCTCAGTAAGCTGTGACAATGTGAGCCAGCATGTACAATATCAGGTCCCTGAAATTGAAGCAGCTAAATAGAATTCAGCCATCATTCATTTGATTAGTTACACCTGCGTATTTCTTACTGTAACATGTCAAAATGTCTTCTGTGAAAGAAATGGAATATACATATTTTCTGATTGCAGGGACAATGCTTCTGGTGACAGCCTTTTTCAACTTCATACTAAGCAAGAAAACAAAGACCAAATCACCCAAAAGGCCACAGGGGAGCCACAGCGACCAAGGCCCGACCACTGTCTATGTGACAGAAGGAGCCTCGAACAGCACTGTCTCATTCTTCCACGTGGTGACAGGAAGGAGAGCGGGGGTACTAGCTCTCCCAAACAGAGACCACTGCCTCGGCCTGGGAGATAGAGGAGACAGCATCCAGGCCATGCTGGAGCTGGAACAGACAGAAGCACCTAAAGGCACAGACAGGGAGATGAGGTGGAAGAGGAGGTGGAAAGAGAGGAGACTGATATGCTTGAGAGGTAGGGAGGAGCCTGTGGAGAGAGAGATGGAGGAGATGGACGGATACTGTGAGCCAGAGCCAGACACCACCTCAGATACTGCACCTATGATTACTGACTGAACGTCCCTCTGCGCTCAGACTGAGCTGCTTACTGATATCACACAAAGAAAAGCATGTGTAATGCATTCATGCTGACTGCTGAGTGCAACTAGCTGCTGCTACACTGTGGCAGACATTAATCTGAAAATAACATTATAAAATGTCTGACCAGCCAAAAAAAGACTATGGAGCATTTGTGAGTGTTGATATGTATTTTATGTAATAATTCAACAAAAAAATGAAGATTAATAGTTTTTGTATTAAATGTTCTACTGATTGGTATATTTTTTACTTCAAAAAGATCTATTAGTACAAAATTAAAATCTTAAATATTTCTAACAATTTGATTTTCGGATGTATACATTCAAAGAAATTAAACCATTTGAGCATGTGGGTGCTTTTACTCTGATTTTTGCAAAGCCAGCATTGATTGAAGAGCAGACATTAATACCGAGCAATACAATCCACTTACTGCAGCATACATTATTCATGAGGTAATAAATTAGATCAACTGTTTCATTCATTCAACGTCAGAGAAAATGTGTGTGACTTTGACTGGGAATATCAGGCATTAGAGCTTGTGCAGGTGCATGTGTTAGTCACATTCAAGTCTCTTCATTGTGTGTTTGTTGTGTGCAAGCGGTGACCATGGAGACGGAGCTCTGGGAGGAGTGCTCACATTATTATGGTGATGAGAAAAACATCAGATCACCCACCAGAGCGCCACCATAGACCTACGTTTCACCAAAACGTAACACACCAAACATAATTACAAGTATTATTCAAGCAATAATAATATGTCATACGCTGCACATTGATAATATTAATAAGGTGTGTGAATCAGACCCAAGCTCTATAAATCACCCTGACATTTGCATATTTGTGATAAAAAAGCGAGTATGAAAAGCCTGTATTAACATTTGTATTTATTTTTGTTTTATAATGCGACAAAGGATACAATTCTCCATACAGACATTCCTCTTTTGTTCAGGTCATAAATCAATACTGTTTTGTTCTGTCAACACACACACACACACACACACACACACACACTGTATTCCTCAGTCCTTTGTTCACTGAATTGTAGATATATAACTGTATGTAGCCTTAAGAGGCAATTTCTCTGCAGCATCAAAGCTGAGGAGAGAATCAATAAAAGCGGAGAGCCTCATTCATCAGAAAGCACCTCACTGAAAACTGGGGCCAGACAGCAGACACGTGAAAACCCACTGACACATAAACAACCTGTCAGTTAAACAACTGGGTTATTTTCCATATTTGACGCAAATTACATCCCCAGCAGCTACACATAGTCATACATTCTTTCAGCCTTTTACACAGTTTTGTTTTTGCACAATATAGGCTATCAAAGCAATTACATGTGAATCCAGTCAGGAGGGATGATATGTTCTGGTGCTTTATAGGAAGAACAGGGAGTCTTTGTTCAGAGTTTGCTGAGGCCGATAAGCAGGGCTGTATTATTATCTTCACAATGATCTTTGGTCACTAAGAAACTGAGTGACCCAATAATGGAGAGGAAAAGAACATCAGTATTTCCAGTCTGCTTCCACCAACTTTGTCATATCCTTTAGAATGAGCTGTTCTCTGTGAGGGAAGTTATTCAGCTGCTGGAACAACTTACTTCCTCTGTGCATGTTAAACCATAAATCCTACTTAATCAGAGAGAGAGAGAGAGAGAGAGAGAGAGAGAGAGAGAGAGAGAGACTTCCTACAGTTTGTGTTTCCACCCTACAATAGTTTCCTAGATGGCATATCCAGGTTCAAAAACAGGATGGGAGAAACTAATCTTAACAGGTCACAGCGACTTCTTCCTTTACTGCTGAGCTGGAGAAAAAAAACAGGATTAGTACTTTAGTGGTGGCTGTGCTAAAGGAATTAGATTTTTCTTATCACTGAAGGCAGAAAACAGAATGAAGAGAACTGGTTCTTTGTATTGTTTGTTTTCTGTCATTCTGTCAAACAACATACACATAACACTTATAAATTTACAAAACAAAAAAAAGGAGAAATATGAAATGAAATAAAACACAACAAACTATGAAAAAGCATGTAACTCCTAACATTTAAGCATGACACAGGAAAAAAACATCACAAGTTTAAATAACAAATCAGCACAAATTAGCTAAGAAGGGTCAATCAAATCCTTCACCTCCTAATGTAAAAAAAAACACACGACATGGGTGTGCATTGAAAAACCAAATTGTACTCTGTGGTCAACAGGGAAGTGCCCAGAATCCAAAATATACGTTTCATGTGCATTTTTACACATCAATGAACATATTCCAATGTTACCTCTAACCTGAGTTTTCCAGTAGATTATAGGTAAAACTAACAAAATCAGTAAAAAAAGAAACAAAAAAGTTTCAACTGATGGATGTGACTGATGAGGCTGAGGCAAAGGCACCTTGATCAAGAGGAGAGAGTTATGCGCTATGGTTATGTATCCCTGACTCTGTTCGCCCCGCCCACGCTCAACGCTGAATGGCTGAGGCGTACAAGCGCGCTCTTCTATTGGATCATCCTGTTGTCAGTTTTATCTTCCAGCTCTGAATATCGCACGACCAGGGAGGCACGAAGAGAGAAAACGAACGATACGCGGGATACACCGCTGGTAGATACACGGAAGAAGAAGGAGGACGCAGTCTGCTATGGTAAGAAACCAAACGGATCAAACTTACTGCAGGATATTTTTACACAAAAAGATCAAGAGGGAAGGAACTTTACCGATGCGAAACAACATAATGCTCCGATGACAAGAGATGTTCTGAAGTTGGATGCAGGTTACTGACGGTGTAAATTCAGTTGTTTGCATTTTAGAATATTTCATCAAGTGATTTACTGCTAAATGTCTCCCTCCAGTATGTGCTTGTCCTTCAATTTAGTTAGCGGAAAGGTTAAGTATGTGCGTTATTTGGAGCTGTCCATTTTACGCGTGGGAATGGGATTGTCTCCGGGCGCAGCTGCCAGAGTAGGTGCGATAATTGGATACTATTCTCGCGATGATCAAACCAATTAACATACTTGCATTGGTTCTTTGTCCAGCGAATGAGCTGTCACACAAAGGTGGTCACAACAAGAAGAGAAGAGACAGATTATGTAAATTCACCCAAATCTGATCACCCAATGACCCCTATTTTCTTTGCACAGCTCTAAGTATTTGGTCCATTTCCTGTGCAGCCATGTGTGGTGGCTGAATAATTCATAATAATGGTGACAGAAACAACAGAAATGCTTCCTTGAAGTAATGGAATATTTAAACACCCATTATTGTGTGTGTGTGTGTGTGTGTGTGTGTGTGTGTGTGTGTGTGTGTGTGTGTGTGTGTGTGTGTGTGTAGACAGATAGACAGACCATCCCATTATGCACCTATACTTTATGAGCAGTTTCCTTGGATGAAAGTGAAGCTGGGCAGAGGTCATTATAGGGAGGACAGTAGGCTGATAGGTGCTTCTATTGCCTAAGTAATTAACATAAATATGTTGGGGATTTTTTAATGTAGATGATGAATAAGTCCATTGGAAGAGTTTGGATTTGAATCTTCAGTTGTATGAAGATTATGTATGTGTGTGTATATATATATATATATATATATATATATATATATATATATATATATATATATATATATATATATATATATGTATGTATATATATATATATGTGTATATATGTATGTGTGTATATATGTGTGTATATGTAATCTTTCGTGCTCTGTGTTCATTGTTCAGCTGAATCTGCACCACACCTCCCAGAGATCACTTCCCAGTCAGACAGTGCTGTGGTCAGTACTGGGCAGTCTGTTTCCTGGTTTTTGTGGTGGTTTCTTCTGTTCTTCTGTTTTTGCCCCTAAGAAACTTCTGTTTCAGCTGCAGGAAATGCGAGAGAATTACTTCCTGTGTACCAGAGCTAACTCTTGGAAAATATTAACCTCATTTGCATTTAAGAATAACAACAAATAAACAAGGGTTTGATGAACCATGTTGTTTATCATGATTGGGTCAGTAATAGATCAAAATGAAGTATATCAAAGTGGAACTGCATCTACATTAAATAATGCACACATCATTCAGCCTACTTATTAACCTCTTTTCTTGACCAAATGTGACCAAATTATGCTCTGCAACTAAATGGATAATCTGAGAAAGTACAGAGAGTCCCAACTAATAACTCAGCCATTAGCACTTTAAATACTACATGAAAAGCTCCAAAGTACAACTGTCCACTGTCCACTGTCCTGCTGGCTGTGTTCCTGCATGTGTCAGAGATCATAATCCAAGTTAAACTGAACAGTGTCTCTTCCATCACTAGATGGAGATTGAGCTATGCTGCTACACTTTATAGATCAGGATGAAGTTCATTGTACATAATGCTTTAGACGCTAGGTGGCAGCATCATAGCACCAACATCATGATTTTGGACCCAGTGATAGATATAGATATTATAGATACTGTGCATTAGAATCTTGTGTTCAAATGTAAACTGTCAGTGTGAGTTCATACTTTCTACTCTTATAATCTGCCAACCTTTCTATGTAGGTTTTAATAACTGCCAATTTTTTTCTAATTCTGTCAACAGAAAAAGAAAATCTCACAGTTGTCAGACCAAAACTCAGACTTGTAAATGACTATAAATGTAAGTACTCAATTTCATGTTACCTTATAAACTTCGGATAGCACAAACATTAATACAATACCATTACACAGTGTTAAGAGAAATAAAAAAACACTCTACCATAAAAGTCGGTAATCAATAATTTTCAACTGCAAATTTGCTCTTTCAGTCATGTGATTACCTTTTAATTACAGGAAGATGTGTGTGGTGTGTTGAAGAAAAGGTTAAGCAAGTCTGCAGTAAAGGTGTAAACAAGTTTGGTAAACATTCGTTCTTAGCTGGTAGCTAATGTTAAGATATGTAATAATATAAAAAAAACTAACGCAATTAAATGGGATTTTAACAGTGGTGGAAGAAGAACCTTTAGATCCTTTACCTAAATAGAAGTAGCAATACCACACTGTTAAACTACTCAGTTACAAGTCCACATTCTACTTCAGTAAAAGTACAGAGGTTTTTTTCGATGGCTAGACGACAGTGGGCACAACTGGAGTAACGTGCAAAACTCTAACTACAGTCTGCACAGCAGCAATTCATGTGGACCAAACTGTGGTATGTTTTTCATTGCTTGAACACAGTTTTCAAAACTCTACAGACTTGTCCCATGGCTTTCACCACAACCTGCACAACACTGTGGATTTACAGCACTGCTGTCAAAACTGTTAACCACGCATTCAAAACAGTACGGATTTCAGCCTGGTGCATTTCAAACACTCCTGATTGCAATGGTTTCTTGTTTTAGTGAACACATACTGTATATAGGGAAGGCTCATAAAGCCTTTTTTGAAAATAAATAAACACCAAATAAGAATGTTATAACAAGAACAGTTATACATTGTACCGTTTGAGAGAAACAGTGAACAGGTAAAAGAGCAAAAAAGACCAATATGTCCAGGTAAGATGTCTGACGTTACATACACAGCTGTGAAAATGTGAAAAACACTTCCTTTATTATAGTAAAACTGCGCACTTACTGTTTATCACAAAGTAATGGAGGTATAGGAACACCATGGTCATTTGTATTTAGAGCTAATGTAGGTTCATGGCAAGAGAAGACATGCAATTTGTTGATAAAAAAAAACTTGTAAAACTTCTGGACTATTACGTACCTTTAGTTTGTAACATTTATATATATATATATATATATATTTACTGTAGGTAAGCAAACTGAGGATTTTCATTCATTCTTGTTTACCTCAAAACTTAATATAATAATAATAATAATAATTAAAAAAAAGGAAAGAAAATAATTTCACTCTTTTCTTATAGCAAATATTGATTAGTGTAAAATCACTTAAATTATTCAAACTGTAAAGATTAAAAGTGTTTTAATTTCTGTATTGGTGTTTGATGCTAGTGTTTTTACTCTGTGTGTTCTGAGTGACGGTGTGTGTTATCTAGATGAGGATTGTTCTGAGCGTTCGGCTGCACTGAGCCTGTTTTGAGACATGTGTAAAGAGTTGTGTTGCTTGGAATGAGTTATGCAGGTGTGTTAGCTCAGGTGACTGTTGGTAATGCAGACTGTAGTTTAAGTTTTGCCCATGGGGCTTCAGTCATTTAGCAATCGAAAAAAAACTGTATTTGCAAAAAGTATCAGAAGTAAAAGTGTTCTGCAGAATAGCCCCTGTCAGTGTTACAGTAAGTGTATTTGAGTATTTGTATAATTGTTTTTGTAATATTACTACTGACTCATTAAGCAGCATGTTAATGTTATATTTGGTAGAGATAATTTTTAATTCTTGATATGCTGTTGAGTTTATTATAGACCTATTATTGTATACTATATTGTTTTCTTTTACATGTTCAAAATAAATTTCAGAGAAAGAACTAATTGAATAACAAATGTAATTTATGTAATAAGATGATGGTCTAGATTTGGTGTGGAACATCTTAATCTGTAAAGTAACTACAGCTGTCACATAAACATAGTGGTGTTAAAAATGTACGATTTCTATATAAATGATAAAGTACTGGATTTTGAGGGTGTTTCTGTTGCACAGTACAGTTATCTTGACAGCTGTTAACAGTTCCTTTTAGTCAGCATTCTGTCTAACTTCGTCACCTATTTGACTTCAAAGGCACCCAACTGCTTGCATTTGTATTTATCGATGACATACTAGATATGAAAAGTCCCTTAAATTACCTGGCTCGGCCTGGGACAAAGGCAGCCTTGTTTAGCAGTTTACTTTCACTTTCCATTTTACTACCCTGTGCACATTATGTTAACAGGATAATATATCAGTTTTGCAAGAGCCCATAGGTTAGCATATCCCTTAGTTATTCACTTCCCATTACCCAGATTTATGTGGGTGCACGGCAAAATTAGGCCAAAGTGTGTGTGTGTGTGTGTGTGTGTGTGTGTGTGTGTGTGTGTGTGTGTGCGCTCTTGTCACATGCTTTACAAGAAATCATAGAGCACTCACTTTCACAGTCCATGCCCACGCCCTGATCACCTGGATGTCTCAGTTGTGCAACTACATTCACTTATCACTTTAACCAACAGTAGGCTAGTCCATAAAAGTGAGTAAAACTATAATCTGTGATATGTACAATTTTGGTGCAATGTTTTCTCCAAAACACCTCCAGCAAATGCTCTTATATCAATTGGTCACCTCTGTGGATTTTACAGAGTGCCATGGAAAGAGATATTTATACATTCACATTATAATACAACACACAGTTAGCTGGATGTTTGTGCAGATGTTGACATGTTTTCTTTGTGCCTGCCGCTGACTCACATCCTGTAGTTTATTAACTAAAGCTCAGGCTGTGGGTTAAGTGACCTCTCATACCCTGTCAAGGAAGTAATCGTCTTTCCCATTATTCAGTTCTAAAGAAAATCAGGGGTTTTAACAATAAATACCACGCAAGGCCACCCTATTGTTTCTGATATATTTATTTTAAAAAAAACAATGTCTGAAAAATGCTCATATTCATATAAAAATAAATAACCAACTAAGTCTCTTCAGTTAGCTTTTCCAGCTGCATACACAGAACTACACATAAACAATACATTGACCGTTTTAAAGCTTAAATTGTTAACATTTAGCCTCCAGGGCTCAGTTTTCAGCATTACATCAGTTATTTGCACACAATCAATAAAGCCCCCTGCTGCTGGCCTACAAAGAGGGTTTCATGTACAGCTCAGACAACAATATATAGGAGCCTGATGTCGGAGCTGTGCAACGTTTATAGAAAAAAGTGTAGTTTACATGCTGTTTTTCTTAACACCTGGAGTCCACAGTGTGGCAAGAATCAGCATGTAGACGCTTCTCTCCGTATAGTGGCTTTGTATCATTTGTCAGGCTGGTTGACTATTTAGAGGATGAAGATTTCCTGTTGTGGCGGCTCCTTTGTCGAGAGCGCTGGCGCTGACCTCCTTTCCCTCCCCTCCTCCTCCTCTTCAGGCACAGCTTCACTTCACGACCCATCTTATGAGCTCTGGAAAACACACACAGAATTACAAACTTTAGCCTAAAGGAATGGCTGTGAATTGATACTCATGTAGCACGCATCAGTATTTGGACACAATGTTTGTTTTGGCATGAAAAGCTTTTATGACAGAATCCATCATAGAAAGGAAAGCATGAAACACTTGGATTCTAATACAAAATTAGTTGATTACCACTTTGTGAGAGGCACTAACTGTTATTCTTTTCTGTCTCACAAGTAGCAAAGCATGTTGAGAAAAAATCAAGGAACTGCTCAACAAGGTGCTTTGTTAGTACAAGAACTGCCTTGGCAACAAATAAGATACTGTTGGCAGCTATTTACAGGAAATATGAAGACGGGTGGAACTCTTCTCTAACCAGTTAGGACGCACGATTCTGCAATCTGTCGTGTAAGAAGAATATTGCTGTTGTGTGCAAATGAATTGAAGGATTACATGATACTGACAAAGCTGAAGAATCCGTTATAAAACCCAGTTGCTGTGCATGCCTTGAGTGAGTGTGTGTCTACTAGTTCACTGATCCAGACTCTTACCTATTCCAGCAGTGAATCAGCTGTTTGCCCATCGGTGCCTCTGGATTCAGACACACTGGATCATTGTTCTTTAGTGTCACTCTGAAAAACACATGTAAACCCACACAGTTACTCATCTGGACGTGTGTGTGTGTGTGTGTGTGTGTGTGTGTGTGTGTGTGTGTGTGCGCGCGTGCAGGATCTGGTACTCACATTACTGTGACTTTGTCACAGCTGGGGCTTTTTGGGTAGACTGTGAGCTCTTTCAGTTGCCCTCTGACACCTTGTTGCATCTGCGGACACAAACATCTTCCCGGGACAAACGTGCTGTCTGACTCTGTCACTGCACACAGATAATGTAACAGTGTTACAATGTTAAAGGTTAATTCAATACAGTTAAACACAAATAGATATTACGTTACTGTGTGTTAACATGCTCGGACAGCTTTGCCCAAGTAAAACAGCTATCCAGATTTTCTTATCCAGAATACACAAATATAAGCATAGATGATTCTTACCTGTGATCAGCAGACAACAGAGGTTCATGAAAATGAGCTGACAGACTGACTGAGGATTAAGCTTCATACTGGAGACGAGCTGAGCATTGACACTGAGTCCCTGAGCCACATGTAGCCGTTTTATACTCTTGCACCTCCCCCCACACCCTCAGAGCTGGGCTTTCCAAACCAGGAAATTCCCTCATGGCACTTTCACTTTAAAATATCAGGAGGATGCAGGAATCAGGGACACCATTCCTCTGTCTTGTCATAAAAGACTTGAAACCCTGAAGGACACAGTGATTAATAAGTGTCCTTTTGTTTTTACAGTTTTACATTTATTGGACAAAAAAAGACACTGGTGTTGCACACTGGTTGTTTGCTTTAGAAACAGAGATGACTGAGTAGTGTTTCTTTTCATCATTATGATGCTAACAGTTTATAAAAAGCATGCCACAGTAACGGGAGTACCCTTGAATGAGAGAAGTGTTTTCCGGGCTTTGTTGAGCTTTGCCACAACATGTTACTCTGTTGGCTTTGTGTCAACAACCCATCAAAAATGAATCATGACAGCACATTAAACTAATGTGCATATTTTATATTCATTGTATTTTATATTCAAAGTTTTTGTTAGTCCATCATCTTTTTAAAAGCACATACTGTAGTCAAAAGAAATTTTCTCTCTGGGAATAATTAAGGTTAACTGTACATGCACATCATCATTTATATAGACTCAGTCATTAGTTAAGATTTTACACATGCTTTTCTGCCACAGCTGGGCTCTATTCAGAATGGGTGAGCGTCAGACCTACGTGAAGCTCAGTGAAGAGAAACTTATACCAAAGTAAGTCATTTTAGTTCACTCACAGTAATCACATAAGATCAAGCACAATTACGATGGTGATTGCATGTATTAGATTTCATCACTGCTTGCATTGTGTTGTGTGAGATCCATGAGTGCTAATCTACCCTTTGTGGTTTTGTGTTCAAATTCAGGTCTGACATCTTGTCACTGCTTAGGACCTACAACTGTTACCACGAAGGGAAAAACTTCCAGCTGAGGACTCGCGAGGTAAGACAAACTCAGATACCTGACAGGAGAGAATGCTGGCAGAAATAAAAAGATAAACAGGGAGATTGTTTGGTGGTACGTCTGGGCATGCTGGATTGCAGGACATACAGTGTTGTGTAATGAGTCGCACTCGCACACATAACAAAACTTGAACCAGTTAAACCAGCACTTTGATTTTCAGGCAGATAATGAGGACATAAAGTACTGGAACCAAATAAGCTCCCAATGTGGCAGCAGTTCTGAGCACAGACCTGCCATTCCTGGGTTTTTTCCAACATGCCAAATGGATAACAAACCACAAAAAAAACCGGGGGAAAAAATGGAAGGAGTCTCAGATTCCAGTCATATACACTAACTGCTAAGCAAAGTATTTCCACAGTAAACATTTTGCTGTTGTGGTGTGTCTGGTTATTTGTTTGATAACCATTCTATGGGTTTTATGGTCAGGAGTTCCCCTTTGTGTTGAGAGAGAGAGAGAGAGAGAGAGAGAGAGAGAGAGAGAGAGAGAGAGAGAGCGAGCCTCTTTTTGGTCCCACCAGCCAGACTCTACATTTTCTTCTGGGAAAATCCCCCCACAGTCACAGACATAATATGTGTACATGCAACATACACATTGCATTACACTACTGTAGCTTGTAATAGGCCATGAAGCTTTAATGTGGGGTTTTAACAGGGGGTCATCTTTTAACTTTGATAAAAATGTAAGTTTGTAATTCAACCAAAACGTTGAACGTAGATTCAGTTCAGACAGAATAGGCTTATCTTAATATTTCTCAAGTGTGCTGTAAAAGGAGGATGTAAAAAGAGACAGCTGGCGATTCTACAGTATATGTTTGGTGAGAAATATAGAAAACAGACAAAAAAGGAGTGAAGGGTATTAGCCAGAACAGAAAAAAATGACTCACTTCACGAGTAGAAGCTTACTTTATATGATGCATAGCATCAGCTCTTTTGTCAAGAACAATATATTTTCTTGATTGTTAATCGAATATTAACTGTAATCATATTAACAATATCTTTTAGCCACATTGTTTTGATAATGTCCAAGATATTAATATAAAACATAAATACTTAAAGATACAGGAACACTTGTCAGGAACACTGAGCTCAGGTGCAACACTCAGTCCTAAATCCTATATATTTCTGTAGGTATTGTGCAATGAGAGCATTGTGTGGTGTCTGAAGATTTACAATTTTGACTTAAGGTTTGCCATATAAGGGAATTCCTATGAACTTTACCCTACTGTTGCTGAAACATTTGGAAACTGTTAACATTAGAAGGGCCCCCAGACAGAAGATATTTAGAAGATATAAGAAAATATTTTGTTGGAGCTATACCATGTATGGGGCCTTTAATAGTCAGTTCCCTACTCCAAGCATATACTCACACCCCCACTTTAGGTTACAAACTGCACAGATAAATACCATGTGATAACCGCAGAACTTGAGAGCGACAATATTTGAAGATTGGGTTGGTCGCATCTCCGAGCTCCTGCAGAAGCTTGTAAATTAATGCTGAATTATTTGATGTAATAAACCTATTTATAATCAAGAAACGGTGTCGGCGAAGTTCCTCTTCCACACATCGGCAACGCAGCACGCCAACCAAGACACAACAATTGCTAGCAGTTTAGTTTTACTGAAACGCTGCATGAGAGCCAGAATCACAAGTTGAAGCTAATGAAACTTTTTTGAGATTGAAAGTTCATTCTTGACCTTGCAGCAGCTAGCAAAACAATCTCGCCACAAGTCCATTCAGTAGCTGTTGGTCGAAGATGTTAGAAAATCCGTTTTTAAGTAAATAAATGAAAGAAACTGACAGCATTTCACAGAAATGAAGTATTTGTATATGATTTCAAGTGACAACTAATAATTTGATTGATTTGAAGGTTGCGTGATATAATCAAAAGCTCCAGAACAACTACTACATGGACCTCTTTGTGAGGTTGGTTTGTCAACTGCTTTCTGTAATGTCAAAAATAAACTTTCAGTCTCGATGAGGTGTCCATAAAAATGTGAACATCGATCGTGACAACTGGGCAACAGCATCTGCTGAAGAAGATCATGTGCATACGATCGAAAGCTTCCAAACAGCCACTAAATGAAATTTTTTGATACTGTATTGTTAGGGTACAAATACATTGTGATAGCATTGTGAAAACACTATACATGTCACACTATAACATATGATATATATATATATATATATATATATATATAGGAGTGGGTGAAGTGTTCATTTATGTAAAATTGTCTCTTGTCTTGCTGTAATAATGTATGCTTAACATGATATAATGACATTGTTCGAGCTGATGGAGTGAGGCAAAATGTTACTCACAACTGACTCATTAGATTTTTTGTGGATAAGAGGGACAAAACATTACTCAGCAGTGACATTCTTGGGCTGGAAGCTGGCCTAAGACCAACATTTGGAAACTCCTAATGTGAATTTCTAGAAAATACAGTGACTGTATGGAAGAGTTTAAATAAAAGCCAGCTGTAGACATGCACTATCATTCCCAGACAGACAGGCATTTACCGTGATCATAATATACCTGACATGTCTGTTTTTAATAATTTCTATTGATTATCCACAGACTAATGCAAACCGTTTCTGTGTGAAAAAAGAAGTAGAATTGTAAGTTGTTGTTTTAAAATGACATCATGACCACGCTCTGCAGGTGGGGTCAGGTGATGTGTGCTAGTCATGTTGTGTGTTGAAATGTCAGGTGGTTTATTTGAAAACAAGCTCTAACACGAATGCCTACTAAGAGTACAACTGTGTTAGCTGTAATCATGTAGATGCTGATAGCTGGAGGTATGTTCTCCTTTCACTGCTCAGCAGCAGTCTTGCTCAAGAGCACTTTAGCAAGGGCTGTAAACATTGTTCCTCTCATTAAATGAATGTGATTTTTAGCCTCTAATTTAATTGTCAGATAATATTGTGGTGTAGTCAAAAGTTTTCCGTCGGATAAGTTAACACTGGTATTTGCCTCTGCCTGTCTGCTGTGATATCCCAAATATCGATCTATGTGCATGCAGCTCCCTCTAGTGGCTGTTCCATGTACTTTTAAGTTTAAAATGCCACCACTGTAGCGCCATTGATTACCACTAGATGACAGTGGGACTTGAAGTATCAAAAATTAAAGTAATCTTTATGCAGAATGGCCCATTTCAGAATAATGTATATAATATCATTATAATATCATTATATACATTATAATATATGAATTGTTGCTGCCTTAATATCTACATTACTTTAATGTTGCAGCTAGTAATTGTGGGGCTAATTCTAAATATGCTTTGTACACAGCTGGGTAGTTTGTAAATATGCTCCGGGGCATTATGCCCTTTCCAATCTATCTATAATAATATATCATGATTAATTTGATGATTAAATTTTGTAATATTAATATGAGTCTGAAAAGTAACTAGTAACTAACAGTATCAAATACATGTAGTGGAGTTAAAAAGTCCAATATTTATTTCTTAAATGTAAGGAAGTAGAACAATAACGTAGCAGAAAGTGGAAACACTCAAATACTAACATAGAGAGCTTGAGTAATAATTACTTTCCCACCACTAGTATGATCTGAAAATGAACTAGTGATTTAAACAGTCAAATAAATGTAGTGTAGAAAATGTAAAATGTAAAATGTACACCATTCCCCTCTGTAATGTAGTAGAGTATAGTCTAGTGTAGCTGTTAAAGTAGCATACAATACAAATACTAGCCTACATCAAAAATGTACTTGAGTACAGTATATGAGTATCACTTAGTTCCATTCCACCACTGGCCTATAGATACAACCTCCCACAGTATTTTACTACATACATGGATGCAACCTTGGCAGCAGCATTTCAACTATTACTTTTATGATAAAATAGTAAAACTGCCTATCACGATTCAGTTTATGGCAGAAATTGTTTTGCATTTTGCTTTGCTTGACAAATTACTTTAAGGATTAAATAATTATTGAAATTGTTGCAAATCATTTTATTGAAATAGTTCTGCTCTATTTTCAAGTGGATTGAGATGTGATGATATTTAGCTCTTTTGTAGAGTAAGTTCAGAAACAGCAGAGAAACATCTTCATGATTATTTTAGTATTTTATTAGAAAACTATATTCTTAACGTCTTTACAAAATATCCAACGTAAACATGTAGACTTCAATCCTCAGTGCATAGAAATAGATCTTCACTATTCTCTTCAGCCATGTGGTTATTTTTTCTTTGTTTAATCATGATAACAAGTCCCATCATACGTTGCGTAGATTTAATCTTCATAAACAGAGCAGGCTCTTCCCTGCTTGTTTGACTATGAGATATTCCACCAAAGGGCATCCCACAACAACATCTCTCTTCAAGTCCTTATCTGTCCAAACAGCCAGTCCAAGGGATCTTTGCCCCTGCAGTCTTTTTCTCTGGCCATCTTGAGAGAAAAATCCTCTGCACTGTTAAGACTCAGACTGTAATGTCTGGAAGTCCTTGGTGTGCAAGGAAAGCTGCGAGGGGATGAAAAAAACGAGTACTGCCACAGCCTGGGGGGCCTCTGAAGTCTGACGGGGCCACATCTCGGGGCCTCAACAGGGCGGGCAAGGGCCTGGATACTAGTCATGTAGTCCTCTAGAGACTGGGAGCTCTGGCTAGATTGAGAAGATGAGGGGGGGACAGGCAAGTCCTCAAGCGTCTCAGTAATGGTGGGTAAGAGAGGCAGGGAAAGTAACAACCATCTGCGTTTCATGCTGCAGCGGGAGAGGAAAAATAAAATAGTTAGACTGGCTCTTTGTCTACAGACTTCAATGACATAAAATAAATTTAACCATTTATTAAAAAACAAATCTTTTTAATTAGGGTCTTTCACTGTGCTGCTAAAAACTCTTCACCCTGGTTCAGCATCTGCATTTGCTGTTTTGCCTGCTGTCTTTTAGCCTTTTGCTTTGTTCTAATATAACAGATGAACTACTAACTGTACATACCTTTCCTCGTGTGATAGTGTGAATTACAATTAAGAATTAAAACCACTGTCAAAACATTTAACTCTATTTCATGCTGTGTGTTTCTATCTTCTGTCTGGTTTGTACCGAGTAAAATATAAAGTTGCTACAATTCCTTTAAAATCAAGTTGTAGAAATGGCTAAATGTAAGCCCTCTATAATAAAGAACAGCTGATAATTAAAAAGATGAAGAAGCACTCTCACCTTTGATGCTTGTGTTGTATGGTTGACATGCAGAGGGAAACGGAGTGATGTCTAGTCCGCTCAGTTGAGTATGACTGGACTGGAGTGTGTATCCAGGCTTTATAGAGGCACCCTGAAGCAGAGCGATTAACCACTACTTCTAAAAATAGTTCTGCTGAACTTACTCACACTCATGCCTGTTCAGGAAACTTAGGAGTGGCCTGTCAGCAAGGTTCAGTGGTGCAGCTGCTCTGAATGTTTATATTCCAGAAACAATGAAGCTCCTGAGACCAATCTGTCTCACCTCCGAAACCCCACTTTCTGCTTATTTTTCTCTGACAGTTCAGTATTAAATTGATTATTTATCTAAAAATGGTACTAAAAACTGACTGTGTTCATCTCCAGTATTATTATTCTTTTAGCAATTTGCACATTTCCCACTGACAAGCCTCCTGTTAATTCCACCACCTACGATCAGAAGTAACTGTTAGCCTCAAGTTATCCATGCAAATGAAACTATTAACAGTCTAAATATGAAATCCATACATTTAGAGGCACAGCATGAATAATTACTTCAGCTCCATAAGCTGTTTGTGTCGACAGCATTTAGGCCTAAATCTCAATATGTTTAAATCTACAACTGTTTTTATTTATCAGTTGTCCTCAGTTTTTAGATTTGAAATCTTTGAAGTCTAATTTGTTTTCTCTGTCAGGCAAATTTTTCAAAGCTTACAGAAAAGGTTCACACACACACACACACACACACACACACACACACACACACACACACAAAATGATCAGTTAAGAATACTCTTCTGTATTAATGAAGGCCTGGTGCAAGATTAACAATTACATCTATATACTGTAGAGTATGTATATATACACCCATATATCCACCTAAATACAGTATGTTATATAATACAGACAATAGATCAAAATCTTTTCCAATTAAAAATTAAAAGTCAACACTTTTATAATACTTTGGCAGTCAGTGTATCCGCTGATCAGACTTCTGAGAATTAGATTCAGTTTTTACTTTGGTGTTAAAATATCTGTGACAAATTGATTTATAGACTTTTCCATTAGCAGAATCTGACACTGACACAAAACAGAATGACACTGTTTTATCTCTGTACTCAGAACACATAGTGTGACCATTTTCTTCTAAATTTAGAGTTTCAATTCTGTGAAATCAAAACGTCTCCCCTGTGTGTACGTGACCCAAAGCAGTTATGTCTCTGTTCTCATTATTGATGCCTTCTCAGACGTTACTTCACCCTTGTACTGTGTAAAAAAGGGTGGGTCAAACCTGGCGGGGTTTCTCCTAGATGAGAGGGTTCACCCTCTAGCTGTGAGCGACTATTCCTGCACGTACACCTGATATCGAGCCGCTGTGGCTGGCGGCCAACAGGATATCCCCCCTGACCACGAGTGCTGATGCTTTTTGTTATGTGTGTTTGTGCATGTGTGTGTAGGAGGATGGAGAGCTCATTCTCGAGGGGTTGCTGAACATCTACTGGGGTCTTCGCCGGCCAATCAGACTTCAGATGTACGACGACAATGAAAGATTCCGTCTCAACCGGTATGACAACGCGGCCCAGACTGACACGCAGATGCCTTCGAGTGCTGAACAAACAGATGTTGGCTGTGTGACTACAATACTGTCAACAGGGACCTCTCGCACAATAGCAGGGAAAGTCAAACTATAACAACTGACCTTTTTGTTCCCCAGCATCATCCTGTATTATGTATAGGTTTGAACATTGCTGTAAATATGTTAGAATTTACCAAAAGGCTAGTTTTCATCTGTAGACCCTGGCCAGATGTTACAAAAAAGAACAGTATGATGTTGCTTTAAAGATTTGGCAATACTTTTGAATTCAGTAATAATTAAATTAAATTAAAACTGACTTTGTAGCCTGCATTAAAGCATGTAACAGTGAATGAAATATGATTAAATAAAACTAAATAAGAAATCAAGGAGCAACATGAAAAATTCAGGCTCTAGGCCTACACACATTATTTTTCTTTTTGCATTGGCAACACATTTTATATGTCCAAAACATTCACTGCTTCCAACTTCTAAAATGTGTGTGTTACATAGGCTAATAAAGTGAATATATTTGGGTTTCGGACCGTCATGTAAAAACAAGTAATTTGAACGAAACAATTTCGCTATTTTCAAGCATTTATGGGCAAAACGAATAAATTGATCAGGGAAATTATTGATGCAATAATCTATAATCAAAATAGTCTTGACCTTGGAAACTGCAGTTCAAAATGCATTTAGCTAAGTTAGTTAGCTTAGCATAAAGACTGGAAGCAGGAAGAAACAGAGCTCTGGCTCTGTCCAAAGGTAAAACCAAACAAAAAAAAACCTAGCGTAGGCCTAATTACTGAGCTAGCTGTTTCCCCCTGCTTCCAGTCTTTGAGCTAAGCTAAGCTAACTGACTCCCGGCTGTATGCAGATTTTATATGGCACTTGTGTGAGAGTGGTATCAATCTTCTCATCTAACTTTCGGGAAGAAAGCGAATAAGCGCATTTCCCAAAATGTTGAACTATTCTTTTAATTTAAGGTCCACCCACTAGATTTTTCCAGGATATCAACCGCATCTCACATTCTTCATCAAGATACAGTTGAAAGCTCTGGAAAAAAGCTAGCAAGTAGACCATGAGTTAAAATCAGCGAAATGTTATTTTTGCAAAACACCTGGATGCATTTTAAGTAGTACTAGATATAGTGTTAGTAATGTTAACAAGCGATAAACACATTGTTTCTCTTTCTTCCTACAGAAACGATAGATCTGCTGTGGCAAAGCAGTTCTCCATGGAGTCAAACAATAACTTGCTGGGTACAGAGACAGCTGGTGAGTAATATACACATGCAATCATTCTCACACACTCACACATTGAAAATATTTGTATCTATAAATGGGGGACCCTGCAGAAAACAATTGGGAATCACGGTCTTAGAGGATTTAAAATTCTGATGATAACATTGAACCCTCTCAACTGGTTGTATTTTCATAGAACTTATACTCACTCCAGATCTTAATTTGAGAGCAAAAGTATACATGTACATACATACATGTATAGTATGTGTATATTACAACAAAGTAATATACACATTAGCGTCTGCATTAAAAGCCTTGTACGTTGTATGGGATTGGAAAAAATAACATACACTTTGAAACCAATGACCATTATTTAAAATATGGTGATGGTGATGATCATACATACCATGCAGGGTGAAAACTAGGCAACATATTTTTTATATTTTTATTTATATGAAGTTTGCCACTTTCTGCCACTCATATAATGTCTAATAATATGTGATGCAGGATAGCATGTATCTTTGTTGGACACAGACACATTCTTCAAAGGATTCTTCAAAAACATAAAATATTGGCTATACTGGCTATAAAACTAGTCTCAAATATTGGTTATTTTTTATAAATGAAATAAATAGGTAAGAAGAACCAACACCGCTTTGGCTTAAAGAGTATTGAGGGGCTTTTTTGAACAAATTGGGAAACTGTTGTAGTATCTAGTCAATGATTTGATTCTTTGTAAAATACTGTAAAGTGGGCTACTGAAGTTTTGTTCATTAGCTCAAAACAAACAAATGTGGACTAATTGATTCAGTTACTTAAAATGAATCTGAACTAACTGAATAAAAGTAATTTAAGATGTCGTCCTCCAAATATATGTGATTATCAAAATTACTGGTTACAAACTCAGACCAGACAATAAAAACTATGTGTAAAACTATTTGCAAATGTGTTTTCTTATTCGGTTTAACTGCCATGCGTAGCTGCTGATGTACAGTATATAAAAACAGGCACCATCTGATGCATGTGTCAAGTGAGGTGTGTTTTTGTTGACCCTGAGGTGAGGACATGGGCAGTCAGGAGGACGAGGATTCTCCTCAGCTGCTGAGGACCAGGAGTGATGCTTCCTTCATGCGGGTTCAGAGGAGGTCGAAGACACACACTGCCAGAGATTTGCAGCGCTTGCGCACACACAGGTTCTCAATCAACGGACACTTCTACAACCACAAGGTACAATAAACAGACACACACACAAGTACACGTTAATGTATCCCGTTGTTGACACATCTCCCGCTGCATATTGGCAGACGTTTCCTGTGTGGGTGTGCCTGTAATTGTGCTGAGCCTGCTGTGGGCTGATTTCATTAATGTGAGAGTACACAGAGTACAAGGTTACACTGTGTTCCTTCATCAGTTTCTCCTGAATACAATGTGTGTGTTTTTATTGAACAGAAACCAACTTTAGACTGAGTGATTTCCTTCCTGTTTAGAATGTCCAACATGTTCAAGTCCAGGAATCTCTACTCAAGTGTTGATGAAGCAAAGTTCATATTATGTTGTGCCCTCTCAGTTATTTCTACATGTTTGTTTCTCTTGCTTTCAGACATCTGTATTTACTCCAGCCTATGGTTCAGTCACAAACGTACGAGTGAACAGCTCCATGACGACTGAACAAGTCCTCAACCTGCTGCTACACAAGTTTAGGGTAAGCAGTAACATACTGGTTACATCTCAAGAGGTGTTTCAGTAAAACTAGAAATGATCTGTATTTGTGTCGTTTTAAGGTGGAGAATAAATCAGAAGAGTTTGTCCTTTATATGGTGCACGAGTCTGGCGGTAAGTTGTAACTTTTATTGTGGTTTTGTCAGTAATAATGTTGTGTTATGTGTGTTTGTGGTCACTTGTGTCCTTTGTCTATGTCCTTGTAGAAAAGACCCGACTGAGGGATGGTGAATACCCGCTGGTGGCTCGCGTGCTTTATGGGCCCTGTGAGAAAATCTCCAAGATCTTGATCACAGAGGCCGACCTGGGAGAGGAAGTCACATATGATGTGAGTCTGGGCCTCCTGTCACCACTCTCTATGTTCTCTCATGTTGGTCTGGATGAGTGACGCCTTTTTATTTTTTGTGTAGTCCCTAACATAGACACGCAATGACACAATGGACCAATGACAGTTAGGTTAAATTTAGCACGCTAAGAAAAGGTATCCTGTTTCAGGACTGATGTAACAATAGACTAAGATGGCCGACACCATGTTGTGATTGTACTGAGTAATAAATAAAACCTGTTTATGATTGGAATCACTCTCATACAGATCAACTTAGTAACACAAGTTAAATAACTTATATCCTCTAACTAAATAACCTCTATATCTAGCCGTAGTTTTTATTTAATCACCTTTTATTTCTGCGTTGACCCTATTTGTCTGTTGTTCAGTCAGCCAACATGACATTGTTAACTGACAACTCCTCTTCTCCTGACCTCCTTTCTTCCTCTCCTCCTCCTTTCTTCCTCTCCTCCTCCTTTCTTTCTCTCCTCCTCCTTTCTCCTCTCCTTTCTTTCATCCTCTTTTCTTTCTCTCCTCCTCCTTTCTTCGTTTTCTTCTTTCTTCCTCTCCTCCTTTCTTCCTCCTCTCCTCCTCTCTTTTCCCCCTCCTCTCTTCTCTTTATCTTCTATACTTATAGTCAATTATTCATTATTATTATTATTATTATTATGGTTAGTCTTTCATTAAGTGAGAGTTTTATACAACGTTTAAGTACCATTCATACTTTTTGAAAATATTCAACACAGTCAACACATTCATCCAAATTGAAGCCAGCAATCCCGTTTAGCATCAGCTTTAAAAAAAATATATATGATATCATTATATTCCACATCTTTGAAACTTTATTGGTTTTACTGTAATTAACTTTTCAATGACAGTCATACTAATGAAAAAGATTCCAACTTTTCCAACTATTCTCACTGCTTCACCGTCTTCTTACACAATTCAAGCCAGCAATCAGTGTTTCAACATACAGCATTCACATCACAATTTCTTCAGAAATTGCATTCTCTAGTTATTTTATTGTTATTATTTTCATGTTTTTATTTGGACAGAGAAAAGAGGAATGAATTGCCGTGTGCCTACAGTATGGGTGCAAGTAATCAAGGATATGTGTAGCCCACTCTTTCTAATATGATATGTTTGAATCTTTTTCTCCCCAGGTTGCCCAATACATAAAGTTTGAGATTCCTGTTTTAGACAGCTTTGTAGAGAAACTTAAAGAGGAAGAGCAACGTGAGATAAACAAGCTGACCAAAAAGTAAGACAAGAGTCATTCTACTCGGCAAACTCTGGTTACAATCTAGACAAAGCCTTCTTTAATAACATGTCCATGTCTTAACCCACTGTTTGCAAGATTGTGTAATCATAAACTCATCTAAGTGAGATTTCTGTAACACGTGTGTGTGTGTGTGTGTGTGTGTGTGTGTGTGTGTGTGTGTGTGTGTGTGTGTGTGTGTGTGTGTGTGTGTGTGTGTGTGTGTGTGTGTGTGTGTGTGAGACCAAAACCAACAATGAATTGATCCTACTAACAAGCATTGCCTGTTAGCTTATTCCTCTGTGCCACTGACCCTCCTTGTCGTCCCACACATATTAATTAGCCACATCGTTGCACTGGGTGATATGTTCCTTCATTTCAATAAACATGGGAACTGTAGTTTATATTTTAGGCAATCCCACATGCATACTTCTGCTGCCGTAAGTATATATCCACAGATGGAAACAGTCCCCAACAATTTCAGTTTACTCCTGTTGGAGAAATGTTTTCTTAAAACTACAGTGTCCTGCTGTTTGGAAATTGTACTTATGCCTATTTTATTTTTATTTTATTAGACTATATATTCGTAACTATTTTGAACAGTTGTACCTTAATTTCCTGCTTAAAATCTTGTCAGCCACATACCAAGTAACACATTGTAGGTTTTGGTCTTTCAATAAGATTTGAAATAAGAAAACTAAAAGGTTTATTAGTCACACTCAGTTTATTTATTTTTTTATATGTATGTACCAAAATGTGTGTATTTGAGTGCCTGTGTGTAAGTGTAAGAGTGTGTCAGTCAGAGATAAAGTCTTTAATCATGTGTCTTTTCTCACTTCGGCAGGTACAGCGCTCTGAAGTCTATGATTCAACATCAGCTCGAAGGAAGAGCTCACACCAGTGACAGAGTATGAGTGTCTCTGTACGCACTAATGTAGCGTGTGTGTGTGTGTGTGTGTGTGTGTGTGTGTGTGTGTGTGTGTAGAAGGGAGGGTTCAACACTACGGTTGTTGATTTACTATGGGAACATTTGCCAATACTGTAGTGAATGTAGAGGTAAAGGTAAAAGGTTATAAGTAAAGGCTGCAATAGAACCATACCATACACCAATGTGCTACTACTTTTAGAATAACATATCTCAACAGTTTGTATTATCTGTTGATGTTATTACTGTGAAGTGTATCACTGCTTTGATATCTCTATTATTAATATATTTGCATTTTGTATGAAAATTCTTACAGCAAATGTAAATATTTATACAAGCTGTTTTTGATCATGTTTTCTCTGACTTGGACCTTTTTATGTAATAAATACATTCTAGTGTGGCCTTTATAATGCTGTTGGATCTCTGCTGACACCACACATACCAACTCGGACTTCGGACAAAGAAAACAGCCATCTTTATTATTTCCTGTACTTCACCACAGTGACTGGAGCACAGATTAGAATTGTTCTTCTGAGTGACCCTCTTTGCCAGCTAGTTCCCATGAGCTGTGTGTGTGTGTGTGTGTGTGTGTGTGTGTGTGTGTGTGTGTGTGTGTGTGTGTGTGTGTGTGTGTGTGTGGGAACCTATCAACATTTTACAAAGAGGGTATCCTGAGAGAGGAAGGCTGTTCCGTTTTCCCACAGTTCCAAAACAGCAAGACTGTAATATTTGGTGGACCAGCCTTGACCATTATTGCCATTTGATTAATCAAATAACTTTCTTTTTTTTATTTTATTTTGTATAAATAACTATATTTTTGTATTTAGGCCTATAATACTCTACCTCACTATTAAGTAGCCTATTCCCGGCATACAGGTGGCCTACAGCAAAAGATAATGTTTGTTGCTCCATTTAAAAAACCACTAGGACCATCAGCCCTAACAACTTCTGAAAAAGCTTAAGAGCCCGGTTGGTTATCCAGCCTTGGTGTTCCCTAAAATTGTAAAGAAACGCCTTTGCTGAGAAAAACACTTTTATTCTCCCCTATTTTCAAATTATTTGACAACATGAAAAGCGGTTGCTTCTCACCTGATAGGGTCACTGGATGGGGAGGGGGGGGGGGGGGAGAAAAGTCTGAAAAATAGCTATTAGGCGGCATTATGCAGCAATCTAAGCTCTAGTAGTGAACAATATATAACAATACCGCAAATAGGCCAACATATTTTACACCTGTAAATTAAATTAAAAATGATTTCACTTGCATAAAAACACTAACTAGGCCTACATGGAATGTTAGTGTTAACAATGACATTCTTGTCTGAGTGTTAATGTTATTCAGCAAACACTAACACGATGTAAAAACATAACTTCAAGCGGAGGCGCATATGTCACTTGCTTATCTCAGTAAGATGCGATCACTCACATCTCCCTCACCCTCCTCGCAAGCTCACAATACGTAGGTATAGGCTACACTGCCATAGAAAAGGCTGACATCTGACGGAAGCATAGATAAGTAACTAAGTTATTCTACAATTGTTCAAAACACAAGACATACATTTTTTTTCCTTCACAATAAATACATATATAAATTTGGTCAGTTTTAAATAAATCAAAACAAAATGCGTTGTTCATATGTGCAAATTCTACACTCTTGCACAGACTGTTTAGTCTGTGTATAAGCCAATTTGATAATAAAGTAAGAAACGGCAAATTAAACATGGAGTGATAAAAAAATATATTATTAGGCTACACTCAATTCAGTTCCAGCCGGTTTGAGCCTAGAAACGAGTTTTATTTTGAAACTCTTAAACGGAAGACAGTTTTTAAGTCACCGCCGATCTCTTTTAGGAAGTAAGGACAGTTCATCCGGTTATCTCTATATACTGTCTAGGGCCGTTACCCGAGTCAGCTTTCTTTTACTGTCTATAGTAGTCTATATTGCAATAGTGCAGGTCCAGCTACGCTCATGAGTGTGAACGCTAAAATAGTCATTATAGGATGCGGGATATCAGGTATAGCAGCGGCACACCGACTCGCTAACGCTGGATTTCATCATGTGCGGATACTTGAAGCGACGGCAAGAAGCGGAGGAAGAATCAAAACCGGAAGATTGGGTGAGAGTCTATGTGAGGCAAACATTTACTTTGACTGCAATTTATCTTTTAGTCGTTTTTAAGAAATTATCAAACCACTTTTTCTCGCAGAGGCTCAAAGGTCACTGTAATTTCGTTTATGGCTTCTCCGTTCCCACCTTTACAGTCTATGGTTCCCACGCAGGAAGTTTTGCGTTAACGTACTTCGTGATACGGTCTGATCCAGCAGGCTCTGACAGGAGCAGATATGCTATAAACCTTTTGTTGTCTTGCTTGCAACTACTCTTTTAATCTATGTTTCTGTGGAAAATTGGATTCCATAAACAAATCTTACAGATCCAAATAGTTTCTCACCTAATTTTTAAATGTTTTGTTATTGTACGTACAAAAGATGATTAGGGTTAATTCAGTCATAAACAATAAGCAATACCCAGATTAATAATAACTCTTTTCTTCTCTGCAACCACACACTATTTTCCATCTGACTGCAGGTGATAACATTGTTGAGATAGGAGCAAACTGGATCCATGGACCGTCCGAGGAGAACCCAGTGTTTTGTCTTGCCCGTCAGTACAGGCTGCTGGATCCAGAGGCCCTCACCCCAGAGAACCAGGCCATGGACGTCGGAGGACACCCCCCCTGGGTTCCAAACGTTTTCAGCAGTTCAGGTCGCCTTCATATTATTTTTGAACTACTGTATCTGAGGAGTCAGTCTTGTAGACAGCAGAATAGACCAAACTAAAATGAATTACAACTGTGCTTACAAGTGCTTTTGCATTATTGTATGTAATGATAGCCAGTGTAATGTAAGCGTTTGATTTAGAGATGCACCGATTGACCGCCGGTGACCGGAATTGGCTGATTTTCACGTCATCGGCCATGACCGGCGATCTGCCGGTCAGACTGACATATGCCGATTTTATGCCGGTCAAATACACTCAGGCGCCGCATGATTTACATCACGCAACAGCAACATCACATGCAGGGTTTTCGCTATGTGCATTTAGCAGCGGCGCACTGCCGCTCAATCAGCCGTTTATGAAATGTCATAAAGTCGTAATTAAACACGGCTCGAACAGTCAGCCGCTCTCTCTCTCTACCTCTGAGGCTGAAAAACTAGAACATGAAAACCGCAGTCACGCGGGTCCCGTGAAATATGACAGCTACAGTTTATCGGAAAATAGCGTTGGGCACACTGACTTTGATGACTTTATCAGACCCCAGATGAGACAAGAAGCTAACGTTAGCAAACACTGTGTGGTCCCTCTGCCTCTGACGCCCCGCTGGCCGCTGTAGGAGACGCTGTAAACAAAAAAACAAAAAAAAGAGACGCTGTATTCCTCCGACACGCTGTATTAACGATACTGTTTAAAACGCTTTCCAGGTTAGTGGGGGTGCATACCGCTTAAAACCAACATTAAAAACATAGTAATCTTTAAAGAGTTTGGTTTTGTTGTTAAACTGTGTGTAAAATGAGCGGTGACGTTAAATCATCTGTTTCAGGTAACGGAGGTGTCGTGCCAAGGTACTTATCCCCGCCAGGATTTGTATCCCCTGGCTGCGGGAGCGCACGTGCACTCGGAGCGGAGCTTCGGTCCCCCTACAGGTTGTCTTATTGGAACTACAGCTGCAGCTAAAAGTTACATAGTGGAAGACTCGACAGGATTTTCCATAGTAAGGGTCTCATTTATCTACATAAATACGTGTATTTGTCTGTTATATTAAGGCGTCGTTTATTATTGTGGATTAATCGACAGTGTTTTCCAAAGTTCCATATTGACATGCTCCTATAGGCCTATCTATGTTAGTCATGCAGGTTAATGAATAATATTTTTTTCCTCGTCTTTGCTAACCCATCCCTCCCTGCCCTCTAACGTGATTTCTTTTTTAGTTTAATTTAGTTTAATATGGCTTTTCAATTAACCGCTTTGTTCACCTGTCTGCCATATAAGTTACAGAGGGGATACACAAAATATCAGGCCGTTTCTCACCTGCTATAATCTGTACCCCCTCCCCTATTATGCAAATGGTCTGTCCTGTCATCATGTGTGCTATTTTCTGACTTTACCAGGTCACAATAAATAACTTGAGATAATATGGAGATGCCTGCTGTTTTAAAGCAAAAGTTAAAGAGGGGATACACAAAATATCAGGACGTTTTTCACCTGATATTTTGTGTATCCCCTCGCCTAACATGCAAAGGGTCTGTCCTGCCATCATGTGTGTTATTTTCTGACTTTACCAGGTCACAATAAACAACCTGAGACAATATGGAGATGTCTGCTGTTTTCTAGCAATAGTTATATAGGGGATACACAAAATATCAGGCCTTTTTTCACCTGATATAACGTGTATCCCCTCCCCTAACATGCAAAGGGTCTGTCCTGCCATCATGTGTGCTATTTTCTGTGTCTACCAGGTCACAATAAACAACCTGAGACAATATGGAGATGTATGCTGTTTTAAAGCAAAAGTTAAAGAGGGGATACACAAAATATTGGGACGTTTTTCACCTGATATAATGTGTATCCCCTATGTAACTTTTGCTTTAAAACAGCAGACACCTCCATATTATCTCAAGTTATTTATTGTGATCTGGTAGACAGAAAATAACACATATGATGACAGGACAGACCCTTTGCATGTTAGGGGAGGGGATACACAAAATATCAGGTGAAAAACGGCCTGATATTTTGTGTATCCCCTATGTAAGTTTGGCAGAAAAAAGCAGACATCTCCATATTATCTCAGGTTGTTTATTGTGAACTGGTAAAGTATCCCCTCTGTAACTTATATGGCAGACAGGTGAACAAAGCGGTTAATTGAAAAGTCATATTAAACTAAATTAAACTAAAAAAGAAATCACGTTAGAGGGCAGGGAGGGATGGGTTAGCAAAGACGAGGAAAAAAATATTATTCATTAACCTGCATGACTAACATAGATAGGCCTATAGGAGCATGTCAATATGGAACTTTGGAAAACACTGTCGATTAATCCACAATAATAATCGACGCCTTAATATAACAGACAAATACACGTATTTATGTAGATAAATGAGACCCTTACTATGGAAAATCCTGTCGAGTCTTCCACTATGTAACTTTTAGCTGCAGCTGTAGTTCCAATGAGACAACCTGTAGGGGGACCGAAGCTCCGCTCCGAGTGCACGTGCGCTCCCGCAGCCAGGGGATACAAATCCTGGCGGGGATAAGTACCTTGGCACGACACCTCCGTTACCTGAAACAGATGATTTAACGTCACCGCTCATTTTACACACAGTTTGACAACAAAACCAAACTCTTTAAAGATTACTATGTTTTTAATGTTGGTTTTAAGCGGTATGCACCCCCACTAACCTGGAAAGCGTTTTCACATTTATGCACAATGACACATAAAGAAAACTTGCTAAAAAAGGAACTACACGCTGTTTTCAAGTAACGTTATTATTGACGTTCAAACAGACCTGTTTTGAGGAATATCTTTATACTGCATTAAGGCTATATTTATTTTATTTTTATTTGTTATTTTTATATTTTATTGCCATTACCTGTTTTCATACATACAGAAGTTTAGTTTGCTAAATATATCACATTTGTTTAGTTGGATATTGGATGTGAAAAGAAGGAAATGGTTCTTCTGTAACATTGCACTTTAGATGTGTGTTAATTTCCCACACCAGGAGTCATTTATATAGTTGTATTTTATAGCGATCAATTATCTATTTAAAAAATGTTCTATGCAAAATGTAACATTTTCTATTAAAGAAAAGATAGAAAATAAATATTTGTGTGTGCTGTAAAGTGGTTAGAAAAAATGAAATCGGAATCGGCTAAAATCAGTATCGGCTGGCCTAACTCAAAGAAAATCGGAATCGGCCTAGAAAGTTGTAATCGGTGCATCTCTAGTTTGATTGTAACCTGATGATATTTTCCTAATTTCTATTCTGTATGTTGTGTAACGTGTGCAGGTCAGAAGCTGAACGCTGAGGACATCTATCCTGCTCAGGAGATGTTTGCTGAGCTGATGTATGCGAGTTCAGAATTTGAGAGTCAAGGAGGAGAACCTTGGGCTTGTGTAGGAGATTTCATACGGTCAGAGGTATGTTTCTCTCTGTGGCTATAATAATAATACTGGATGTTGCCTAAATTGGCTGGAATATCTCAGATGTTCTTGATAATAAACTGAATCTTGCTAGAATAAAGAGTTGTTGTTTTTTTTGCTTGTTGTTTGGGGCAGGCTAAACGACGAGCAGCAGAGGAGTGGAAAGATATTGATGCAACCACCAGATCACTGCGACTGTGTGTGATCAGTAACATGTTGAAGTTGGAGTGCTGTGTTAATGGCTCTCACAGCATGGATGAGGTGGGCCTGGGGGCATATGGCTTATACAAGACTCTACCTGGATTGGACTGTACATTCCCAGGGTTCGTATTCCAACATTGCATACATACAATCTAGTGCAGCAACTAACAATTATTTCTATAATCAATGTCATGAAGTCGTTTTATTATCACCACTTTTATTATAAGTAAAAGTGGTGTTTTGCAATTGCTTGTCTGACCAACCAGATGATGCCCCAATTATTTATTTTATAGAGACATAAAATTAAGTTCCGTCCATTCATCCATTTTCCTCTGCTTATCCGGGGCCAGGTTTTGGTGGCAGCTGGCTAAGCAAGGTATTCCAGACGTCCCTCTCCTTAGAAACGTTTTCCAGCTTCTCCTGGGGGATTCCCAGGAGTTCCCAGGCCAGATTAAATATATTATCCCTACAGCGTGTTCTGCGTCTACCCCAGGGTCTCCTACCAGTTGGACGTGCTCTGAAAAATCTCCAAAAGGAGTCGCCCTGAAGGCATCCTGATCAGATGCAGTAATCACCTCAACAGTAACAAGGAAGTGGCTCTAATCCAAGCTCCTTTCTTCGGATACCAAGCACACTTATGAATCACCCTACGCTAGAACATGGTGTTTGTTATGGCCAATCCATGAGTTGCAGAGAACTCCAATAACAAAATACCACTCATGTTTGGATCGGGCAGGCTGTCACCACTGTCACCCTCCTCCAGGTTTCTACATTGTTGCACACATGTCCCCCAGCAGAACTATAGAATAAATAAACGCAATCCCCATCCAGGACACCACCCAGAGACTCCAAGGGCATGATTACCGCTTCTGAAGAGTCCATCGTGTTTTTTTTAATCCTCGGTGTCCTCTTTGCATACTAGAAACTGCATGGAGGAGGGGTGGGGGCGCGTGCGTGATCACGGAAGGCTTGTATCATGTGGACACGCCGACAGTGTTGTTGTCATTACTACAATTTTTACATTGAATTCCTCATGGGGGAAGACAAAAACTATGCACTATAGCTTTAATTAACTGATTGTTTCAGCGTACATGTGAGTGTCTGTTTGACTTAAACAGCATTTTCTTTTTCTTTCAGTGGCTATGAAGGTCTTATCAAAAACTTGATGTCGGAGCTTCCCAGTGGTTTAGTGACCTACAATCAGGCTCTTCACTGTGTCCACTGGAACAACACAGAGAAGAGAGAAAACCCTGTGACGATCGAGTGTGATGATGGGGAGAGGATTGCTTGTGATCATGTTATTGTCACAGTACCTCTGGGTAGAATCAGACACCTACATTCACAAACACAGTCTGCTATTTTCTGTTTCAGTGCATGAAATGTTAAGGGTTGTGCTACAGCTCACCTTTTAACAGGACCTTTAACATTCTCAACCAGTTACTGTTGCCAAAAGCATTATGTAATTAAGCATTACATTTGTCAATTTGTGAATTTGCTTGTAAACAATATTTACACATTTTACAGTCCCTCCAGAAAAACGCGATTATGCGCATAATTCAATGCATAATCAGCCAAAGTCCGCATATTTATGTGGGGGCCTCACTTTCGCTCTATAAATTGCCGATTTCCGCGCAAAATATGCAGGGCTTGCATGATTTCATAATCCCCGCATTTTCGTTGCAAAAAAGTCACATATATCTTAGCAGAAAGTTGAAAAATGTTGTGTTTACTTCACACAAGAGCAGCCATTTTCCCCTGTTGCAATGGGAATGTTATGAAGTGACGTAATTACGCGACGTGAACATCACTGAAAAGCTGCAAACCCCGCGATGAAGCCATGATGAAACCGCAGTTTTTGCAAGTTCCCGCAGTTTCATCGTATTTTTTTAAGAAAACGTGCCGCATAATCAAGGATTTTTGCCTGCAACAATCACAAAAAAACTGCATTTTTCTGGAAGGACTGATTTTAGTTTCTGTTTCTAATATAAACATTGTAATTACTAAATCCTGTCACTAAGTACAATCTCAAGCATAACAGCTCTCTTATTCTGCAGATTAATCACAGTTAAACAATCAATAATAAAATGTGAATTTCTGGTGTAGTTTTACCAGTTAAAATTCAAGCTATTCAGTATTGACAAAACCTAACTTGTTCTGGTTTGTTCTGTTTCATCAGGATACCTGAAGAAGCACCATTCAGCACTGTTTCGTCCTCTTCTCCCTCTTCACAAGCTGCACTCCATCCAGCGACTAGGTTTTGGAACAAACAATAAAATATTTGTGGAGTTTGATTCACCGTGGTGGGATGCTGACTGTGAGATAATCCATCTTGTGTGGGAAGATGAGGTGAGACGTGTAGTCAATAAATAAAGGTTTACGTTTACTCTAAAGTACATGTATACACACCAAACTCAGTAATACTTTACTATACTTTAATAAACCGAGATTTTGATGGAGATATAGCCAATACAGTCTCTGTCTGTGTTGGGGGGAAACACCCGTCCAGCGCTGTGTGCCCCGTAACGTCCACCAAGCACCACACCCCAGAAACGAGTGCAGGCCAACATTTCCAACTATGTTTAAATATTATGATTTAGTAGGATTAAACATGGGATTATTTCATTGGCTAACATGGCTCCTCGCTTCCCTCAGTCACATCTCTTTCTAAAATGTGTTTATCACGAAAAAAAACTGAACAGACATGAAAATAGAAAGCAAATAGAAATGATTTTATCATCTTCATCTGCCACCAGAAATTCCTTGCCCTCCTCATTATTACCCAGAATAAGGGGTTCTTTGACCAGTTTTTAACACGATCACTGGCTAAGGATTACTCTCCATGACAGAGTAGCCATTTTGTCTTATTCTCCATCCAAACATCACAAAAAAGTTTGATGTTTAGGCCACTAGTTAGCAAAGTAAAATTGAACACATGCGAGCGTGTTTGTTTCATCTCTTGTCATGATTCAGGATGTCATGGTGGACCACGTGCCAGATGTACAGACATCCTGGATAAAGAAGTTGTGTGGCTTCACTGTGCTGAAACCCACCGAAAGGTCAACAACCACAAACGCTGATGATTGCTTGCCTTGTGCATGTTGTATTAAATGGAAAATAACTGATAAATCTTTTAATTTAATGCAGTCCTGTTTGTGGTTTAACTTTCAGGTATGGCCATGTTTTGTGTGGCTGGATTGCTGGGCATGAGTCAGAGTATATGGAGACACTGTCTGAACAAGAGGTCACACACACCATCACACAACTCATCCACAGATTTACAGGTGAGTCTAAATAAATCAGGATCAATGATCTCTGTCAGCACTCGCAGACTAACTGTGTGTGTTTAGGAAACCCTACCATCACCCCTAGGAGAGTCCTGCGCTCCCAGTGGTTTCATGACCCCTGGACATGCGGATCATACAGTTACCCAGGTATAGGCTGTTCAGCGCAGGACCTGGACAACATGATGGAGCCCCTGCCTACGAAGGGATCACAGTCACAAGTACCCACATGTTCATACTCGAACTAACATATGTTTGCACTGAGCATAACCATCAACTCATACATAATTAGCCAATGTGTAAGACTTTTTGTAAATATTTGGTCTGTTTCAGCCCCTGCAGGTGTTGTTTGCTGGAGAGGCTACTCATCCCTGCTACTACTCCACCGTCCATGGAGCTCTTCTCACTGGGTGGAGAGAAGCTGACAGACTCATCTCTCACTACTCCTCCATCAGTCCGTCGGAGCCACCCAAGTCCAAGCTTTAAAAGAACAACACTACTTTGACAGAGATTTATCATATGTATGGCTCAAATCTGCAACTTCTTCAAGCTATGATCTCAGAGTTTATTTGGAGGATTGTGTGGGAGCCTGCTTTTTTATTTAAATCAGTCACTTAAAGTGCTCATATTATGCTTTTTGGCTTTTTAACTTTCCTTTATTGTGTTATATATATTTTTTGTGCATGTTATAGGTTTACAAAGTGAAAAGGCCCAAAGTCCACCCCAAAGGGACTTACCATCTCCAACAGAAAACACTGTTCACAAACTGCTCCAAACAGCTCTATTGTAGTCCAGCCTTTACTTCCGTGACGAACGTGCGTCACTTTGTAACACACGTTATAATGCTCACCTAGCTGCTAGCATGGCACGCCCTCATGCTCTGCTTCTGACTGGGTAGTTGTCCTTACCTAGGTACTGTGCATGTGCGACTCCCAACAAAGATGGAACAGAAGTGAGATGCCTCACTCTGTAGCTAAAACAGAGAGCTCAACACACAGGGTGAAAAGAGGAGCTGCATTGTGCAGTACAACAAAAATATGGTGTTTTCTGAAAATTAAACCATGTAAACTTATTCTGATATAACCTCTAAATACAGTTATGAACCTGAAAATAAGCATAATATGAGCACTTTAACATTTTAGAAAGTACCCCAGCCACTGACATGTGATACTGCTGATCTTATGTTGTTCAGTGCATTAAAATACAAATGGACATGGGCAACTGAGTGATCAATGGAGTAATGATATTTTCATTAAATACATTAAGGATGATGCTTTAAATAACTGATGCATGAACTCTTTGTATATTTTTAGTAAAGAAAAAATAAGGAATTCACTTTGAAATCATGCAGTAATCCTGTTTACAAATCAGTCTAACAGCATTGCAGTTGTAAGAATTAGTAGTGATTTTGGATCTTCACTGTCTTGTTTTAAGACTGATGATTGAATTCTATGCAGTTTTCTTCTTTTCGCTTTGCTAATTTATTGTTTATGCATTGATTGTAATTAATCTATTGATAAATTATACATTTTACAATAAATTATTTTAACAGGTCTTAAGTCAATGACTAAATTAATTCCCACATGTATGCGTAAACATTTAATAAAGTTCAATTTCACTTATTCAAAATTCAAAATATTAATCATTTTATTTTTTAATATTGTGAAACATACTTGGCCATAGAAAGTGTTTGGACTGGAGAACATTGAATTAATATATTATTCACATTACAGGCCAAAGCTATCCAGTGAGACCTCACTGACACAAACATGTCAAAAAAATGTAATGTTATCTAAAAAAGTATTAAAAATGTAATGCAAACACAAAATACACCACATTGATGTTAGATTTTAAAAACTAACATCTATCATCAAGAACAGAACAATGTCGATGTTGGGACCATAGAGTGTATGTTATTAATGGTTGGGACACACCAGACTGAATAACATCTGGGTCATGGGATCATTGTTAAACAGAAAATCAGTATTCCAAAAATATTCTGCAGAAAGAGACACTAAGCAAAGTACATGCACATTGACGTTGGTAGGCATCTGCCAATAAATGGTGAAAGACAAGCCACCAACTGATTACAAAGGTTCCTGCACGATTCAAGGGATAGTAAGTAATTCATTGTTTTTACCTGCGGAAGGCAGCAACGCGCCCATTGGCGTATAAACTGCAAAAAAAAGAAAACATAAAAGAAGAACAAGGCCTATACCGGAACAAACATGGAAACAAAGTTGTTTCGAGTCGGCATGTAAACAGTGAAGCACATCATCAACATGGCCATTACAGCAAGCTGCTTTGTAGCTAGCCGGTCAAAATAAGCCTTTCGTTAATACAAACGGAATCCAGGCGTAGTCCTATTTAGATGAACAGCAGCCATGAAACTGTACCACGTACTCCGTAATGTCGGCAAGTTCAGGACCGTTTTTGACTTTGGTGCACGGGAAGTGGCTCATTGGTTCCCCGGACACATGGCTAAAGGTAACAGCTTTGCTTAAAAAGTTAAGTCTAAGTTAAGTTATGTCACATGTATGCAATTGGAACATAAATGTTTGTCCCGTGTGTAAAGCAAGCAGTCTTGTATACGTTAGTGGTCACATAATCGCTGTAATAGTAGTTTCACCTGACCGTTTGCAGGACTCAAGCAGATGAGAGCCAGCCTGAAGAGTGTGGACTGCGTCATAGAAATCCATGATGCCAGAATATCCTTTTTCTTCACTGCATTAACGTCAGAATATAGCAGCGCTGAGTGCCGTCTTTTTTCTTTTCTTTTTTTATAACCGATGTAAATGAATACTGGTTATGTAATCATATCATTAGTATTATTTATCTGCTGGTAGTACCAGAAGATTACCTGCTGTTTTAATAATAATATCTAACCACAACTAGTGAGGTACTCTGAACTAAGACTTTAAAATGACAAAAGAACCACTTTAAAGCACATTTCTAAAAGTTTTAAAAGCTATAACTGTTATTGGTGCCAGAATCTTCACAGAAGCTTTATAGAGGATAGTAGCCCTGGCATCAGAGAAACATTCACATTTGTGATTAAATCCTGACCTTGGTACAACCTAAAGAAAAACACTTGTAGATCAGAAGCCATAGGAGGGACACAAGGATCATTAGATTATCTTTTTTATTTACTTCATTTAAAAAATCCTAGCATTTTACCTCTTATTACTGCAGAGGTAAAATGAGAACTGTTTGATTTTCTTTAACATTAAGGACATCCCCTTTTCTGGAAGAAACCCTGCGTTTCAGGAGACTCTAGATGTCCGACCCCACCTGCTAATTCTCAACAAGATGGACCTTTCTGATCTGTCCAACAAGCAGGTCAAAATTCTTGCTGCTATTTTTCGCAGACTCATGTCATCAGCTGTTCAAAATCACTAACACAAAATTATGTCTTTACATTTGCCCTGCAGAGAATCCTGAAGAAGCTAGAAAAAAACGGGGTGAGGAATGTTCTCTTCACAGACTGTTTAAAGCAGAGAGATGACAACATCAAAAAGGTAAAGGTCATCACTGGATACTAAACATTTGACTGTTTGCAGTTTGTCCTCAGCTGATATGAAATTTAAAAAAAAGTATGAGCATTAATGTGCAAATGATTCCTGTTTTTTCTGTAGTTAGTGCCACTGGTGGTGGAAATTATTGAGAGCAAACCACGCTTTAACAGAGATGAGGTATGCTTACCTATCACCCAACATATACACCAATACAAACATATTTGCAATAAGCTACATGAGATATATCAGCGACATACTGCATCTTAAAAATACCACACAATTACAGAGATAACACTCACAGAGCTATTAATTAATGCTTACTAAAATGCTGTTTTATTGTGACTCTAAAGTGTATTTTCTATTGCCTCGTTGGAGCTGACTCCACTTGGTCCCATTTATTTCCACTTTTAGGTTCATTATATTTTTCTCACTATTCACATTTTAAGGTAAATAAAGGGAGGCCTATAACATGCACATGGCAAATATGTTGGCCATGCTCTAACCTTGTCATGTAAAATTTTCAGAATACAAATTATTGCCTGATGGTGATTGGAGTACCTAATGTGGGGAAGTCATCTCTTATTAACTCATTGAGAAGAACAAACTTGAAAAAAGGTTTGTATAATAAAGTATGATAGTTGTTGGACATTGATTCAGTATGATCAACTTCTCAGTAATAAATATTATATACACAAATTTCCAGGTCGTGCATCACGAGTAGGTGGGGAGCCAGGTATAACTAAAGCGGTCCTGACTAAAATTCAGGTGGGTGTCGTGTGTGTGTGTGTGTGTGTGTGTGTGTGTGTGTGTGTGTGTGTGTGTGTGTGTGTGTGTGTAAGTAAGGGAGGGAGGGTTGTGTGTGTTTGTTCATGGGTTCATTGTGTGCCCATCTGCACAGTATTTGTAGCTGTCTTTGTCCTCAGGTGTGTGAGCGACCCATAATGCATCTGTTAGACACACCAGGAGTCTTGCCTCCTAAGATTGAGAGTGTTGAAACGGGGATGAAGCTGGCTTTATGTGGTGAGCAGAACAGGATTATTATTAGTTTTTCCCAACATAATAATGTACTGTATTCAGTGGAATTGCTGTCACATTTTCAAATGTGCTCAACAAATATTTTGATATTTTTCTTTACTTCTCCAGGAACTATTCTGGACCATTTAGTGGGTGAAGACATTATAGCTGACTACTTACTCTATTCTCTGAACAGGCTTGGAAAGTTCAGGTATGATTGACTGAACTTTAAAATATGGTCAGTGTATTCCTTTTGCTTGACATTACTGAAGTGTGTGTGTGTGTGTGTGTGTGTGTGTGTGTGTGTGTGTGTGTGTGCGCGCGCGCGCGTGCAGTTATGTGGAGAAATACGACCTCCAAGAGCCGAGCGATGACATCCAGCATGTCCTCAAACGCATTGCTGTAAAACTTGGAAAGACGCAACGGGTCAAAGCCATTACTGGAGTGGGTAAGAAAGCACTAATTCTACAGAAACTCCTGCTACACACAGTATTATTCACGATCTACCTCTTAGTTTAATTGAGTTAAAGGAATAGTACGACATTTTGAAATACGCCTATTCTTGCCAACAGTTTGACGTGTGATCACTATCATACTCACTATCATATTAACGTCTTAAAGATAGTCCTATGAAGAAAATGTTTGTTCCTCGTCTTCCTCAGGGAACATCACCATCACTGTCCCAAACTACACAGCAGCAGCTTACGATTTCATAAGAACCTTCAGGAAAGGAGAGCTGGGACAAGTAATGCTGGACTGACCTGAGCCATTATAATAAAGACAACCAGAGTTTCTGGGATTTACCAGTTTGCCCTCAACCTAGAAGACATTTTGGGGACATGATGCAGTCTGTTTTGTTTATGGATGATGTATCTAAGCGCTGTATCCTTTGCAAATAAAAGACTTTAATTTGATTCAGGTACAGAATTTTCTCAGCTTTGCTTTTGGAATACACGAGGCAGATATCTGATATGGTGTAAACAGGATTTTTATTAGCATAAAGACAGTGTTAACCTCTTCATTTATTATGTACATAAGTGTTGTATCATATCATAAGAGTGCACTTATTCATATGGAACAGTCTGTTACTCCTGAGTGTCTACTGCAGGTAAAAAGCTTTTGTGGGATGATAGACAGACCATCAGAGACATAAATAACAGTGAGAGCAGCAGTTTGTTTTCTAGTGTCCCTCTCAGCCATGATGTAGTTCATACACAGGTCTGAGAAATGAAATAGCTCAATTTCAGTTATAAAAGGGTATGAATTGCACAGAAATTCAAGATGATTGTGGAAAATCTGTTTAGCTCTCCCAACGCACAATATTGTCATTTATTTGCCTTGTCTTATTGTAGATAATCATCTTTATGGCCACACCAGTGACTGCTGTACAACTACGTTCAAAAAGGACAGAGGCTGTCCTATGTTGTATGGATTGTAAAGCCCCCTGTGGCAAATTTGCAATTTGTGATATTGGGCTATATAAATATAATTGACTTGACTAGCTCCATAAATAGATCTTTGAATTCAGTCTTTAAATTAAGTTTTGCAGAAAGAATGAAAAAAAAAAAAAGCATGTTGGTTGAGGTTAAAAAGTCCAATTTAAGAATATTTAAAAAATTACACGTGGCAGTTTAATTTCAGGGACAGTCTAATGCTAGTGCCAACTTGATGCTTTGACTCTTTAGAAACATTATGGAATGACTTCAGTGTTATACATAAACTCCTGCAGGTTCAGGCTTTATATTTAGACCCAAGTCTGCTAACATATGATTTACAGAGCAGTGATGCTGGTCATTCACTTTGCACTTTTTGTGCATGTTATTAGATTTTCAAGATACAATTACGTTTGACAGTACTATTAAAATTGGCAGTCTGCAATTTGATAATACTTTATGAAGGTTATTGATTTTTCTGATAAAACATTTTCACAGTTATCTAGGAATCAAGCTTTAGGGAAGGAAGCTAATTATTATTGTGTTCGGGCTCAGTTTCTGTCACACACACTGACAGATTTGACAAAGGCGAGGTGAAATATCACATTGAATACTGTGTTGATAATGTGTATTTATCTGTTGGTATAGATGATTATATGTCTAAAAACATACAGTACAGTGATGTTTTTTGTAATTTCTGTGTCCTTCCACCACTGTGTTGCACCTCTAACTTGTCTTCCCACTGCAGGTTCCAGCCAGTCCTGCACATTATATTCAGATCCAGGGCAGAAGCTCAGTCTTAGATGGAATCAGAAAAAAAGCTGTATCTACAGTATACTATCCAGTAAAAGTCCATATTTTGAGGAAAATGTTGCAATAATGATAGAAACCAGTTGGGAGAGAGATGATCCATTTTGAGTTGAGCCTGACATTTGTGCATCAAAGTAATTGGTCCTGTTGTAGTAATCCAGCTCTTCTTCTGAGTTGTCGGCTTTGCTGCCGCGGTAGGCAGAGGCGTACCATTTATCCGCTGTTAACGCTACTGCTACTGCTGCCCCTGCTGCTGCTGCACTTGCCACCCTCACTGCGGACGACCGCCCTGCCACCCTGACGCGAGAGCGAGTCCCACCATAGGCGCCTCCTCCCCGGTAACTCCCTGCTGTGGAGCTGCGGGAGTGGGAGCCTCGAGAGGAGCCCCGGGACCCTCCACGACCGCCCTTGGATAGCACCGGCTCACACAGGAAAGCAGATAGCAAGAGGCAGGTCCAGCATGTTGCTACTACCTGGTTCATTCCTGACATCTGTGCAGGTAGAATACATAATGGAGCAAAGAAGCACATTTAGACCTACTTGTGGTGGTTACGCTGCACCTTTAAAGTGTGAAATTGAGAAATGACCCAGAGTATGTAGCTGTAAAACAAAGAATTCTCTTTTGATTTTGGTTGGTAGAACATTTCAGCAAAAAGCTGCAGCCAATGCTCACTAATCAATTCTGTATAAAATGCATTACCCTAATCTGGTGTGACATAATACACTAACAGCATTGAAGAACTCAGATTACACAACTGATCAACAAATGTGAGATGTCCTTGCAGTGTTCAGTGTTGTCTTTCTAAAGACATTTCTGTGTTGCAGACTGCCCCTCTTCATTACAGTAGGTCAGTTTAAAAATAAAATTCTCACTAGAGAACATTGCTGTTCATATACAGTAGCCTACATAAAATAACATTCTGTCTATTGATGAAGAATGCAAAAGATGGCATGTTTGTTAGTAATAGGTCATCATTTAAAAAAGCATTATTGAGCTTTAGTAGGTAACTGGGCCATTAACTATAAATGTAGCCTACAACATGTTTTCAATATTATACATACGAAGATACCAATAAAACGTTTTACAAATGCATGCATGCATGATGTTCATCTCACTGTGTTCTCATAAATTAGCCTGTACGCTACTGTAGCCTGAGGAATCGCACCACCATTAAAAAAGAAATGCATTGTATGCATACTCACTCACGTCCATGTTAACCAGTATATCCTCATGTTTGGTGCCTACCTTATCTCTGTGTTGTTGTTTTTTTATTCTTCCTTATGTTTTGGCACCCGAGGAAAGATGAAAAGGGATTGTTACGGACGATGCAGGCTCGTTCATGCAGATGACTGCGAGAACGCGCAGCGCGGTCACGCAAATCTGGCAAACTAGGTAAAACAAGCTTCTTATTAGGAATCTTATTTTGGAATAAGAGCTAGTTTTTTTTAAATGTGCTGACTGATTAAATTATCCATCTGCTTTGTACGACAATCAGGTTATCTTGATGCAATGTTGCTAGGGGTGTTGTGTTTGGTGTCTCTCGGAGATTGAAAAGGGAGTTCTAATGACAATACAGATCATTCTTTTATATGAATAAAGCACATTTGATTTCATTAAAAGTGGGAGAATTGAACAATAAGATAGAAGCTTAACACCCTGCTCTGCCCACCGCAGACAAAAGGTGGCGGTAACTCGAGTTCGTTTACTTCGTGAAAAACACCAACAAAGAAGAAGACGCGAGCGGAAAGAGCTTCCGGCGACATTGACAACAACAATTGCTGTCGTCGTCGCTGTCATGGCTTTCCTCTGCAGAAGTGCTGCTTCGCTCCTGAAGTCCCCCAGAGCAGCGCCGGCTATTCTGTCTGCGTGCCGCCTCTACAGCTCAGGTGTGTGTTTTAAAACCTGTTCTCTCCTGTACTGTTTATTTTTTTGCAGCATGAACAAGTGGCCCTGCGGCTGCCACAATGTCAAGAAACCTGCGTCACTGAATGTGCGACGCATATGTGCAGCAGGCTGCTAGCTCTGCTAGTTCTTTAATTCATCTGTTTCTGTTATTTGCACCGCAAAACGCCTGAGTGGCTTTAATGGAAGATCATCATTCTTTTTATATATATATTTTTGTTTACATAGGTACATCGCCAGTATGTACATATACAAATAGTCAATACCAGAGGTGCATATACAGAGAAACATATATGTAGTAAATAAATAAATAAAAAGTCGAAAAGTGTAGTACATATTATGTCAAATATATCACCGGTACATGAGAAATTTTTCAAACACTTACAGTCTTAATTGCCAAGATCATCATTCTTAACATGTTATTGACCTGAGGACCCTTAACGCGTAAAGGGAAAGTCCACCCTAAAATGGAATTTACAGGTGTTATTTCTATAACTTCCCAGATTAATTTGTGGGTCCACACATGTATAATAGAAAGTAATGATAATACGTGAAAAATGTCATCATAAAACAATGAGTTACATCAGACAGCAGTGATGATTTCAGACCAGAGACAAATCATGGAGCTGCTCCACAGATGTGACAGCAATCAGGGTGATTTTTGCAGTGATTTACAGCTTCTAAAAGATAAGAGAGACTTTATTGTCATTCATCTGTACAGTGCAGTACAGTACATAGGAGAAAAAAATAAAAGCAGTAGCCGTTTGTGGATGTCATGAATGGAGGGGATGATAATAGGGTCTGTAATAATAAAGTTTTTATTATGTTACACTTTTTAATGGTCATGTGTTGCATTAGAGCTGGGCGATATGGAGAAAATCAGATATCACGATATTCCTGACCAAATACCTTGATGTCGACATTGCGATGATATTGTAGGCTTGACAATTTTTGCTTTAACAAAATGTTTTCACAATTAGATTTTAGATAAATAATCATCAATAATGTGGATATAATGACAAAGTGGGTAAAGGCAAATAATAAAACACCTAGAACAGTCTGGTAAGTGAAGAAAATTACATTAATTTACTGTAATGCAGCCTTTAAAACCAGAAAAAGACAACCCTTATGCCATATCCCGATATTATGATTTTCAAAATCTAAGACGATATCTAGTCTCATATCTCGATATCGATATAATATTGATATATTGCCCAGCCCTATGTTGCATTATTGTTATACGGTTGGGAGTACTGGAAAAAAGTGATGTACTTTAGGCCATGTCGTCCCTACTGGTTTTCCATCACTGTTTCATACTTTGGCCCGCATTAACAGTGAAACGGGTATTCAAATCTAACGTTGGGAACCCTGCAGAAACCCTTGATGCTGAACGCACAAAAGTCTTATCTGACCATCAGTGTTGGTTCTCTCTTCATGCAGGTGGTCAGTATGAGTATATTTTGGTGGAAAAGCGAGGTGAGAAGAGTGATGTGGGTTTCATCCAGTTGAACCGGCCCAAAGCTCTCAACGCTTTGTGTGATGGGCTGATGAGGGAGTTGAGGCAAGCCCTGGATGTCTTTGAAGCTGACGGCGAAGTCGGAGCTATTGTAATCACCGGCAGCGACAGAGCCTTTGCTGGTGAGGGAACTGAGTGTGTTTTTCTGGGTTTGTTTACAATGATATATCAGTAGTGAGCTCAACTTTTGTGTTTTTCAGCGGGAGCGGACATTAAAGAGATGCAGAATAAGACTTTCCAGGAGTGTTACAGGACAGACTTCCTGGCTCACTGGAAGAGAGTATCCCAATCAAAGAAGCCTGTAATTGCAGCTGTCAATGGATTTGCTGTGAGTGTCTATTTTTTATTTTATTTATTTATGAATTTTTTCACTGAAGCGAGGTGGTGGGATTTCCAACAAATAAAGAAAACAATATGCAAACATTACATTTAAATGACAATAAAAAACTTTTGAAGCAAGAAACCAAATATGGAAAGGAGTAAGAAGAAGAAAGAAAACACCTACCAGATGTTCCAGAAACAAATCAAAACAAAAATAAAATTGAACTCGGTACTCATAATGAGAGTAATTTAGCAAATTAGTAGGTGCACAAATGTATAATACCATAATAAATGAACTTTTCCACTGTGCACCATTTCTGCTCAAAGGTCACCGGCCAGGTTGTCGTCCCCCTATTGACTATTGTCATTTCTTTCCTTTAAACTTTTAATATTTAACATGTTCTTCTAGTTCCCCCATTTCATCTCTCTTCTGTCTCTCTCATCTTTTTTTCTTTTATCTCCCACACTTTATTTTTTCATAAAGCATCATTTATCTGCATAATGCCTAGATATGATTGAACAACTTCTAGTTTTGGCCACATTGGTACACCTTCATTACCCTGACTGAATGCTTACCCAAACCATGAAAACAGCTCTAGACCAAAAAGACAGGGGTGTCCACACACACTTGTGACCATATAGTGTAGCTTTTAACACTGTTTATCCAGTATTTGTCAGTTCAGGGTGCACAAAATGTAAACGGGATATGAAACGATGAAGAGTGAGACTAGTCGCTGTACAATGGTTTCTGTATTTCATACTGTACGTACTTCTGTTTCAGCTGGGTGGGGGCTGTGAGCTGGCGATGATGTGTGACATAATCTACGCCGGAGAGAAGGCGCAGTTCGGCCAACCAGAGATCCTGTTGGGGACCATTCCTGGTAAAGACTCATTAGTATCTACTTTACTTCCTGTTCAGACTTGACTTCCTTATACAAAGGTTACCAGATTCTTGCTTTCGGAGTTCATGATATCTGTCTACCTGCAGGGGCGGGTGGCACCCAGCGACTGACCCGTGCGGTGGGCAAATCCCTGGCTATGGAGATGATACTTACAGGAGACAGAATTAATGCGCAAGATGCCAAACAATCAGGTAACAGCAGTGTTGGAACGCACATTTACTCAAGTGCTGCAAATGAGTTAGCACTTTTTATTCCACTGCGTTTATTTGACTGGTGTAATTACTAGTTACTATACAGATTAAGATTCTACATAAAACATATATGATAATCTTAGAAAATATGCATTGTTAAAGATGATAGCCGTGTGACCACTTGTGTCTACTCGCGGCCAGATTTCAGATGTCGGAGTTGTTAGCAGTTCCACCAAAAAGACATTTCCACTGTGAACTTTTCAGATGGCTTCATTTAAATAATTGATTGTAGGTCCAAAGGGGTATAATGATCCAAACTAAGATAAGAGAAAAAGCAATACAAAATTTGTGAAGCAGAACTTTGTTGTTTCTCCTTTACTGTTAAATTAATCATCTCATGACCCCTCAGATTTCTCTTGTGACTCACTAGAAGGGGCCCAACCCCTATGTTGGGAGCCACTGGACTAAACTGCCTGTCTGTATATAAAGTAGTTCAACCTAGCTCCACATAGACCACATACAACAGTTCCTTAAACACTGGAACATCAATAACAAACTAATAATGTAATGTATAATAATAGGGGACATTTTTCTCTAGAATGAGTACTTTCACTTTTGATATATTAAGTTAATCTTGAAGCTGATAATACTACGATACTTTTAGGATTTTGTGTGAAGTACTTCTACTTGTAACGGAGTATTTACTCAAGTAAAGGATCTGAACACATCTTCCACCACTGGGTAACAGAGATGCTAAACTTTTTACATGCACTTGACTTTAGATGGGATCTGCGCTTCTCACATTAGATTATACCAGTGTACCTAATTAACTGACATCTCTTCATATTTTTGTTACACCTGATTGAGTAGCTTTTCTTATTTCCCAGGTTTGGTGAGTAAAGTTTATCCGGTGGACCAGTTGGTATCTGAAGCTGTTAAATGTGGCGAGAAAATTGCTGCCAACTCCAAACTGGTCTCTGCTATGGCTAAAGAGGCTGTTAACGCAGGTATGTAAAGTAGTTTTCTACTAATTTTGAATATCCTTAAACCTACTAAATGGAATAAGTTTAAATTGTGTCTGATTTGTTCCTTCTTGTGATTGCAGCTTTTGAAATGACTTTGGCTGAGGGTAATCATTTTGAGAAGCGCTTATTCCACTCTACCTTTGCTACAGTGAGTAGAAAAGCCAATCTGATAGCAAGTAAGGGGGGTTGGCTCTAATTTTAACTGTGTGTGTGTGTGTGTGTGTGTGTGTGTGTGTGTGTGTGTGTGTGTGTGTGTGTGTGTGTGTGTGTGTGTGTGTGTGTGTGTGTGTGTGTGTCTGCCTGCAGGGTGATCAGAAAGAAGGCATGACAGCTTTTGTGGAGAAGAGGAAGGCCAGTTTCCAGGACAGTTAAAAAAAAAAAAAGAGCAGACCAAGCGCTCGGCCAGGAAGTTTCCGATATCAGCGAGTAATTTCCTCATCTGCAATAAGTTGAATGATGCAAAAATCCTGATTGCAGTGAAACACAGAAGATGTTTAAAGGGTTTGGTACTGTGTGATTGCACAAGAGTGTCTTATCACAGTGAAGCTCTACCTGCTGAGGTTTGGAGTGCAGTGGTGTTCGTACTCTTTGATCACTGCCAATGTGTCATAGGAGGAATCACTCTTGATGACTTGTATTGACTTTGCTTTTTAATGTTCACATTTCTCTGCATTTTGTAGGGAACTTATTTCTCTGTACATTTTACAAATAAATATCTAGAGTGCTTTTCAGTACTGAGACATGAACGGAAATGGGAAAATGTATCTGCTGTATTTATTAACACTGTTAAATACATTGGGCTGTTTCTTACCACACATTACTTAGATAATACAGAAGGATTGCATGTAATTAACCTTGTAACTCAGAAATATCCTGGTTTCAAAGGCTGATTTCTAACGGCTCTTTGAAATATACAATTCAGTAAATAGGGTCAGCTACAAATCTGAAACTCACATCTCTGGATTCAGTTCACTCAGCGTTCAAGCAGTGTGTCCTTCACACCGCTAGATGGCGCTCTTGTGCTCTTTTACACAATGGCACAGAAACTGGACAAGAAAAAATCAGTGGGACTGTTACTGGACAAGCACCGGATTGTATGCAGATGAGCACTTCATTTGGTGCCAGTGCCACTGAATGTAAAGTGACAATTATAAGCAAGGTGAAGTTATTAAAATACTGTAAAAAAGAAACCAGGCACGGGAGGTACAGAAACATAAATGATTACTTGTCACCCAGCACGATATTTGTAATAGTCTACGATTTGAACATCTTTTCATTAGGAAGGAAGGAAAATTGAATTATTTATTATTTATTTCTTAACTTAAAATAATAAAAGGCACAGCGCATGTTTGTACAGCAACAAATAACCGATGGGCTTGATTATAAGATCTTAGTCTTTTGACAAAAATGTCAGTGAATAATTATCCCTTTAAGATTTAGGCTAACTCAGTGATGATTTTAGAGGAATTTACTATCTCATACTCTCAATAGCGAAAAAAGACACTGAAAAAATGTAGGCTACTCAAGTTTTATTGTAGATAGGCCTATATATGCCTATAAAATAGATAGGATGCTGTATATTGGCCTATATGCCTACAAAATAGCCTTTCAGATCTCTGTTAGTCTCGCACATAACCTTTTGGCTGAAGATATTCGGGAACACATAAAACGATCATTTTCACTTCAAAGAAAACAGCAGAACAAATTTGGTTAGTGTGTGCTTTCTTATGCCCCTCCAATCATTGCCAGGCACCTTTTTTTTCTCTGATCTTCACACGGCGGCGCCCCGTATCTCCACAAGGCCATGGCCTAATTGATTTTTATTTTCATTCAATATTCCCCTGGAGCTTGCTTTCTTGTCAGCCCCTGGAACAAAACTTTAAAAAGGAGGCGAAAAAAACTCGTCTCCTCACTCCGCGGGGAAGCACAAAAGTCTGCAGAAAGGGCCCGAAAAGAAGCTCCTCTTTGAGGCTACCGAAAGGTCAAAATAATAAATGTAGACTCAATTGAGGCTCTCCACACAGACAAAGGGGGCAAAACGTTACATTTTGGCAGCGCAGGCCCTCGTAGCGTGATAAACTCATTTAAAGAAGCCGAAATAAAGAGAGAGCAGCATGGGTCCAGAGAGGGAGAAAGGGGCTTTCAGTCCGGCAGACAGGTCTGGCTCCTGCAAGGGCCCTTTCTCAGTAGCCTCCCATCACTCTCCAAAAAACACTCTCATATTCCTAAACTACACTGCCATTCAGTCATGCAGGTGACTTTATCTATGTTTTTGCTTCCTATTTCATAGGCTACTCTTAAAAGCATTCTATCATCATGCATAACTCAAAGCAAAGGTGGAAAAATGAAGCATCTACAAATATGTATCATTTTTCAAAGGGAACTACGTCGACCTAGATTCCAGTTAATAATAAACTTATAGTTCCCTAGCAAAGGGTTTGTGTAATGTGATTTCTTCCTGCACACTTGGCACAAAAGTTTAGCATAGGCACACAGAACATCTCAAGTCCTATAGTGAAAAAAGCAAAATACATTGTGGTTCTGGAATGCTGAAATATAATGAGCATATACTAATATTTGCAGATTTAAAAACATGCAATAAAGTAGGCCTACCAACTTGATCCTCCTGTTCAATATTAACAGCAGCTGTAGCCTTAAATGGTTGTAAATTCACTAAGTAAGCCCAAGCCTGCAATGCTGCTGTGACTTGACTTTTATGAAAGCCTTTTTATATGCAGATCTGTTGCTTTTTTTCTTGCTTTTTTACAGAACCATGTGCGGTCATAGAACGGATTCCTCAGCATTTTTCTGCCACCCAGCTGAGAGTTTCTCTGGCTCAGATATGACAGGTTGGGTGGAGTTTTCATCTGACAAATATTTTCATTATCTCACATTCTTGGCACAAGAGACCGCGTCGGAATAACACATTCCCCGGTGTCTGCTTTGAATTATGCCCACCCAAGGGTGTCAGAGACAACATAGACCAAAGTATAACCGCCTTTGCAGTTTTGTCGGACTAATGACATAGCTACCCTATTTTATAGCTTCATATATCCTAGATAGGCTATAGGCCATGGCTTCCACAATGTCATTAGATAACTTTTACAGTTGCAAAAATGACTGCACAACACATGACGTAGGGCTAAATATTAGCCACATTACATATTAATTAAGACATGTAACACCTATTTGAGTAGCATAGGCCTATATGTGCACCTGCCTTAGTTAACAGCCAAACCCTACAATGCGCCTACATGAACAAAACTAAAATAGATAGCCTAATAATAACTCCTAAAAACTTGGATTACAGACAGACAAATGAATGTGTTTGAGCGATGATATGAGCCTATAGCCTACTATTTAAATTTCAAGTTTGTAAAAGCAACTCGACGCGGTCGCCCCTCTAACCAATCAAATCAGGGTCCCTGATCACATGACGCGTGTCCCTTCCTCTACAAAGAAAGTTTACGAGGAATCCACACTCCTGTCCAGAAGGTGGCGGTAATGCCAGAGAAATGTTGTTTGCCAACCGCCATAAAACGTCAAAAGAAGAAGAGGTTACATAGCAAGCTAGTTAAATAGCCTACTAAAACCTCCGTCCGGCAGACCGAAACTTTGGCTTTGTGACAAACATGAGTTACCACAGTAACACACATGTGAGACTAACAACTCGCTAAACGGCTTTTGTTTCGTTAATAGGCTTTTTTTTGTCTGCTAGCATCATGGCAAGGATGTCTAGCAGACTTAAACGAAACCGGAAGTAAACTGGAGTGACTACTCTCACTTGCTGCCATTGCCAGCAAAGAGGTTCTAGTGTCAGTATGGTCGTACTGAGAGGAATCCCCTCTGTTTTATCTCCTGAAATGTTGTATGCTCTCGCTAAAATGGGCCACGGGGATGAACTGGGTATGATATTTAATTCGATCACACAGGTTGCCTTTCTCGTAGGCTGTCCTTGCGCTGATAGCCCATAACGTGTACTGTACTTACTGTAGGGTAGTAGGCTAAGTTCAAGTCAACACCAGTGTAAAGAGTCAGACAGAGCAGCACTCACAGGACCCGTAGACTGGCATAAGCCACAACTGTAACATGTTGTAGTCCATTAAGTCATTCACCGACTGAGTGTTTTTCTTTCTATTTTCAGTTCTTGCTGATGCAAACTTTCCAGCATCTTCCATTTGTGCTAGTGGTCCAAAAGAAATAAGAGCTGATGGTATGTAAATACATCTTTCTGTAAATCAAATGTTGGGTGACTGTGTATAGTATTTATAACTGTGTCTGATCTTTATGTAGGTTTAGGAATCCCACAGCTTTTGGAGGCCATTTTGAAGCTGTTGCCCCTGGATACCTATGTCCCCTCTCCGGTACAGAACCTATAAATCTAAAGTTTAAAACCACTGAGTGATGTCTTAATGGCAATAACGAGTACATTTTTCTGTAGGCTACTTTATCTTTTTGAATTTCATTTGTTTAATCTGTGCTACTATGTTTCCACAGGCTGCAGTCATGGATCTGGTAGACAGTGACAAACAGAGATGTTTAGATGTCCCTGTGTGGGGCACATACACACGGCTCTTGGGTCAGGCTGGGTCTCAGGTAAAACAGACTGTCCACCTAATGATTAATTACTTCAGTAAGTAAGATGCAAAACGTTTGATTTTTGTTGTGTTGCTTTCTGTTTACATATAGACTCCACTTGAGAAGGTGGAAAGGTTTGCTTTCTACGAACGAGCCAAGAAAGCCTACGCTGTTGTGGCAACAGGGTGTGTATTCTTTCTGCCTTCATTTGCATATTGTAGCTGAATGTTTTATCCTGTGTCTGCAAAATGAGTACAAAAGCTTGCATTATATTGTAGAAGTAAGAAAAAACAATTCACTATGAGAGTTTCTAAACAAATATGAGATGTAGGAGGCGATTCAGAGGTCTGGAACAAGGCTATTTGTTTTTCACAAATAACTAACATTTTAATAATTGGAGATTATGGTTTGCACAACAGAATGCTTTGAAATCTCCACACATTCTTTCAAACATGTCTTTAAAAATGCACCTAAAACAAATAAATAAATATTTTCTTCTGCACTGGCTACACAGGGAAACATCTCTGTATGGTAACCTGATACTGAAGAAGGGGGTCATTCCTGCTGAGCTGCTACAGTGATATACACACACACACACACACACACACACATATTGTAAAGTAATGATGATCTAATGATTTCAGTTACAACTGTAATTCTTTCTCATGAACATCAGGAGAAGGTGAATATTTTTGCATAAAACCCTTTTTCAATTTTGTTTAACATCATTTGTTCCTGGTTATGTGTAATTAATACTGTAAATATTATCTGATAAATATCCAGTTTACATGGAGCAGAAATGATTTGTATTTTTGTAACTACCGTCATACATACATTTCAATAAATAAAACACATTAAGTCTTTGATATGTATGTTAAAGCATCTTTATCGTCAGGTTGAGATGTGTTTATTCTTATTAAGGACAGTATTAATGTAGTCAAATTACACTTCTGATTTATTCAGCTTTGTTTGTGTCTGATCTGAAATGATACGGATCTACACAGGTTGAGTTTGTTGAAGGATCAGCGGTGGTAGAGATCGTCCAGATCTTCCTCTGGTTCGCTGTGCTTTCTCTGAGACGGTAAATAAACAGGAGCGGCAGCTTTACTATCATCTTGGTAAGGGGTTAGCTTCAGGAGATCTTTGTGGTACAGGTCGTCCATGTCCTCCTCTGGTTGAAGGTGAACTCTGACCTCACTTTCACCCATGACCTCACGGCTCAGCGACTCCATCTGCACAGGTGGACCCTGGTCGTCATGGTGATACAGCTCGTCCTCATTCTTTTCTAGTTCAGAGTGTGCAACGCGGACCTCTGCACCAGCTTTGTATTTAGCCACTAGTGGAGCCAGATGTCCATCCAGCTCCTCCCTTGCTTTGTGGTAGACTTCAACCCAGTCCTGCTCAGGCTCGTCTGAGGCCACCTTATTGAAATCAGGGTGGTCGATGGCATCTTTATCCTCCACTGGTTCCTGATTGTTCTTCACGTTGGCATCTTCCCGCCAGCGCTCTGTCTGGATGTCGGCAGCAGGGAGGGCATCCAGGTTTTGGATTTGAACTTTGAGGAGATCAACCATTGAAGGATGGTACAGCTCATCCAAGTCTTCTTCGGCTTTCAGGGGCTGTTTGTCCTGTCCTGTCATACTCTTCCAAATCATCATGCTAGGGTCGATGTCATAGTCCGTTTGATCCATGTCCTTTGGAGGCTCCACTTCCACTCCCCAGGACATCTTTCCTTTGTCATCTATGGACCTGAGATACAAATCATGCAATCTCAGTCTGCATTTCCTCAGTCCAAGAGACAGTTACTCACTTTAGGTTTAGTTTAAGGAAATTAAAACTTACATAACGGTATCCTGGAATGCTTCATCTGTGAGTTTGTTCTGAGAAAAGAGCACAAATATTACATGACCGTGTCCAAAAACGAACATGTTTGTCATTTTAAATTGATCAGGAATAATTCATCATATGATTCAAAGCTGTACAGTCTACAGTGTAATATTGTGGACAGCCAGGAGCAATATATACATACCCAGGGTTTATATGGCTTTGCTGTGATGCCAAATATCAGAGAAAAACAGACTATTTGAGAAAACCTACAAGTGAAGACACTCTGGATTAAAGTGTGTGACAGACATTACACAACAAATCCTTGTCCGGTCAAAGAACCAAACCATTTACCATTAAAACCATTTACCAGGTTAACAACTACTGCAATCAGAGTCAGAAACCTTTTGAAAAGATCTTACCTGAACATGTTTGCTTTCAGCTCAACGTTTTGGATCTGAACAAGAAATGTTTCACTTCACCTTCTGTGGAAACAAAGGACCAAAGTTCCACCAATAAACCAGTTATATTTTTTGACCTTTGCATCCTCTGAATACAGGAGTGTCAGCTGTAAGTAATTCACTGCTTTGAGCAATATTTTGTCCATATTTTAGTTCCTCTGCGCCAATGACTGATTTACAGCTAAATTCCTCATTTTGTCATCAAGTCTAATAAGTGTGAATGTACTGTATATAGCTGTCTGTATATCTGTCCTGAATAAGATTAATTTCACTCTTGGTTTAGTTCACCTTTGTTATTTTACTCTGTTGTGATCAAAGTTAACTTGTTTATGAGCTCTTGCATGCAGAGACAGTTGAATTCTATGCTGACCTAATACACTCATTCAGTCTCATAACTAGGCTACATTAATCTTCCTTGTCAGCAATCAGTGATCACAATGTTATAACACCCTATGGCTTTAAAGCTGAGGTTGAAATATTTTATCATGAGACAATTTTCATCTTGCAGTAATAATTTCTCCATTCTTCTTAAGAGGGTTGTCCCTATTACCTGGGCTCAATTACAACAATCAACAATCAACTACAGCACAAAATAAAGGCAGTCTTTGTTTCTGTACTAGATCATGTGGACATCAGAATGCAGCAGTTTGCCTTTGGCCCTCTATTTTATATTTATAGGCAGTACATAAACATTTAATACAGTAATACAGGTACAGCCTCACAGAGCTGCTAGCATGGCTGTAGACTCTTGGTCTTGTTTTCCTGTACCAAGGTCTCCCTTGACAATGAGATATCAATCTCAGTGGGACTTACCTGATTAAATAAAGGTTATAATAATATGGCAATAACCTTGTTGATTTCCTATTTTCTGTTATTGCAGAAGCTGAGACCTGACTATTGTTCATGCTTTGGAGGCTCAGTGTGTCATTTATTTGTACACAACACAACATCATATACTTCTGCTTTACTTTTAATTAAATACAGTGAATTGGGATTTATGTATACGCTAACTGGCCAATTATTTATTCAGAAGAAGGGACGGTGTGCATAAAAATGCATATTATTTAGAGTTGTATGAAAAGTCAAGTCTTGTATATGTATAATATTACCACGAACCAGTGATACACATACAGCCTGTCCTTGGCTTACTTTCACAGGAACTTTCTCAGACAGTCTCCCTCCTGCGTACAGCTTCAATCATTTAAAACGGCTAATTACCCTTCACATACACACCCACTGCAGGAGGACAGATTGGAGGCAGATGATCGGTCTGTGATCTTAGTGCCAGCCAAAAACACTTACTGAAGCAACTGTTGAATGTGTCAGCTCTAATCTACGTCCATGCCAAAATCATATCACACTGTAAAACTGTTTCAGAATAAAACAGCTTCATGAGTGATGTGGAATACAACTAATCACTTTATGAATCCATTTTTCTGATATGTGGCCAAGACAGAAAACTTTGAGGCTATGTTAAACATCTGTAAGTTGCAATACACAGCCATAAACTAATATAATGTAACATATATACCCTTAAAGTATGTTACTTAATTTCACGGTTTCAGCGTCTGGCGGGCCCTCTATCAAGCTGCTGAGATGCAGCTCATGAGAGTTTACATCTTAGGAGACCGTTACAACTGTAGAACTCTTCACCGACCTCTTTCACTGTTCATACAACAGTAGGAGAGTCATTAAGTTAACATATGGGTTAATAATGTCTCATGACAACAGGATTCAGCACACACACACACACACACACACACACACACACACACACTGTACCATACAACAGGAGCAGACAGACACGCCACACACTTCCTGCTCTGTTTGAAGGATGGCTCCACTGCGTCTGCTGGTTATCTGCCCTCTCTATCAGATCCATATGTACAAGTCCAATGTTACCCCTCGACTAGCCCCACTCCCAAGTCACTGAGTGGTTTACTATAAAAGGCGTTTTCCTAAGCAAGCAAATGCCAAACATCTTTAAGATGTTTGAGAATGGTTAGACGTTTTCGGAAATGTACTTTTTCTCTAAGAATTAGATGAGAAGATCGATAGAGAGAGGTACAAATCTCTTTTAACTCTCAGCAAAAAGTGAATAAGCACATTTTTCTAAAATGTCAATTTTTTCTTTAAATAAGACTGTCTTCATGAAGATAATCATAAAAACATTGCTGCTAGATTCATACTGGTGATACTGTGCACTGGCTGTTAAACTGACATTGAGTAGTATGATGTGAGCCATTATGTAAATGTTCTGTTGGTCTCCCAGAAACCACAACTTTGAGAGAAGACATCCCGCTGCTCCAAGCCTTGAAAGTGAGATTTGATGGATAAAGTGTGCTGAAGTTTCTACCAATCCACCCCCTGTGTCCCACACACATCAGTGAAACAGCTTTCATGTGAAGCCCAGAGGCCTGGCATCTACTAGCACAGATTGACCACAGGACTCTGCTCCCTGAACTTTTGATGGTCCCACAGGCTTACAGGAAAACACTCTCCTCTGTGGTTTAACCAGCCTCTGGTTGGCAGAGTGCTGAGGCTCAGCAAATGAATCGCTCTCTATCGGACTGAATTGTGTCTCGATCACTCCACTATAAGGTGATGAAGTGTCAGAAAGTTTAAAAGCATTAGAGGTAGTTTTTCAGAACAACACTGGTAAGTCTGTGTGACACTGGAGCAGTATAAATACCAATGTGTGAACTTTAAATTGCATGCATTCAGATTCAGACTTTTTGAAATATGTGAAGCTATAGTGCGGTAGTTTCTGTCGCCCCCATGAGGAATTCTAAGTAATGACAACAAAACTGTGGGCACGTCCACATGATACAAGCCTTTCGTGATCGCGCACAGCCCCCACCCCTCCTCCACGCAGTTGCTAGTAGCCAAGGAGGGCACAGAGGATTAAAAAAGTCACCGGACGACACAATCTTCTGAACATAGCCATACTGAGAAATACAGAGAGAGTTGTGTGGAGGTGATAGTCTTAATTAGCTTTGTAGCAACTCATTTAGCAATGGCTTGAATGTAACGAACGTTCATTAATATCAAAAAGTTACGCACTAAAGCTTTAATATTGAAACATTTTAAAAGAATATTAGTTTGTCCTTTTTACACAGTTTTTGCATACATTAAAGAGATAAGATATGATGTGTTAATTAGTGAGTTTAAGAGTTGCTGGTAGGCAGATTTATTTACCTTTGGACAGAGCCAGGCTAACTGTTTTCCCCTGTTTCCAGTCTTTCAGCTACACTAAGTTAACCAGCCGCTGGCGTAGCATAATTTTTACCATTCTGATAAATGTAGCCATTTCCACGTACATATGTCTTTTGGCTCAAAGAAAAGCAATGATTATACAATAAAAATACAGCCAAATAAAAATCTAACATCAACAAAAATGGCTTTGACATTAAAAAGCATACAAACATTTAAATGTTATCTCTCTGGGATGATATATGGCCCATATGTTACGAGAGTTTACTGACCTACTTATGGTGGTGAAGAAGTTTATGTAGTGTAATTATCAAGCCTGTAAGCAACCTTGATGGTGGAATATTTTCTAATGAGCCCCAGCTTCCCTTCTTTCAAATTGGCTGCAGGTGATATGAGGATAATTGAATCTTTATATGTGGTGTGTAAAGATTGTGCCCTGACACAAATGATACTGTGCAAATGCATATGTATCATGTGAATGACAAGCCTTTTAGAACATAAAAGGGCAACAATAAAGACCAGAACGAGTGGGAGTTGTCAGCAGGTAATGATCGCTGCCAATAAACTGTAAAACACACACAGTCACATGCTGTAATTGCACAAAATGCGTGGAGTGAGCCAAGAATAAATTGCCTGTCTGTAACTATTTAAATGTAGCATTAAGTCATGATTTATGCCCGTAAAAATGCTCCAAATGTTGCAGCTTACAGCAATTTATGTGGGAAACCACTAAAATGAATATTAGACTAAATTCCCATTTTGAAATGAATAATCTTGGCTTCATTTTTCTTCATGTTTCTACTACACAGTTGTTGCATGAGGTGTATGAGTGTTTGTATATGAGCATTAAGGCATGTGTGTTCAGTACCACTTACTCACACACATGCACAATGTGTAGTCAGATATCGAAGATTAATATGTCATTGCCACTGATGACAGTACTGTCTTTGAGTTGTAACTTTAATTGCAGTATCTGATTTCCTGGCTCTGTCTCAAAACCAATAACAGCTTATTACTGCTAAGACTGTGAGGAATGCAATCATGTTTCTACATGACTAATAGTGGCGTCTTTATCAAGAGTTCTCTTCAGGTAAAGAAACAAATAGAAAGGAATCAGCTGGAGACATCAGACTCCACCCTAAACCTTAACACATGCCGTGTTGCTGTTTGAAACGTGACAATAAACGTATTGACAGAAAAGTCCCCCCTCCACACTAAAACAATCATCAGCACCCAACCCTCATCATCACCGTCATTACTATCAGTAAATCCCTTAAAGGTCGTCCCGGAGCACAGGGCTGTATTTGAGGCTAACCACCCCTCTGTCCTTACTCACAGTCTTCCGTCATATCCCCCAACACTCACAACATTTAGGAAAGCTGAGGTTTTCTAAATAACTAAAATTAACTCAATGATCTACAATTAACTTAATTGATGCTTCACCAACACCCATTAAACACACATTAGACATCTCACGGTGGAGTTTAACCGCACCAATTACAGGGCTAGGGGAAAAACCTCCATGGAGGAGTGGAGGCGAACATGAAATGTTGTGACTACGGTCTGGTGAACAGGGGAGCTGTCAGACTTATGAAGCGGCCAAAGAAAGAATTAGTGAGCCATCTGCTCAACAGTTGCATGCAGGCACTTCAGCTTGTGATGCTGCCTTAAACATGTTTCAGTGCTGATGCTTAATAAAATGTCTCTTCCTCAATGAATAGGTGGGATTATAGGGGGGTATAATGAGGAGTGATGAGCAGGTCAGTCTGGGGCCCCGAGACACCTAACTATCTGGCTCCACAGGTAAAAGCAACAATAGCTCTGATGACAGTCAATGCAGACGAGGGGAGGTGGGTGAGGAGTTGCACATCTACACCAGAGACAGACAGAAAGAGGAACTTTCCCCTCTGTCTGTTATGTAACTGATGACAGAAGACTGAGAAGCTCTTTGTCTGTCTGAGAGGAGACACAGAGGAATATGGTTGACCTTTGTGTCCACGGCAGCTAATCTGACAATCTGATCTAAGGATCTGTGTGAAAGATGGCCATTAGCGACGCTAGCTGCTTAAACTGACACCGCGCCATTACACTGCTTTGACAGTGTGTATCAACCATGGACATATTATATTATAAACACAATAATGAGAGGGAAAGCTCAGGTGGTCCCTCTCTTTCTCTCTCTCTCTCTCTCTCTCTCTCTCTCTCTCTCTCTCTCTCTCTCTCTCTCTCTCTCACTCTCATACACAGACACACACAAGCATACCATACACCCTCATCCTGCCTCAATCACACCCCTCATAAACTCAGTAAACATGTGGGACCTGTTAAAGTAAGTGTAATGGCTATTTACTGTGTTTTGGACGCTTCTCATTAAACACATTTTCCACTCGAGGAGAACTAATGTTTTGGAAAACTCTGTTAAATGAAATACACATCATGCCAACACTTGGCCCATGTGGCTCATTAATAAAGAGATCGGCCCTACAGGATAAACCAGGGAACTGCAGCGACTTGATTGCTGACATGCACTCCCAGTAGTTTCAGCTTAAACTTTAAACCGGCAACAACTGATTTTTTTGGCCGCTTTGGGGGCAGCTGAAACAAATTGTGAACACAACACTGACAAATCATTAAGTTACCTAGTTACAAATCCAGCAAATACATGCCAGTGTTAGAAATAATATTAAGTTGTCTTTCTGAATGTAAGTACAATATTCCCTGTTTTTGGTCTCCGCTAGTCTACGTCCTTGACGTTCCACTTCCGGGACTGCTTCATTGCCAACGGAAATTTAACTAATTTAGGCCGGATAGCCGTTGCCTTGGGCTTCCTTTGTGTTGGCATTTTAAACTCTGGTCGATTTATGAGGACTATGATTAACCTTTTCTCAGATCTCTGCAAGGTAAATCCAGACACCTAGCTAAACTATCTGTCCAATCTGAGTTTTCTGTTGCACAACTAAAACAACTTTTGAACATACACATGTTCCGCCAAAACAAGTTCCTTCCTGAGGCTTTTTTGCAGCGGCACCGCTGCTTTTCCGGTGCCTAGCACTGCCCAAGACGATTGTGATTCATTTAAAGAAATGCCAATAAACCAGAGCACGTTTTTCTCCCATCCCGGAATGCTGTATGGACTAGCCAGACCCTCCTCCGCCACGCTGTGTAGGAAGGTCTGGCAATGCAAGACTAGGTTTCCACCAACTCCTGGAATTTGGCTCGAGCTGCCAAATGTTCGCTAGGCGCTAATTTTGTCTGTTTTTTCATTTGGTGCTGGGCAGGCAGCGTACCGAGGGTTTTTAGAGCTTTATAGCTTCAAACAGCTGCTTGCTCTGGCTGAAAATGACACTATGACAGCAGTGAGAGTGAATCAAAACAGTAAAGTTGCTGGCTGGAAAACTAAAACAATGAGCTTAAACTAACATAGTCATCTCATCCATTGTTCATATAAAAACCTTGATAGCCCTTTTACTTTAAGAGATACAGAGGTCTATACAATGCTACATACTTTTTTTCTACTTTTTCTAACATCTGAGAATAGTAATTTGGCCAGAAGAGTAAAAAAAGGCCTTGAGGGTGGAGTACATCAAACAACACATAAAGAGAAACAACTTGGACCTCCTTCCCTCCTCTGCCTCCCCCTCCCACTCCAGCCACTGAATGCCTCCTCACTGGAGTCCACCACGGCCCTGGCTGCCAGCTGGAGTACCCCTAACCTTTAACCTCTGACCCCCAGGACCACAGAATTCACCATAGAGCCGTCAGCTGGACGCACTCAGCGGGGCGCACACCCTGTGAAACACTGTCATGATGACAGAGAGGAGCGACGGTGAGTACAGGTGTTAACAGTAAGTACAGGTGTTACAGATGTTCTTCACACCGCCTTCACTGCTGACCCTTCCTTTGATATCTACAGCACATTGTATCCATTAGATCACAGAAATCCTCTCAGTGTCGGTCACGCTCTGAAGTTGTGTTTGTATCTGTGTGTGTGTTTGAGTTTGCGTGTCACAGTCCCATCTCTCCTGATGCTCCTGGGTTAAAGAGAGGATCCTGCTGTTCCTTGATGGAAAGCTGCCCGCTACAGAGAGATCCGGTTACAAGAGCGCGGTGCTTTCATCCTTATTAAAGAAACATGTGCCCGCTCTGTGCAGTTATGTCAGCTGATCCAACTTTTTACTCTCTTCTCTGCTTTTTTTTAATCAATACAGATAGATCTGTTGACAGAGCTCTAATCTTTTGACGATCATACACTCCATTATGATGAGAAATAACAAGCTCAGCCTATAAGAATTTGTACAGATTAATTCAAAGTTATTTGTATCTCAGCGATGTATGCCTACTTTTTGTGCATCTTCTACTTCAAATGCCAATGGTTTCTTTGTTACTTAGTAATTACAGACTTGCTGATGACAAAGAATGTCAAACCCAACTATTTCAATTAAAATGATTACTTAATCTTTGGTCTTCATCATTTATCCACAACGAATTGGAGCAACTGCTTCATTTTTTTTCAAATGCAGACTTGGCATTACAGCAATGCTGTTTTCCACCATAGAGGGATCTAATCTTAACTTCCCCAAAAAGCTAATGTACATTTTCCAGCACCGTACGATTGTGTCAGCATTGAAAGAAATTTACCAGCATCAACACACTGTCCTAAAGTTTTCCTAACCCACTGATCTTCATGTTATGGGAAAGAGGCCCAATGATAAGTAGTACCACACATAATATAAAGACAACTATGTTTTAAGTTTAAAACAGACTATTATGAGTCTGTTGTCATGTCAGGATGAGGACAGGGAGTGGATGTTGGCCCATCATTACAAATACAGATGGGAAGAATTGTTGATTTTCTAGGCAAAGTCAATGTTTTCCAAGAATATTTTGTTATCTGAATTGCAGGGAAATGTGAATACACTAATAAATAAGGCTTTTTAAATTTTACATTTAATGTAATAAAAAAGTCATCTTGGATTTAAAAATGTGAAGTTGTTATACCATATTTATGTTCTGATGCTGCAAAAGTAATGCGAGGCAAATGTTGAAAACATTAGGGGTTAAATGTTTTGATCTAACAATCTTTAAAAATAAAACATAAAACATAAAAACACTTACAAATTATTATTATATTAGATAACTACATCAAATGATGTATCAACATTTGTTTTAAGATACAGTATATAAAATGTATTGATTATCTTATAAACTGCCTCATTTTATCAAGCAGTGCTAGTTCCAATATTTAATAACTACTTACCATGTCTATTTGCTCCTTTGTATAATTTTTTCTGCTCTCTAATGTTCAGTCAGTGTGGTGCGTCAAAATGACAAATTGTAATTGGATTTGAGGAATCCTATTATACAGTATGTAATGCATCGTTCATCAACTGTAGTTACCGTAACAACCTCCATTCATGCCAGATTGCAACGTTGCTCATTACACATCATTCAATGCCACGTAAACTATCCTTGGCACAGTTAGAGGATGTGAGTCAGACCTCTGAATAGGCTCCACTAACAGACTTTCATTTGAGGGAGATGACTGTCCCTAGATGTCTATCTCTGTAGTTTGGAGCTGCTGTGCAGCCGCTGTGCTCCCTGACCTCACCTCCCAGACCCTGCTTTGTTCCCACGCTGTGCCCTGTGGAAAGTCTGGCTCCAACCTTTTCAAACCATAATTACATACCTGCAGAACGCAGACAACAGGGGAGTAAAGACAGACACAGCATGAAAGGGAAAGGGCTCACCATCACTGATATATGATAACTTGCTGCCACGTTCTAGCTGCTGTATCTAATTTGCGTTAAAGGACAGCACTAGTCTTTTGAATGCATTGCTTATTGCTTTTCTGTCAAACTAAAGTACAATAACAGTAGCTTATCCCACCAGCTCAAGGTATAAATAAGCGCCAGTGTCACACTATTATATATGTCTCCAGTGATAAGATTATTGCTGTTGGACATATTTACATAGACGCCATATAAGGAGACACGCTGCAGCGATGTTTATATGGTTCTTTTGTTCGATTTAGATATTTCTGATTATGAGAATATGATTGTTGAAGTTAATCTAAACTGTGAAGATTAATATATATATATACATATATATATATTAATTAATATATTAATTATAATACAAATTTTAGTTTCTTTAGTTCCTCAGTGCCAATTGAAAGTCACACATTTGTTGAAAGTGATTTCTGATTTGAAATTTCTCACTGAGTTCAATTTGCTTTTTGATGACATAATCAGTGACTCAATGCTCTAAGCACTGTTTAATTAAATGTTTAGGTGTACATTTACAAGCTCTTATACAGTGCATTGTGACATAAAGGTATAACATGAAGAAGTACATAATCTACTAGAATGTCAGGGGTGTTTCTTTTATCCACATTTTCTTTAGCAGCAGGTTGGGGAAGAGAGAATTTTGATTGTTTGTTAAGCTTTGATTCAAAGCTGTGTGTCACCGCCTGGAGGAACACATGTAAGGTCTGGGAGTAATATGCAATCTTTCTCCCTTAGTCTCTTCATCATATGATGAAGTGAAGAAAGTCAGAGATTGAGTACTCAAACAAGGCATTAAGAGGTACACAGACCATGAGTTAATATATTATATTGGCCTACAGGCACACAGCAGGAGTTTTTTTTTCATATGAGCAAAGATTGCAACATTTCAGGAACTATTCATGCAAGTCAACAAAGAGATAGAGAGAGGTTCAACTCAAAAGTCACAGCAATCTTTGCAAATTACACACAATAATGATGCCCACGGTGTCCAAATAAGCCAACACAAGATGTGTCTCACTAAAGAGGGTGACTTTTACATTATTGGTTTACATAGCCCTATGAGCTTATCTTTGCGAAAAGATGCTTGCCAGAATGGGAATTTACTAATGTCACCAAATCTATCCCAGCTGGCCTGACTGCAGGAAATGCTTCTTTCTTCTCAAAACCTCAGAGCAAATAGTACATGAAGCACGGTGCATTTATGAGCATGTCTGTCCTCAGACCTTATGTTGAACTGTCTGTCCTGATTTCATAACATTTAATGTCCTGCAGGGCTGCGACTACAGTCTGTCTCTGCCAGTCTGCTCTGCCCTCTGCGCTGCCATGAAAGCTCTAACTTTTCAAAAGTGGTTGACAGAAGGAAAAAATATTCCTGGTTTAAGAAGGTGTGAGAAACATCAGATCAGCGAGCATTGATTCCATAATGATGGCAACAACTGCCGTAAGTTCAGCCACACAGTGACTGTGTGTCTAAAGGGGCTAATAGACATTTGAGCAGGCTTTGGTGTCATGCTTGTGAAAGCAGTTTAGAAAAGAGGTAAACAGCCTGGGGCCAGCAATAACAGAGTGGAACTGATTAGAGAAGGAGAAGGAAGGAGGGAGAGAGAAAGAAAAGAGAGGAAAAATGAGACAGGGACTGATAGCATCTCCTTACCCAACTTAATTATATTAGACAGCTAAAGACTCCATAATCTCTCGGACGCCTGTGTGTTTAAAATCTCATGTGAAATGTAAGCAATAACAAAAGAACATGCTGCAGAAATATTTCTGTATTTTGCAGGAGCCAGTAATTTGGGCAACATTTTAAATTACAATCCCCATCATTCATTTTGATAGGATTTTGACTAAAGTATTCATAAACACATGGTAAAGATGTAACCACATGCTCATGCTATTAAGTCACACGGGCTGTTTTACCAGAACAAATTTGTTCAAGTTTCAGAAGAAATATTAATAAGTATTAAGATTTCATGCAGAGGTGCGGCTGTTACTTTTCTGTCACAATTTCAAACAAATTCAAACTAACACATCATTAGTTCTAATTAATAAAAACGCAACCCACGTAGCCTGTTCTAAAATCGGTTACATCTCATTTTTCTCCCCATTCATTTCTGGTGCAAAGGTGCGAGACGTATACTGTAAGCTGCAGGGACACTGACAAAGATTAATGACAAAGAAGGGTTTGCAACTCGTGAAATATTGTTGCTAGCTGACAACCATACAACCCTGCCCACCATAGCCCCATTTGTGACATCAGCAGTTTGCAGCTTCCAAGGTATTTTTGTGATTGCACAACTTTCTGCCTGAGATGAGAACATTTTTGCCTGGGGTGAAACCAAGATTTAAATCCAGGATATTCACAAACTGTGCACAACTTTTTAGAAACAGAACTACAAACATGGCCTCACTGTTGTCTTCTTCGCTGTACGAGTTGTACTTACGCGCTGTTCATCTCTGGTCGGTGGTTGCATTACACTTTCCTTCACTGAAATTTTAAATGCTTGTGAACGAGCAACAGCCATTGAGAATTTTCCCCATAATCTGAGTTTCTAAAAAGTTAAGCCTTTAAGAGTGAGAGTTTAAACCAAAAATATATTTACAAAATCCTTAAGGCAATTTATGGAGAGCAGCGGGTCTATGTTTGTAGTTCTGTTTCTTTCCCCAGGCAAATTAATTTGCGGTGCCTCTGCTGCCTCACTTGAGTGGCGAGCTAAAGGTACAAGCAGCTGCACTTTACAAAGTTAGCAACAAGCATTTTGGAGGTAGGCTACCACAGTCGAGTGCCTTGTACTGAAATTTCAAATAAAAAGTGACAAATGTTTAGTACAAATGTAGCTTGCTATCATTCATTTAGACATAAGAATGACCCTTCTGTGACATCAGCACTCCAGATGTTATTCTGGGATTCTGAGAAGAAGAGCAAAGCAACCTAAAGTTCAAACGGGTTGTAAAAAAAGACTGAGGCATGTCTTGGAGGGTGATATCAAGGGTGCAACTCTTATTTATTTTTGTATTTATGCATATCATGGCTTTGCTGGAGGTGCCATTGTTCGGTTCATGTGATACCGTATCATTTGCTTTTTGTTTTTTTTGTTGTTTAGCTCTTATAGTATAACATATGTTGAGAGAGAAACTTTGTTGTGAATTGTGAGTGCAAAAAAACTATTAAGAAATTGTTTAAAAAAATAAATAAAAAAAAGAGCAGAGTGGCTTAGTATTTAGAAATTTTAGCTTTTAACATTTCGCCACAAAACAAACATTTTATCAATCCAGGCAGACAGTAGATATCTGTGAGATCAAGAAAATAGCTACAATTTGCTGCTGGATAGCAGGTAACATTTTTTGATTTTTCCTCTAAGGTTTGTGTAGGGAGCGATATGTGACCAAATCACAGAGTAAACGTATAGACTGCTAAGTTCTCAAATGGGTTAAAAGAACTATAAGAAACCACAATATATATAAAAAAAATTTACTCACAATATGATAAGTGAGACATTAAACCATAATAGTGAATTAGCTCCCAGTCATAATTTGAAAGCAGAGATTCAGGGATCCAGGTTGGCAAATTGTATTTCTGTTTTCTTGTTCTAGTTTGACAGGATGTGGCCACGCTGCAATTACCAACAAAGAGAAAGGATAACCCTCTTTTCCTTTCCTTCATCGCTTCGCTCCATCCCCACACTTTTAAACCCTCCCTCGCCCTATCTCTCAGTTGCCAACTCTTCATATGTCAGTGAAAGCTGTTGCTAATAAAAGTTAAAAAGCAAAGTATGAAAAGGAGGTGAGAGAGAGCAGAGGGAGTTGCATTCTTTCCTGCCTGCATGAGAAGAGTTTTGCCAGAGCGAAAGGGACTTCCAGTGGTCTGGGATGGGAGTGGAGGGGACGGGTTGGAAAAAGGGGAGGTGTGGATACGAGCTGAGTGTCACCCCCCCGTCACCTCAGGACACGGAAAAAATATTTTGTTTCATCAGGTTTCAAAGGCACAGCAATTACATCAGAGATGCAGGATGACAGGACATCCCCGCTCTGCAGTAGCAGAGCATTACAGAGGAGAAAGAACCACGCCTTCAAAAACTAAAAAACAAAAACTCATCCTCTCCTCTCTTCTCTCATCACCTCTCTTCGACATGGCTATAAACAGCACTAAAGCAGCACCCCAATAGCTCATCTCCATCTTCTCTGTGTCCAGAGAAGGCGGCCATTGTGTGCTCGTTCCTCTTTCCCCAAGTCAGTTTCCTATTGAGGCTCTGAAAGGGCCTTTGAGGGGCCCTGTTTTGGCTGTGCAGCTCACCTGCAGAGGGGAAACTATGAGTCTATTCTAAAGCCCAGCAGCTGCCAGGGCAGAGAGGCTGGCACCCAGTGGGAGAGAGAATAGTGGCTGCAGAGCCTTTCAATATGAAGCCACTTAGTAACAGAAGGCATGTGCCAAGCCTGCAAAGCCAGAATGAAGAGTCACCCTTTGGAGTTCACTAAATATCAGAAAAGAGTGAGACCCATCTCCTCTTCGCTCCCTTACCCACTATGTTGTATCTTCGTCTGTCTGTTCTTTATCTGGTCTCCCTGTTTATAGAATAAGAGTCTACAGGTAGCAGGACACAGAGAACGGATGGACTGCAAAATATTAAGAGCCTTAGGTCCTCAGAGGATGGAGGTGAATAAGGTAAATGTTTTTCATTAACACAGATCAACAGGTAAGATGGTGGAGTGGAGAATCACATCGGCAAATGAGCGCACAAAAATGCTGCCAAACAGTTCCCTCGTCCATGAGTAACCACCAAACTCCTAGTCGTGTGACAGATCAAGCCATGACACCGCTGTGAGGATCTTCGTGGCTGCAGGCCTGTGAAGAAGCCTTTACCACACAAAGCCCCTTTTCTGTCAGCAGGCTAGCTCCCACACTGGCACTAATTTACGATGCCCTCACAGCAATTTCCACAGTCAGAGTAGTTCAATTGTGTTTTCCAGCTCATTAAGCATCAGCACAACAAAGCTTTCATCTTCTCCTTCATCCACTTCATCCCCCTCTTCTCTCCCTCCACCCATCTTCTTTGCTTTATCCGGCTGTCGACTAATCTGCCTCTTTTTCCAAGCAACCAATATAAAAAAAGATTAAGTAGTTTAGGTAAAATGGGCTTCCTTATTCAAACAATTTTCTTTTTTTCAACATTTACTTCTGTTTCTTTGTGCTTTCGTGTTTTGGTTTGTTTAAAACACAGCCCCAAGTCTGACGTATCTCCTCATACAGGCGCAGGGAGAATTTAATGGTTGTTTATTCAGGGGCCTCTGCTGTGCCCTCCCATCTCTTTCAGAGCGTCGTGAGAGGACGTGGAATCTATTGTAATCTTAGAAGAATCAACTCAGCGTATTTGTTCAAGTTGTCACTGTGCTGAGATCACAGGCACACACTCACATTCTCACAGAAACCTTTTTTTTTAAACAATTTTATGTAGAATTTGTATTTACATGTGCGATGAAGTACAGCATTTGCCTAAAGTTAAAAGGTAGGTGTGTGATGGCTTGAAGTATCTGTAGCCAAATGCAAAGGGATATTCCCACAATCTAGAGCCAGCACAAGAATGCCATGTGACCCTAATTTGTTCCAGTTCCGGCTCCTCTGTGGTCAACATTATCAGAGCCACAAGTATAATTATTGATTATAATTTATTGACATGCTTAGAAGATCTTTTGAAATCTGTGTTTTGAAGTCAGGTTGTGTGAGTCACAAGTTTTGAGGAAATATGCATCAGAAATATGTCTATAAATCCCCTCTGAAACTGTGTGATACTGCTTCATAGGTCCAAACAAGTCACTCTCGCAAAATTAAGTTATTTGCTCTGAATAGCAACAAGTCCTTGAAACCATACGTTACAATAGTATCATGTACTAAATATGACTTAAAACACACAGCAAGTTCTCCTTAATGTCAAATGAAATGTTGATTTTGGTGCACTGTTTTGCTCTGGTGGATAATAAGATAAGCCATCTTGTACTTAATATCTTGTTTGGCTTGAGATTTACAAAAAAGCAACAACAGCAAAAAACATTAAAGATAGTACTTGTAGCTGCCAACCATTAATGGAGAAGTTTGACATTTTGGACATTTCTTGAGATAAGATCAATACCATACTCTCATACGTAGTCACTGTAAATATGAAGCTATATCCAGCAGGTTTCAGCTTAGCTTAGCACAAGGACTGGAAACAGGGGAAAACAGCTAGCTAGAAGCAAGAAAGCTAATAAGCGCATTTCCCAAAATCCAAAACTGCTCCACTTTTTTTTTCTTCTTTTTGATAATGAGTAGTCAACTCACTGTTTGGTACAATGATACAAGGTTTGATTTAGTCCAAATATTTTTAACAAAGTTGGACAGCAATCTGCATAGTATTAATTCTCAATATTTAACACATGCAAACAATTTTTTTTACTTTTTAATAGTCATAATTTTTCAGACTTTGTAATCCATTTCAGCGCAAAGACACATGGTGTCACATTGTAGTATCTCAATATATTATGTCAGGATAATCTGTTTACTTCTAATTATTAGTCTAATTTTTTTCTTAATTTAAAGAGGTATAACATAGTACAATATAGGAACAAACATAAGTTGACTTTCTTTTCTTTTTTTCAGTTGACTGTCTCAGTGGACCAGTCATCTCCCAACAGGTGCTGCTGTGTGATTTGTCACAGTTTAAATTGTCACAGCATGTTGTTGTGCAGCTGCCATCACTTGAGTGGTTTCGGGGAAGTCAATTGTAATATTGTAGGGAAATGTTTAACCTAATTTGCAAATAGTCAATCGGCAACAGCTGTCACAAACAGCTTGACATAAATCAGTGCGCCATTCTCGGCTTCCAGTGAGTCTTAAACAAACTGTGTTCAGCACTGTCTCCCAGCGTGCTGTGGTCTGACCTCATTCGGCAAATTATTGAGATGCAAAGTGGGAAACTGATGCTGTGGCAGATACATTTGTGCGATCTAATTCACTGTGAATCTACAGACTGTGGGGGATAAGAAACAAAATGGGAGTGAAGAAGATACAGTATGTTGTGTTAACATTCTCCAGTCATTCATTTGACCACAAAATAGGCCATTACCAGGCCTCTGTGTCCCACTATGAACCAGTAGAATGCTGCACTTATTACACTCAGAGACTTGTTCGGTATAATTCAAGACTCAGACACTGCATGTGTTAGAGCTGCAGCTCGAGTGTGTGTGTGTGTGTGTGTGTGTGTGTGTGTGTGTGTGTGTGTGTGTGTGTGTGTGTGTGTGTGTGTGTGTGTGTGTGTGTGTGTGTGTGTGTGTGTCAGGTTTCTCTTGCTTCCATAAGTCCTGTGATGTCCCCTGCTCCTCCGCTGTCATCACCCTTATACCAACGACGCCTACATCTGCTAGCATGGCGAGACAATAAAGAACCTATAATAATTTGACATCCCTAGCTTCTGTTAGTGGGTAATTAATTCTAACATTATCCTCATCCTCGTTATCATCGCCAAGTGCAGGCTACCATCTGAGTTCCCCTCTGCTGTCAGCGCCGTCACTGAGCTCAACCTAACCCCTGGCTCATTCAAGGTCCAGAGAGGGTGTCCGGTTCCCTTTGTCCCCCTCCGTAACCAAACCGCGACAATACAGCAACAATATCTCTGTGTTCACCTGTTAGCACCTGGCACTGTGTGCAAGACTCACTGCCGAGTCCCCATCAGCCAACTACTCTGCTCGTCTCTGTCAGACGCCATGTGGGACCCGCCATCCTGTCACCAAACCCAATATCCTACATACAAAACACACAGAGGCATAATAACCCGCTCACTGCTTGCCTGTCAACACTTTCCCCTGGCAACCGAGTCATGCTAACATATAGAGGATAAATGAAAAGCACTTAACCAATCAACAACCCATAACATAATTATATATGTTTCGAGCATCATCTGCCATGGGAGTCCCCAGTATGTCCTCTGAAAGAAGGAAATTACTGAGATGTCATCCTCACATGGAAGGCTTTAAGCAGACAACCTCAGTTTACGTTAGTGTAAGAGTTAACATTCAAGTTAGCACACCTGTATTTTGAGTTTCAATTCTGGGATCTGACTTTACAACATTGCTATACAAAGAAGTGCAACAAAATGAATTCCTTCTAGGAAGGTTTTCCCGGGTATTCCCATTTGTCGATTATTGTGTCTCGCTCCTCTGTATGGAGGCAGCCTTCAAGTGTGGCCGTTCGGAACAACTGAACAGTTTTTTCTTCGAACAGACTTCATCGTCGTTTTCATTTTAAGCACACTTCAAACTTGGTTGTCTTGTTATGACACAGCACAGAATAAAACGACAAATGATTGTGCTAATGAAAATGTAGGTATCTTATAACGGTGAGCAGATCATATTGGTGACCTTTTCAAAGTCGACAGGTGAGACCCTACCTTAAGTGGGCGCAGCGAGAGTGGCAGCTCACATGACATAATGTGCTGACGGTGGGAAAGATGAAACAAATAATTAAGGCTAACATGTTGTTGCAGTTCCCTTCAAGCTCAGATCAGATAAGGAGAAACATCACTGGGAAGACCACAGGCCCTCCACATCCTCTTTGGCATGATTTGCATGACTGGGCCTGAGTAAGACTGAGCTGGAGCCAAGTGAGCTTGAATGCTTAAGTTTATTATTATTATCTCTTAAAAAGGAGGTTATGTTTTCGGTTTTCCAGCAGGATTACGGAAAAACTACTGGTCTGATTTTCATGAAACTTGGTGAAAGGGTATGGCATGGGCCAAGGCCCTTTACATTTTGAAGCGGATCTGAATTAAGGGGTGGTTACACAAATCATTTTTCACTTTGGTTAATATTGCGAGATAGGGCTAGGTGTAGTCTCGCATTGCCAGACCTTCCTCCACAGCGCTGCAGAGGAGGGTCTGGCTAGTCCACACAGCCTTTCGGATAGGAGGAAAAAGTGCTCTGGTTTATTGGCATTTCTTTAAAATCACAATCGTCTTGGCACCGGACGGAGCAACGGTGCTTCTGCAAAATAGCCTCGGGAAGGAACTTGTTTTGGTGGAACATGTGAACATTCAAAGGTTTTAGTCGTGCAACAGAAAACTTAGATTAGACAGATAGTCTAGCTAGCCATCTGGATTTACCTTGCAGAGATCTGAGGAGCAGTTAACCGTAGTCCTCATAAATCGACCAGAGTTTAGAATGCCAACACAAAGAAAGCGGAAAGTGATGGACCTCCAGCCTATAAAGAGGGACATCCGGCGGAATGAGCACATGAGCAATCCTGGAAGTGGAACATCAATCTAGACTAGGCTACAACAAACAGCGCTGTTCATTGGGTTGAAACAACAGATAAGCGATAGTCACATCATGCATCTCGCCCAATACTGTTGTTTTTGCTATTTTTCTACATAAATCTTAAACAAAGGGGGCAAAAATACAACTGACAGCTCGTGGCACTGAGCCCATTTCAGCTCTTTTGTCTGGTGTGGAAAAAATTAAAGCCAATGTAGCAAATGACCATATGGTTCAATGAGCAAAAGAACTATCAAACACGATTTGACGATCAATCGACAATAGGCAAGACTTGACCATGCAAATTCTTAGTCAGGGACACCCCTAGATAGGGCAAGGCCTCGGGGGTGGTCTGCACTCTCCGAGCGCACTTCTAGTTATTTCAGGAATTAATGTAAACACCCATATCAAACATGCCAATAGTGCGAGTGTTGCAAGCATTGTGCCGTGTATAAGCGATAATTGGTTCTTAATAAGTTGATTTAACAAAATAAATTGTCCCGAAAATCTACATATATCTCATAGAAGCGGTTACTCATATTAAAGTCCTCACTGTGGCCCTTTTTTGCCATATGACACAATCATCATATTGGCAGGAAATTAACTAGTCACAGAAAAAGTTATCCTCAATAATTGTGTAATGATGCCAAAACCAAGTTCTGGGGTGACCTGAACTCAATTCTGACTGAAATTGAGTTGTACAGAGATTTTGAGGATGAGACAGAGTAGCTTTGATTCTTTTCAAAACATGATAAACTATTAAAATGTTAAGATATGTTTTATTTCCCACATTACAGTGGTAGCAGCACATTGAGTTGTGAATGGACATGATATTTACATTTCGATATGAGAATTGACTTACTACTAGTGCTTCAAAATGAGAGACCGATTTAGGGCGAACAAAGCTGACATGGTCACATTTCTGCATGAAATGGACCAATCGTAATTATGATACTTTTGCGTATGGAAATCAACACTTCATTCTATCTAGTATTATAAATGTCGTCATGGAAAGGAAAGTGTGTGATCTTACATCAATTGACATTTCGACATACCAATGTTGGCAGGTCCACTCAGACACAGGATAATGTTCTGTTATGCTTCACTGGGCAGGCCTCTCGGCTCTTTTAAAGACGATACACTTTTACCCCAAAGCTCCCCGCTGTGTGTTTCATAAATGTTTATCCCACATGACTCCCCAAAGTTTACTTAGGCCCTGCCAACTCTTATGAAAGAAAAAATGAAATGTATGAAGCCTGCTTCAACATGTTTGGTTCAAAAGGAAACTCTTTTGGAAACGACAATTACCTAAAACAGTCCTAAACTTTGGCAAGGCAGCAGGGTTCAGAGAGTGTGTGTAAGTTTGGGTTTGTTGATTGATTGATTGTCTATATTGCAAGGGCACTGTTGCTGTATCACTGCTCACTGTTGTTTTATAGCCACACTAGAGGCATGGCATGACTGCAATGTCACTCTTTTTGCCTGTCGCTCCACCACATTTTAAGATTGAAATATCTCAACAGCTGTTGGATTGATTGCCATTCAATTTTGTACAGACAGTCATGCTGTACAGAGGATGAATCCTAAAGACTTAAATGACCCACTGACCTTTTCTGCTAGCGCCACCACTAGGTTGACATTTTGGGTTTTAGAGAAATGTCTCGCCTACTATTGGATCAGTTGCCATGCAATTTGGTAAAGATATCAATGTTGAATCCTCATAACTTTTGTGACCTTTCAGCTAGGGCCACCAACAGGTCAAAGTTTTCACCTATCCAGTCAAGTATAACATCTACAGGATGAACTGGCACAACATTTTGAACAAAATAATTTGAGTTGTTATGTATTGAAAAGCAATACATAGATTAAAAGACAGAGATCCTTTGTAATACAAAAAACTGTAATACAGCTACTGCACTATATATAGATTTTTATTTCTCAAACAAAAATACTCATTGTTGACTCTTCTGGCATGTGTGTGCTACTCAGAGAGAAGTAGGAAATATAATTTACTCATTCATTACAAAGCAATGTACGAGAAACAACATTACAGACAGCCCTACATCCCTTTTCAAACAGGAGGAGAGTAAGAAAGGGTAATATTCTCAGTAAGTAGAGGAGAATGTAATGTTGTTGGGCACTAAATTACAGTCATTGAAAGCTTGTATGGTTACCCAGCGATCTATCACTGTCACACAGAGAGGGAGAGCGGGAGAGAGAGCAGACAGGCGCCAGGCGCAGCAGGATCAAAGCAGAAATGTACCTCGGGGAGAGAAACAGTTAACTCCATTTAACCAATTGTCCTACAGACAGACAGTCAGTGTGCTGCTGCAGGCCCAACAATAGTTCCCATAAGAGAGAAAAAAAACCTCACATATTGGGTTTCCCCGAAAATGATTTGACTTGATGTGAAGATCTGCAAAACAAGGCCAATTTGGATGGGCCTCTTCAATGGACCTCTGTGACATTAGTTAGGGTTTTACTGTGTCTCAAAGGGATTGGGAATGAACACAATAGATTGAAATATGGGCAGTACACAGCCATAGATAACTTTGTTGCAGGCCACAAGATAGAAATGTATAGTGATAATAACTCCTAAGAGTATAAAAAGTACTGTGAATCACAGCCTGGATTGCCTTACTAGTTTAATGAAACAGTGATAAACTACTGTAACTTATTTTCAAGAACAACTTTTCAGACGAGGTCCTACAACAAGTAACAGCACTAACGTTTTGGCAACAAAATGAAAAAAATCTATACCTTGTATAAACTTTTGTAAACTGAGTTTTTGGGTCCATCTTTTGTTAAACCTTTTTTGGGCACTTGGGGGCAGCGGAACAACACAACATTTAACAACATATTATCTCCTTATAAAGTTGATATGGCGAATGTGTTAGCAAACAGTTTAGCAACCAATTTTCACTTTCAGAAGACACGAAACATTAGCGTTCATTTGGAGTCATGTTTGTGTCTGCCTGATGAATGTAAGTCCAATATTTACTCTACATGAGCTCTGTTTTTAACTCCTGATGGAATCTGGCTCTTTAGCTGCTAAATGCTCCACTATGTTCACCAGCAAGTCGCTAACTTTGGGTGCTGGTCATGTAGTGTAAAGTGGATTTTTAGAGCAGCTGCCTGTTGCTGCTAAAAAACAAAGCTTGATGAGAGTGGTGAGAGTGAATCAACACATTAAAGTTGGGGCCGTAAAACCAAAACAATGAGTTGAAAATAGAGCCCAACCTATATAGGAATTTTTGAGACCAATACCAATATGTTTATAGGGGAACATTTCAGAGATTACTGATATGGCGGCTGGTGTATGAATGTTTGAGCTGGAGAGAAAATAGACCTTTTCTATGTGGATTGTGCACCAATATGACTATGCAAACTTACTCAGAAGGCTGTTTTCTTTAACAAATAATGTTATTAAAGAATATTTAACATACATTATTTTACATTATACATACAATGTATTACACTGTCAACCAATTCCACATTTAAAAAAAAAAATATGATTTATATTATCAATATTAAACAATATATTAGCCTCAATATTCAGACCTGGACACTGGAATTTAGATATATCCATGCAGTCACTGATGTTATGTTGTAATGTGCACAAATTAAACCCATGATACCAGTGACTGGGGGAGGAAGATGGTGCTGATGTAGGAGTCCACAGCTGGAAAGGACCAACAACAAAAAAGTCTGTGTGAAGGGAGAGAGGGACAAGGGTGGAGGGTGGAGGAGGACTTTTTTTACTTTGGGGATTCCGAATTCCGCACCACTCGCTGATCGGAGGTTTACATCTGTCAAGGCACCACAGGCGCAACACCGCAACACTGTCATTACAAGCCTGACCTATCAGAAACTGTTTCAGCCTAGTCACATGGGAACATCGACAGGCTGATAGGCAGGCGAAAGGATGAGAGAGGAACTAATGGCACTTCACTGAAGGAGAGGCAAGTCCGTGCGTAAACACTTCAGTTTACCACGCAGCTGCTGAACATTGGAGGACCCTGGGCAATAACAGATTTCTTCGAGTGAAAACGAAAAACGAAAATCGGAAACGGAGAGAGCGGCAGGAAAATTGGTTGTATGGCACCTCAGTCGTGCGTAATGAATCCTGCGCAGGGATCACCGCCTTTGGCTGTTCCGACGCAGACCTCACCAGAGGACCGAACCGCTGGTGGCACTGGAACTGACGAGCTGGACCTGTCATCTACCAGAAGGTGTAAAACCAAAAGTTTAAATCTGCCTTTCAGTGTGGAATCCATCATATCAGACAGGACGCCGGACAGACGCCTCCACTCCCCCGAGCCTGCAGGCTGCGCCCGGGCAGAGGAGACCGAGTGTGCGTCACCGAGGGGACTTTATCGGTCCAATCCGGAGGCTGTGGACCTCAACGACAAGGAGACGAGCCCCTGGTTTCAGGCTCCTTACGCATCCCCTCCAAGTGAGTGTAGGATAGCCTACTCTTTCTTTCTTAATTCTGTGAAACATACGCTACTTTTAAACTTTCCAACAGTCTAAAACTGTCTCCAAATTATACATATGGACATACGTTTGCACTAATTGAAGAACCTTGCACGAAATACCACAGTAAATACAAACAGGTTCATACCCTAGGTATTTTACAGTAGTAGCCTACACTGATGAGGAAACTCGATGTAAAAAGCCATCCCTTAATTATCTCAGCCTTTAAATCTAGAGATGATGCTGGATTATTAAACTTTGAGATGTGATTGTGTTGCCTTAAATAACAGCTCCTGCATAAATATTCTGTTAGATATTTCCCTGATTTGGCTTCAGGCCTACTTGTATCAAAGTGGCAATATAGTAAAGTAATATCGATGAAACATTTTCTATTCCAATAATGTGACTCTCTAAATATACTTCCAGGACATCCCAGCCCGACCTCGTGTAATCTACGGAAACACAAGAATAACAGAAAACCCAGAACTCCCTTTACAACCTCTCAGCTGCTTTCTCTGGAGAGGAAGTTCCGTCAGAAACAATACCTCTCCATCGCAGAGAGAGCGGAGTTCTCCAACTCTCTCAGCCTCACAGAGACCCAGGTCAAGATCTGGTTTCAGAACCGCAGGGCCAAGGCCAAAAGACTGCAGGAGGCCGAGCTGGAGAAGTTCAAGCTGGCCGCGAAGCCGCTGCTGCCGGCCTTCGCCTTTCCCTTCCCCCTGAGCGCACCCATGGGCTCACCGTCCCTATACGGGTCCCTGAACGGACCGAGGCCTGCCTTCACTGTCCCAGGACTATTCAGTGGACCACATGGGATGTACTACTTGTCTTAACCCTCACTACCTTTGAACTGCATCGCTGGGAAAGCTGCCTTTTAAAAATGCCTTAGCCTATACAGCAAATAACCAACACTGAAAAAATGTCCATCTTGAGTCAACATGTCTGAAATGTTATATTAATTCTTATGTGAAATATTTTTCGATATAATGAAACATATTTTTCACACAATAGTTATTCTAGTAGAACAATCTCTTTTAATATAACCGCTTTATTTAAGGAACACGCGTGACAAAACCAAGTGAAATATTTCACTCGATTGGCTTTTTTAATATGAATCAGAATTTAAGATTTACTTTACAGTAAATGATTTGTTAACAATATTTTGCAGTATATTCAGTAAAATCCTTTTTTTCTTTTGCAGAGCTCATTTTCCGGACTAATTGCTAGCCTATTGTGAGCTTTTCCATTACAACAGAGGTATTCCATAAATATTTGAGTCAAAGTGAATTTAATGTAACAAAACATACCGTGATTATTTAAAGGCCTATAGCTTTGGGTTTAAAGAAACAGTACGTGACGACTCACTGAAGTGATTACCATGAATGTGAATGTTTTATTTCCATTCCAAAGGCCTTTACATAATTCTCACCTTAGAGGGACAGTTTCAAATTTGGGGGTATAGAAACCACTAAGGAGCATAAACATTTATTCCACATTTATATATATATATATATATATATATATATATATATATATATATATATATATATATATATATATATATATATATATATATATTATAATCAGAGGCTATAAAGAGGAAATTCAACAACAAAAAACACACAGTCCAGAAGTATATCCATAATTATAACTAGTTGGCCATCTACAATAGTTCATAATCAATAACAAAAAGAGACTAGTGCCTTTTTTAAATCACCTTTGTAATTAAATCAAATGTCCATCAAAGTTGTTTTATCTTTAAAAATGGGTTTACCCTTTGGCAATACCAGTGACCTTTTTCATGTTAATATACCATAAACCATGAGACCTTTTAAGGTGAATTTACTATTTAATATCACAATTTCTGTTTCTAACTTCTTAATAATTTTCCCAGTTTAAAAAAATAGAAATCAGCTACATAAATATAAAAATTTTATTTTTTACATTACCTCAAAAGGACAATTTTTTTGCACAGATGTTCAAAGAGCTCTTAATATTCCAGCTGCATTACTAAATGTAAATAAGTCAGCTATTTTTGAAAACACTTAAAATGCTAAACATGACTGATACTCACATCAGTCATTAATGAACAGTGTATTTTATATCTGATGGGTAAAAAGATGTTTTGTACAATTATTAAAATCTATTATGTAAATTCTGACATCTGTCTTATTTTTCTCTTCCAAAATCTTCCATATCACTTGTCATTTAAACATTGCTATGAGCTGCACTGCTGATCACCTTAATGAATTGTTTACACACACACACACACACACACACACACAATTTCTTTTGTAAAAAAACATTTTATTTGAAGAAAAAGATACATATGACAGTAAATATATTCATAAGACAAATGTATACACTTTATCTTAAAAAGGACAGACAACAGAGTTCTGGTGTTTCATTTCCTCCTTCCCCGCCGCCCTCTGAAGCCTCGGACAGAGCCGTGACCGAAGCACACGGTTGTGGGGACCCTGAGAGACAAGAACACGGCTGTTGTTTTGTATGTCAAAAAAACTGTAGTGAATAATATTAAGATATCAACTCACATTCATTTTAATTACATAATATTGCATTTAAATGCTAGAAGAAAAAAAAATTCCTACAATTTGCTTAACTACATAATTGCACAGGTTTTACCTTAAGAAAACTAGAATCTTTAATATCCAGAGTTAACCTTGAAACATCTTGAAAATGGCTGACTTAGTCTCTCTAAGTACAGGGCTAAAACTGCCTGAGAATATCCAGTACTTCTGTTTTAAGACTAACCTGTAGGAGTATCGTGGTTTTAGTGGCTCCGTGCCTGTACTCCCCGTACTGTGAGCTGCCTCAGAAAGATCTGCGTGCTCCTCAGTAGAGGGTGACTTTGCCATGCGAGCAGCTTCTTCCTCGGACACATGTGTCTCCATGGATTCTCCTTGCTCGAGTTGGTTGGACAGCACATCACACATAACCTCACTCACACCCTCAGACTCACATACATCGTCCACTAACTCCATGGCTGTGTCTTTTAGCTGCTGTCTCTTCATCTGTCGGGTTCTATTAACAAAGACATTATTAAAAATACACATACAAGGGTATTTAATGAAAATATAATTATTTAACACTCATTTAAGCCATTTTACTGTTTGTTGGGACTGAAAAATGATACAAAATATGCATTTTAAGCAATTCACACTGTAGCTGAGCTTTTGAAAGAACGTTCACCAAAAGTTACAGACGGGTTTCAATAAAGCAGCCAAGAGAATCTCAGTCTATAACTATTTTGTTAAAAGGAGAATATGAAATAGCCGAGTAAAAATATAAACAGTTTCAACTCAAGAATTTCAATTCAGAGACATAAATCGTGTTTACTATAACAAACATCTTCTAGACTGAAACCTTGCAGAGAAATACACCTACTGAGGATTTGCTGCCATCTAACGGACAAAATATGCAGTCTTACCCTCTGTCCTTTTTGGTTTTGTCAAATCTGAAGTCTGGAGGATACTTGTGAATTCTTATGAGGTGGTCTTTCCTGTGTTTACTAGTCCTGAACTTCTGTCCACAGCCCTCCACCAAACACTGGTACTGAAAAATGTGAAGGAAGTATCAGGAAAAAATTAAAATAAAAACTCAGTATTAATCTTCAATGAATGTTTAGAATATTTCACTTTATTTACAGCTTAAGATCAAGACAACAAAGAGTCGTGGGAAATTATACAACCTTAGGACTTTAGCTCACCAAATCTTGCCTCTGGGCAAGGATAGTGAAAAGAGAGTCATGCCACTCCTGAATGTGAATGTCTAGGAGCCGGGCACTTGGCAGGGAGCGACGGCAAGAGCAGCACACATGTCTGTGAAGGGAGTTGTAGTGGTGCTCATACTCCTCCAAAGTGCTGAAGACCGCACTGCAGCCAGAAATGTGACAGGCAAACTCTGACACGCTGAGAAAAGACAAGAGGAGGAAGGTGACCTGACCCACACCATTACAATGGGCTAAAGTTAAAAAGGGGAGATCCACAACTGTTAGCTAAGGACCTCTGGGGCCACTTTGTTGTTTGGTGTTAGGGTTAGGGGTTTTGGTGGTTTATTTGCCATATTTCTGGAGATAACTGGTCAAGACTAATAGACTATCTAATTGCTATTCTGCTATTCTAGAAAAACGTGCACTCAGTCCTTTTGTTTTAACTAATCAGTTTAGTCTGTAAAATACTACCAAACGCCTGACACAAATTAGTCATATCAAAAATGATTCAGGTGTGATACATTGGTCAATGTCAACACTTGTCAACACTCACTACCTCAATAGTAACACTGTGACGGTAAATTGGGTAAGATGATTTCAATACATGTCAATGTATAATCCAGAGTTGGTGGTACTTTTTTCCAAGTTAAACTCTTTGCGAAACATGAACAAACACAAACAATGAATGCCACAGAACTTTTTTTTTTTTTTTATCTAGTTTGACATTCCGTTATAACGGAAAAATAACATAAATAAACTACTTTAAAGGAGATTTTCTTTAGGGCTTTATTACGTGGTATCGGATCGGTGCATAAACTCCAGTACGATACCGATACCAGCATTTTAGGCAGTATCAAAGGCAAAACATCTCTAGTTAAAACATATTTTAATGAGTTCAGAAACTGCTTTCAGTGAAGGAGATTATCTTCCCTGTAATTAAATGGGCTAAATAATGTAGGTACATTTCTTAACGGAATGCAGCCCAATTCTGTACCACAGCCACACACAAGCTAACGTTATTACCAAAGCTAAAACTTCGATCACAAATTGATATAACTTGGTTTCAATACCTGAGAGGTGGCTTGTCGTCAGCCTCTGAGATGTAGAGGTCTTGCAGATACATGTGTCTGTGAATGTCCCCATCCTGTCAACAACATTCACATGCAGTATTTTATGGTGGGTGCTTGGTTAGCTAAATGTGACCGTTATCCAAGGGCTTCAGCAGAATGAGCAAACGATCAGTCGGTTCCATTTGTTGTTGCTATATTAACGTTACCTCAAAGATCTCGTGGTCCTTGTGCAGGTGGATGAGCTGCGGGGTGAAGTTGAATGGGTTTCCCTCCTCGTCCACACTCTGCCTCGGCTCCTGTGAGTTTCCTGTCAAACAGTCTTCATCGCAGTTTTTTAATGACAAATGTCCCTCTGTCAGAAGTCGGACCAATTCTGGCTGCTGTAGCATCGTTTCCAGGTTGTCATCGGTTGTTATAAGTAACGTGCTAGAAAGAGAACACGGTATGCAGGCATCAACACACATTTGAACCCTGCTACAACGCGAAGTTGTAGTGAATAATATGAGTCCTAACCGGTCCAAACGCAGTATAACTGCATATAATTCAGTATACATAAAGGTATACGTGCAGTTTAGTGTCACAAATTCCCCATATAATGTCCTACGTGCAGTTTAGTGTCCCTAATTCCCCATACAATGTCCTTAATTATGAACCTGCTAAACCACCTGTGCTACCCTACCCCTAACCTTAACCTGTCTCAAATAAGAACCTCAAAATTTGGGACACTCAGTTTTTGGAAAATAATTTGTGACACTAAACTGCACGTAAGCCATACATAAATATGTAACTTACCTTTTAAGGAACCTAACCTTAACCCTTCATAACTAGCTACCTGCCATACTCTTTCTCGACTGTAACGTTAGCCGCGAACGTGCTAAGAGTTTTCTGTTTGGGTTGTTGTCGTAGTTGTCGCGGAATGACGACGTCATAATGCTTTTTTTTTCTGTCGGTTGTCAAAAACGAAATGATGCGTTGCCGCCACCAACTGGCCAAACATAGGCTACTCAACATTGTCAGAGACGGTTTACAAGTAGCCTAATATAGAATCTTTGGAAAAGTTATATCCACTTCAGGATGCTAATTCATTTGGTAACTTTATTTAATTTGTTTGATATTATGCACCACAAACGAACAATAGATCAACTTGACTGGTCCGTGTGCAAAGCACAAAGTGTAGCCTATTTGTCTTTTCAATTAACTTTACAAATTTAGCAAAAGGAACGCGACGTCAGTGCCAGCTTGTTTTATCCGGTTGTATCATAGACAGTTAACAAGGGTTGTAGGCCTATCCATTGAAAATAGCAAAAGGTCAAGAGCCACAACACCGGAAACAGAGACAGCTTGCCTTAAAAGTAAAAGTGGCACGATTAGGAAAACATTTTAGCTTAATGTATATTTTTAAGACTAAACCCTCCCTGAACCATTGATTGGAAGAATGAGCTAAATATCTTAAGTCATTGAAACAGGTTAAAGACAAAAGGCCCTTAAATTGACGGTTGAGACACTAGCAGATAGGCCTAGCTTCACTTGAGATAGCAGCTTTTTATTTATTTTTTCTTTCGTTTTTATTTATTTTGAATTATGTGGCCTAAGCTCCTAGGTTTTGTTTATGCTCGACCCGAGGCAAAGTGAATTTGTAAATGTAACTTGTTGTTGGTATTTCTGTAGGCCTATTCCTAATAAAGAAATGAATACAATTCAAATAAAAGTAGGCTATCCTAAAGGTGACGCATTTGAAGCGTCAAGCGTGTAACGTTTAGCACATATAACTCACTCTAAAATATGTATTTACAGTGCATTAAGCTGGTAAATAGTCACTCGGTAATATGTTTCAATTGTAAAGGAATCGAATTATGCAGGTATTTTTTTCATAACATGAAACACCTGTCTGAGCGAATCTGACTGCTCTGCCATTTTACCAGTAGATGGTGATAAAGGCTACTAAGATTCGTTGTAGGCTACTGGGTCTGATTACAATTAAGCTACTGGACATTTTTTAATAAATAAGCAGTTTCCCATAATCTGTCGAGTAAAATCTGAAATCGAATGAAATTAAATGAAATCGATTGAGGGAAAATTGAGGGCAGAGCCGACCATAAAACAGAGCCGACTTTCAACTAACTTCAAATTTCTAAGCGAGGTTTATCACCGCGTTTTTAATCCCCGTACAATATAGGCCTATCACTTAATTTTGACTCACTCAGCACCTTACACAATTCAAAATTTAAAGAACAACGGTTAACCTTTCTAAGGCTCGGGTTGTGACTCATGTGGTTTGTCAACCTCAAATGGTCATTTCAGGATATTACACAGCAGAGAGGGGCGGAGAGCTGAGGAGCCTATTTCCCTTTAGACTGCCAAGCACACAATGACAGAGTCCGTCCGGTAGAGCAACATGCCATATTCTGGGTATTTTATATGGATTTTCTTCTCCTCATGGGGTACGAATTTTCTCTTTCTTTCTTTCTTTCTTTCTTTCTTTCTTTCTTTCTTTCTTTCTTGCATTTTTTTCTTTCTTTCACTCTTTCTTTCTTTTTTGTAAAATATCCCTGATACTTGCAGGAGTAATTGCGGGCAATGAGATGACTCTTCCTCATGTGATGAAGTACCAAACAGTGATACCTCAGAGGCTGAAGGATTCATCTCGCATTAATGATGCCGCTACACATCAGGTAACAGACACTCTACCGAACCATTTGATGAGTTTATTTAAAAATCGCTTTTAACTTTTTGAAGAATACACTAAAGGGTCTTTTGCTGTGTGTGTGTGTGTGTGTGTGTGTGTGTGTGTGTGTGTGTGTGTGTGTGTGTGTGTGTGTGTGTGTGTGTGTGTGTGTGTGTGTGTGTGTGTGTGTGTGTGTGTGTGTGTAGCCATACCCTGATGTACTCCAGTACTCTTTGACGATTACAGGGCAAAACTACACACTGCACCTGGAAAAGAACAAGTGAGAAAACCTAAAATGTTTGCAACAGTGTTTTTAGTGTATTTTTTTACGCTTGTCAGGGTCCACACATAGGCCTAACTGTAGGCTACTCTCGTTTTTGGTGTGTCAGTATTATTTAAAAAATAAATAACAAAATGTTCTTTTCAGAGACCTTGTCGGGAAAAACTTCTCCGTGACACACTATTCTGATCAGGGCAACCAAATCACAACTACTCCGGATCTTAGGGTATGTTTTTGCATTATTTCACTACTATTTTACTGACATTAATATAACCCCTGTATTTATATCAGAAACAGATGCCTGTGTTGTGAAAAAATAGATTGTAAGCCTCCAAATTAATGCTTCATTATTTTTTTTAAATTTCGAATCACTGAATAAATGGAGATGTGGGTGATTCAGAGGTCTGGAACCAGACGAGTGTAATACAACCAAAGATTAATTTTCCTGTACAGGCATGAATAAGTTAAGTACAGGATATCCTGTGTCACCTCCCCTCCAAGTTTCAGTGATTTTCTTGCATTTGTTTTCCTGTATTTGGTCTTTTTTGCAGTTTTGTAAAACGCAGGTGTGGTTATTTTGTGGTCAGTCCAAAATTTAACGTCACAGCTCTGAACTGTTAAGTTAAGATAATATAAGAAAGAGGGTTTGTATAATGCAGATCTTCCTACATTTATATTTACAGTATTGACCAAATACATGTGATACGAATTTAAAGGCTGTACAACACAAATAACAAAACACACAAAAGTAATTACATACATATCTAAGTAATTCTACGGATCCCAGTCATCTTCATCATTTTTATCTCCAAACTTTGTGTTTTGGGCATTTTATGCAATACCTGCCAGTAATAATTTCTTATTTCAAAATATCAGATGCCATGATAGTTTCTCAGTTACAAAGTTCCTATTATGAGAGGGGGCAGTGCAATTATTGTGTAATGTGGAAGAGGAATTGACATATAAGGTTAAGATTGTCATTTCGTCTGACCATGACACATACAATATTATCTTCTTCAAGTTAGATCACATTTTTACACTTCGCTTAAGAAAAAAACCCAGAAAGAGTGAGTTGAAATCTCTCCATTGAATCTGTGACAAATAATAGATGTATCTTCAGGTCCACTGCTACTACCATGGGCACATTGTGGGGGTAGATGACTCCTCTGCCAGCGTGGGACTGTGCTCAGGATTAAAGTGAGTAATTCTGGATGGCAAGTTTTTTTCATCATATCTCTTAATTCCAAAAAGTTATTGTTTCTCAAAGTAGAGTGCCAAATTTAATTAAGCCCATGTGGTAATTTGAGACTGTTAAGTCTCCCTTTGTGACTCATGACCAGTGTGTCCAATCCAAAGAGAGTCCCTCAGCATCCATTTCCTCCATCACGACCATTAAGACTGCATGTAGCAACCCCAACAACAAAGGCCATGCAATGCTGCCTTCTGTCTGCTATAAAATACATGTCTGTTAGTCATTATATCTGTGGGAACTTGAAAGCAGGATAAACAAGGTAAACTGAGATCTGTTTGAGAAAAGAAACCGTTTTTTTCTGTGTCCACTCTGAAGTTCCTGTTTTGCACTACAGGGGGTTTGTGCGTCTCCAGGACCAAATGTACCTCATCGAACCTCTGGCTGGCACCGAGGCAGGGCAGCAGAACGACAGACAGATCTCCGCAGTTAACAGTGACAAGGTTCTTCATGCTGTTTACAACTACAAACACCTGAGGAGGACGAGGAGCTCCTGTTCCCATGGAAACACAACCACATACTATGATCATGGACCTCGTCTGTCTGGACTGTTCCAGCTCGGCAGCCTGGTAAAGACACACAGTGTGGACACATACAGAACTACACCAGGCTTGGAAGCCTGAAGCTGATCCATATACCCAATATTTAGTGCTGCATTCTTGCATTTGACAACTGTATGCAAAAAAAAAAACAAGAAGGGATATGCAGTAAAATACTACTAACGATACGCAGTTCTAGTATCATAGTTCTGTAGCTGCATCAGATTTATGATAAAAAGCACTTTTTCCTTGATATTTAAAAATCTAACAATATGAGACCCAAAAAAAGAGTTGCACTTCAGTTGAATTTAACAAATTAAGACAGAACCAAGGTGAATGAATAAAGGGGAGCGTGGTAAAAAAAAAAAAATAGACAAGAAAACAAGGAATAGAGACATAATAGATCTTAATATATTTGGAAATGATTACAGGATGTGACTATTAGCTTCAATAATACGTCATTTTGCATGTTTCAATAGACAAAGTCATACTTTTGCATCAAAATAATTGTTATTATTTTACAGTTTCTATCTTATCTTATTCATTTATTTAAGCAACAGTGTTTTGAAAGGTGCTATACAAATAAAGTTAATTGTTTTATAAAACTTTTGCCTAACCATATCAGACACATATGCATGCACACCCACCTAATATACCTTTTGTGTTATTCAGAAAAGCAGAGCCCAGACCAAAGACCGTACAGGAAAATCCAGGACAGTGGAGCTGGTTGTGGTGGTCGACAACAAGGAGGTTTGATTCCTCATTTTCCTTTTCACGGAGTTTGTCATTGCAGATGTAGCCCTATTAATGACATTGATCTTGTGGATGATACACAATTCCCTTAAGAAATATATTATATTATATACCTGAGATCTTGTTGGTTGTATTACTAATTCAAACAATAATTTATTTTTAGTATAAGAAGTTTGGGAGCAAGAAGACAATAGAGGCCAGAGTGCTTGAAATAGCAAACCATGTGGACAAGGTATGTTTGTTTCTCTGTAGTCTATCAGTTGAAAGGATTCAACCTTGTAAAGGCCTGCTCTTAGGAAAAAAAATACCCGGGACTTTTAAATAAGGGCATTATAGAGTTCAAACGAGTCTAAAAGCTTAATTTTATGCAATTTTCCTTCTGGACTAATAAAGTAGTCCATCTAGTTTTACCAGTAATTTAGTTTATTTTCATTGGTGGCAGAAAAGACTATAAAACATTTTTCTCACAAAGCAGCAAAGCCACGTGTCCGGCACTTCATCAGACTTTATTTTCACTATGGATTAAATACAAGAAATCTGTCCTGATACTATCTGTTCTTTCCTGAATTAAATCTGACCAATAAAAGGAATGAACAGTTCTTTCACTGTGAAAATCTAACTTTAACTGTGAATCTTCACACCTAAGTTGAGATTCACACATTCACACATATTATACAATCCTCTTTGCATACTCTGAAGGAAAAGGGCCGACATTAATGCATCATCAGACAGCACTAGACCCAACAGTGGTTTCCAGCATTATAGATGAGGCCTTTGGTTGTGTGATTTTTAGAATTACGTGTTTGATCCTTTTGCGTATAAAAATACTAATTTCAGCTATTTATTTGGCAGTTCAATTCAGTTTTAGGTTCATTTCCACTTTCCAGTTTGCGCTAACATGTTGCTCTGTTTCAGCTATATCGCCCTGTGGGTGTTCGTGTGATGCTGGTCGGTCTGGATATCTGGTCATACAGCGATCAGATTGAGGTCAGCACTAACCCTGAGCTCACCCTCGGTCGCTTCCTGGAGTGGCGTCAGCGGAGCCTGCTGCCGAGGACCAAACATGACAATGCACAGTTCATCACGTAAGACGCAGTTGTTTTTAACTCCCTGCCAAAAGGACAATGCCAAGATCATGTGTTTAGCTGTTAGAGCTAGTGTCTAAACATTTCTCCTCTTCTTCACTTAGAGGTGTGGATTTTGATGGTTCCACTGTCGGCTTAGCCAATACCAATGCAATGTGCACCTCTAACTCTGGAGCTGTCAATGAGGTATGTATATACTTTTTTGTAACATATCTGTGTAAAAATATAGAAATTAAAAGGAAATTATTGGGAGTTGTGTGATGTTAATGTTTCAGTTTTACTTAACTCAACTTTTGTCTACTGTACACACAGGACCATAACATTAACTCAATAGGAGTGGCCTCAACTATTGCACATGAGATGGGTCACAACCTTGGCTTGTCCCATGATTCTGAAAACTGTGTCTGTGGCTCCTTAACATCGAAAAAAGGCTGCATCATGGCTGAGAGTGTTGGGTAAACTCAGTTTCATTTCCACATAAACTCCCACAAATCTACTGTTCTTAAACCCAGAGTAAAGCTAATATTTACCTTTTTTTTTTTACTTGTTCTTGCTAACTTTTCTCCTAGCTTTGTGTATCCAGAGCTGTTCAGCAGCTGCAGTCAGCAGCAACTCAGCAGGTTCTTGGAGGAGGTCAACCCTGCCTGTCTGTTGGATACTCCCTCTACTGATCGCATCTATGGAGGGCCAGTGTGTGGAAATGCCTTCCTGGAGCCTGGAGAGGAGTGTGACTGTGGCACTGCAGAGGTTTGTTCATGCCGCACACAGAAGGTAGATACAAACAATATCAAACTAGGAGACTGGATCGTTATATTCCGCACCTTTCTGTCTGTCTTATAGGAGTGCAAGAATCCCTGCTGCAATGCCACTACCTGCACACTTAATGCAGGAGCCCAGTGTGCAGAGGGAGAGTGCTGCCACAACTGCCAAGTAAGTAATACTCACTATGTCCTCTCTACTGTAAGTGAGATAAGTCACACTGATACTTATGGTGTTACCAAATATCTAGACACTGTCTGACTCTGCCGTCTGGCTGGTTGTGTGCAAGTGTGCTTATTTCAGTAGTCAGTACATCACCATCTGTGTTTCTTTTCGCTCTGCAGCTGAAACCGACAGGCAGCGTCTGCCGACCAAAGACAGGAGGTTGTGACCTGGCAGAATACTGCACCGGCTTCTCTGCCTCCTGTCCGATTGACGCCTACACCCAGAATGGCCTGTCCTGCAACCGTGGAAAAGGATACTGCTACAACGGACAGTGTCCTTCACGGAAGGAGCACTGCAAGAGACTTTGGGGACCAGGTAAAACACCAGCGAATTACAGTTTGTTTTATTGTTGTTATATTCTGATACATTGAGATTCTTATGTCCGCAACTATCTTGTTTGTCATGATTCTGTTTAGATGCTGAAGTAGCTCCAGATGTTTGTTTCCAACAGCACGGAAAATGCAGAAAGACACTGTTTAGCCAGAGATGTTCAAGCCGGTATGTATTCATAAGCCAAAACAGCACTATAATCATTTATATTTACAGTGTGGTATTGTTGATTTGTGGTACAGTATCATTGCTTTGTGGTTTTTGGTTACAGAGATCAATCTTGTGGGACACTTTTCTGCTCTGGAGGATGGGAGTTTCCAGTTACATCCAGGAAGTCCTTTTACAAAGTAGGAAATGGAGACATATGCAATGAGGCAACTATGAACCCTGAGGATAACTACCCTGCAGATCTGGGCATTGTGCCTGTTGGTACCAAGTGTGGCAACAACATGGTAAGAAAACTGCCCATGTTGCTGTTAGCTGTTACTATCAACAAAACCTATGTGGACTCCAGTTCTGTGAACTTTGTCAATGTCTTTCAGGTATGCTACAATCAACGGTGTCAAGACATCAAAAACATAGATGTTTACGGAACAAATGACTGCTCTGCCAAATGCAACAACCACGGGGTGAGGAATCTGTTAACCTCACAACACTGTAGAGTTCTGTATAGCCATGATAACATAACTGACTGTGAGTGTGATCTATGGCAGGTTTGTAACCATGAGAGACAGTGTCACTGTGACCCTGGCTGGGCCCCACCTTTCTGCGATGTGGAGCAGTCAGAACTCCCTGAAGGTATTGTACAAGGCTTTATATGGTTGGTTTACTGTTTGTGTCTGTTCTTCTTCTGCTCTGTTTTTCCACCATGATTTTACACATGAAATAGATTTCTCCTGGACTCTCAAACAATGGTGCTCTGTTTTGATGATTTAATGGAATTCCCCAGTCACATTGGTACAAATGCAGTAATGATGTTACAGTGCATTTTGTTTCCTGAGCGGGTGACATACTCTGTTACATGCTTCTCCTTGAGCAAAAAAAGCATATTGTCACAATCAATGTGTGTTTGTGTATGCAGAGGCAAGTCTGGTGGTGTTTATTGCGTCACTGATAGTTGGCTTATTTCTGCTATCGGTCCTGGTTATTGGGAGTTTGATGTGCTGCATCAAAAAAAGGCGACCTGCAAAGAGGTACAGAAAAAAAGTTATCCCTTTCTTTCAGTCTCTGTTAGATCACTATGTACATTCAGCCACAAAGACTATACTTTCTATTTTGTCCATCTTGAATTTTAGTTTCTGTGTGTATTTCTTTTTATAGATGCTTCCAATCTACCTCAGGACAAACCAACCCGTTGTTTCTGTCGAGCAGTGCATGTGGCAGCCCTCGTCTCGGGTCCACACACATCAGCCAGCCTACATTTGTGGAGTCTTCAGCAACTCAAGCCTGTAAACCTCTGTCCTCTGCCAGACCACATACCCAAGCACTGAAGCCCAGCAGAGCAGCTCCCTTGGTGAGCTTCCATTTTGATCTAACAGCTTCAGCATCAGAGTGTAGTAATGCACTGTATCCACATTAGACATGGTATTTGTTTTATTTATGGGAACTAGTTTGCATCTGAAACCATGTCATTGTGGTGATTAGTTTTGGGTTACTGACCCAAATATGAAACCGCAGGAAACAGCAAATATGTGCCTGCTGAAGTGTCTCTGAGCCACACACTGACAACCAATAAGATAAATTCCATGCTATCATAAAGAAGCCATTTTTGCAATGAAGCTGCAAAAACCAGAAAGGACCATGGCTTTCGCCTTCACTCATCTCTGTTTGTGTCCCTTACAGCCCCCTAAGAATTTGTCAGCTGTATCTCAGCCATCAAAGATTCAACAGGTAATCTGCTCTACTTTTTTCTTTATTTTATTGTGGCATTATGTATGTGTAGTGTTGCAGTATTTATTATTTAGATGTATTCTGTATTTCAACCAGCAAATAAATGTTTTTCTTTAGGTTGTAAGGCCATTCATGCAGCCTGTTTCAAGCAAGCCAATTTATTCTGAGGTAACATTGCATGCATACATTTCTTATTTTCTTATATTTAGGACACTAATAGTTTGCTTTGTTAAAGTGTGTATTACTTGTTTTAATTGTTGTCTCTTCTTTTGTCAGAATAAGCCACTACCTCCATCCAGACCTCTGCCACCACTTGCAACAAAACTGGTAAGTGACATTACATTAAAGTCATTTTATCTACAATTTTCACATTTGCACTCACACATTTAAATTTTCTTGCCATTGGCACTTGTTTGAAATGTGAACATCTGCTCTCTAAGATCATGAAGCCAAAGCCTCCGATGCCTCCAGTGAAGCCGAAGCCCTCTGCAGTCCGGTCTCCACTGCCACACACTCAGCTGGTATGTATTCAGACGGCAAGAGAGTCAATCGGGCCTTCCTAAATCCTCCAAATCCTGGCAGTTGGTATTCAGACATTCCTAATGTTATTCAAGGCATTCACATTTATAAAGACGTCTGTGGTTTTGGACATTGTCCCAACATAGCAGTGTAATGAACAAGCTGTGGCTCAGTGATAGTGAGTAAGTAAGCACATAAACTTCTTTGGACCACCACTGAATAACTAAGAGACATGTAACAAAAGAGTTTGGAGAAAGACATTTGGAGTTGACCTGAGAGAAGCTTATCAGTGGCATGTTTCTTAACAATATAATATTTGTTTTTCTAGCTTGCAGGGAGAGCTGTCCTGATGCCCCAAAGCAGTCCCAGATGACAGAGGGAATCAATCTCCCATTGTGTAAACACTGAGATCCTCTGACAGAGGACACTGTTGTTGTCCCACCTAAGAATGACCAATAAATCCTCTCAGGAGACGCATGTCTGTTTTAAAGTGGAAACGAGATCCACCGAAGGATCGGCAACAAATAAGTGACAGAGCTTTTCTGGCAATTATGGTCTCCCTATGGATTACCGCCGTCTGTGTCTTGCTTATGTAAGCCTGCAGTATGTTGATGACAGTCTGAAGCCGTGATTGACAGACTCATCTTCTGTGCTTTATAAATGACAAATGGCTATGCTGCCATGATGATGTTTTTTGTTTGTTTGTTTTTTAAATTTATGGGAAATGTCTCTCTGCCTTGATCCTTGGATATGTGAACACTTTATGAGGCAATTGCACTATCAATGCTGTAACTGTTTTACTAATTGTTACTATTCCCTCACATTGGTTTTGGTACTGCTTTTCTAATGAATAATGTTAAGGGATTTTAAAATGTGGCACCAACATGGGCACTTTACAGATTGTCTTAATTACGGACATAGCACACAAGTTATGACTTTTTCTTGAACTTTTTTATACTAACGTATGTATGCTTGACTTTGTGAGTCTGAATTATTACATGCTGTTTTGTTTCGTGTGTTGACTTAATACGTGTTGATTGTAATTGTTCAAGGGATTTTATATTGCATATCTTCTATGCAGCAGACACAGTCCTTCCCTCATAATGCCAATGATTGTGGTATTTCCTTACAGTGAGGATTCTGCATTGATTTGTCCTGAAAACTTTGAACTGACAATTCATTTGAACCGTTCCTATTTATTGAGATCTTCCTTTTGTCTGTGTAATGAAGCGAACAATAAAAGAGAATAGCCATAATGAGTGTTTCAGTCATTTGTATCCGTATCATACATAGCTATATATTCCAGACGCCATAATCTGTTGTCATAGTTCCTTAGCGGTCGCCTAGCAACGCCTTAAACAACTGTTGTCGAGAGAAGCTAAGAAGCTAGCCCAGTAAAACAGTTTGAGTGTTTACAAACTGTCCAGAAACAGATGTCGCTTTAAGAATAATGGACCGAGAACTGAACGAAGAGGAACTGCAGGATGTGTACGCATGGATAGACAAAATATCTCTATCCCGGCCCAAACGAAACATCACCAGAGACTTCAGCGACGGAGGTAACGTTAACCGTAGTTAACTTAGCTAGCTTTCGGCCTTGCTAGCAGGGAGGTGGTGACTAAACAAGCAGCAGAAGTAATATGACCTCGTATAAATGTGTCTCACGTAACTACTGTCTCCAGCTACAATAAGCTTGTTTGGCTGTTTACGTAGTTTATCAGCTCAAATGTCTGTCTGTTTATTTAATTACTTGAACTGACTCTACCTTTCTGATGAACCCTCTGTAGTGATGGCTGCAGAGGTCGTCAAATATTTCTTCCCAAAGTTTGTTGACCTGCACAACTATATTCCTGCAAACTCCACACAGCAGAAGCTCAGTAACTGGGATCTTCTCAACAGGCAAGACATAATAATAATAACCATTTATTTGTATGGCCATGTATGGATCTAATAAAGGTGGCTGCACTCATGTACTGGAGACTTCTAGCTTGTAAATGGGATAGGAGGGAATTGCATGAAGAGCAAACAGCCACTGCCCCTGAGCTGGAAAGATTTACATTTTCACAGTCTGACCTTGTCAATATGTCCACATCTCCCCAGAAGATTCTTACACAAACACACACTCAACAAAAAGTTAAAATGCCAATATATATCTCCTAATCCAAATGGCAGTGCTTTTTTGCTTTTCAATGATTTGGCTATAAACACTGAGGCAGAACTTTTGTTCAGCATACCAAGGGCCTCTGTATCTGATCGTCGTGAGAACCGATCCAGCACACATCCACTCATCCTCTCCCAGGCCAGTGATATGGCACATAGCCAACTACAGATTTATGGGTCTTCACTGTAAACACATTGGCCCCTATGGTGTTTATCATCACCATGCATCATCATCGGTTAAACCACTTTCAATCCGCTGTTCCTATTGTAACTACTTTTGATTTTCTTTTTTTTATTAGTTATTATTTGTATTAGAGACATCTGTTTTTTCTTCTTCTGTGGACAGGAAGGTGTTTTCCAAGCTGAACTTCCACGTGCCTGAAGAGACAGTGAAGAGGATTGTACTGAGCACTGCAGGAGTGATAGAGCCTGTACTGAATGCCCTCAGGGAGAAGATAGACAAGAAACTGGAGCACACTACAGAGAATATACTGGTGTGTACTGTATGTTTATGCTTGTGTGTGTGTGCGCTTAGAGACATACATACTATAAGTCCCTTTTGTTTGAATGCTAATTACAAAATAAATAATAACTGTGGTCCTTTCTTTGTAGCTATGGGAAAATAATCGCACTTTGAACACTTTTTTTTTTACTCAGGATTTGGAATACTATGACACCAGAAACCAGGAGAAACCTCATACAGGTAGAGTAATTGTTGTTATTGCATTTACACAAACCCTAACATACCTTCTTATTTCTTTACTCAAACTTTTTTTACTCAATCCACACAATTGTAGGAACTTTATCCTCTGACAGACATGTCTGTTGTCATATTCAACCTAAATTTCTGCAGAAATTACAACAAGATGTTTCTGCGGTTAAGTCAGTGAAATAAACCAGAACATAAATTGATGAATTAACAAGAATGTGATGATGACTGTGTTTTGGCCTTAGCCTTGTGCATGATATATCCTTATGTTAGTGCTATTTGTGGAGTGTATTAGCTGAAACAGTCAGTTTGAAACCTTTACTAAAGCTGCACAGTCCAACATTTTTTAACATCTTTTAGTACCGGGAAGGAAGTGGGTGTAATTTTAGACTATTTTTAATGTTGCTGTATTTACAGGTCAGCTGACAAACACAAAATCTGCATATTCAAGATAAACTGAGGTGGTTTTTTGGCATCTGAGAGGACTAGTGACTGCTATGAAGGCTGAGTCTGCCTCTAAAATCATATTATTTCTAAGATCTTCTCTATTTCTTGCCCTCTCTTTCCCGTCCTGATATTGTTAGCGTTTGAATCCTCTCAGTTATGGTAATGCTAATCTCTCCTACAGATAGCAGGGACCACACAGAGACACAAACATATCTACACTGAACAGCATCAGACAGGATTGATAAGGGAATGCCACAACCTTTAGGGAGTGAATTGTTGACGTGTCTTTCTTCCGTTTCCCACACCTCATCTGTTCCTGAAACAACCCTGCAAAGCTGACCTCAGGCCAGTGCCTCCTCCCTCTGCTCTTTCCTCTTCAATCTACACCCCATCCGCTATCAGACACACAGCTCAGGTCCTCATATCAGCTCCCAACATCACCAGAGGGCCTTTATCTCTAGCCTGAGCTCAGCACTGCAGGACTTAAAGGCATCCTAATTTTTTCTTTCTCCATCTTCTAATCTAACTTCCCTGTTTAGCCCTTTTTCTTATACGGTCATTTGCCTCCTATCCACCTCATTTTACACTAGTTGTGTCCATAAGGTTTATGGGATGAATCCCTTTAGGTTTCGAACAACAGCAGAGTTTTTAGTCATGTTGTGTTCACATTATAGTTGGAGAAATGTTATAGTTTTGCTTTGTTGTCTTCAGAAATTCGCCAGACCGAAGCAAAACTTGTGGCTCAACTGGCAGGAGAAGAGATGAAAAAAGATGAAAAGAGCAGAATAAAAAACGGGTAGGACCAAAATGTTGCTTTTAATGTGACTTAAATTTAATCAAAAGCAGAGTTTAGAATAATGATGGTGTATTCTGGTTTTTTTCACTGTATAGTAAACCGCAGCAGACAGCGCAGTTTTACTCAGACATGGACCCTACTTTACGACTAATCCTGCAGGAAAAAGAGCAAGCTGTCATGGCTCTGCAAGAGACTGTGGAGGTATACACACACACACACACACTCACCACTTGACTCATGGAAACACTCGGCTGACTGTAGAACATCTGCAAACAAAGTTTTCTACCGTTTTTATGCCCTCTAGGGGCTTTATCATACATGTGATATTGTTGCTCTGTGTGTGTGTGTGTGTGTGTGTGTGATACATTGGTCATAAGCTGTGTCAGCAGTGGTCAGTGAGTCAGGATATGCTCAGCGGAAATAACTTTTTTTTCTTCTCCGCCTTTAGCCACAACTGCATGTTAAGGAAGAATAGTGACACATATGTGCAACTTCTCCTGTTATTATTTAGAAGTTTTGATTAGTGAGATAATTCACAGTTTTAGAAATAATCCGTACCTAGTTTAACCACATCCTTTTGCATCTGCGTGTGTGTGTGTGTGTGTGTGTGTGTGTGTGTGTGTGTGTGTGCGTGTGTGTAGATCCTACAGATGAAAGTAAACAGGTTAGAGCATCTGGTTCACTTGAAGGACATGCGTATTGAAGATCTGATGCGGCATCTGGAGACCTACAAAGCAAAAAGCAATACACGCTGATACAAACATATACGCACAGATTTCTTTTTATAGTAGCTCTACATTATAACACTGTAACATAAATAAACTCTTACTTTATCAAGAACGTTTAGTCAAGGCAAAGGATCAGTTCATATATATATACATATATATATATATATATATATATATATATATATATATATATATACTGAGAATATTGTCCTCCCTGCTAAAATGCATCACACCTGAAATGCAACAGTGGGATTACAGATGTGTCTTGTTGAGTGAAATGTGCTTTTGCGATGGAAAGTTTGGTAATTGAATTCCCATTAACATTAGTTACACCATTCACAATAGAGAAATGTAAGTACAAGTAATATAGCCATTCCAGTGTGTCGCTCTTTCATAACATGAAACACAACAGTGAACATTTTTAAAAGGATTTATCTAATTTGACATTGAAATATTTTTTAATATCATGTCTTCTCTATAATATAAAAGTTTGCATAGTATGTCCTTGTGTTTAAATCTTATCTAATGAGATTTTACTGTAAATGTTTACTGTAATGAATTTGGGTTGTTTAATACAGATAGTCGCTTCTTTACGAGGAGTGAGTAGAATGTGATTTTTATGTGTTTATGTATCTACAGTCGTTAACCTGCTGTGCCTTAACACAGCCTATTTTACCTACTTCTGACCTCCAAGTGCTCAATAAATCAACCAACCTCTTTAATTTCCAAATTGTCTTTTTGAACATGAGCAGTGTAGCAAATCAGCAGAGTAGAGATCTAAGGCATTGAAATGAACCAAGCTAAATTATATTCAGTGTTAGGTTTATACGCTGTGACTGTCACTTGCTTTACGATCTAAAATTACATAATTCCTTTTTAATGCAACTCTTGTTCCTGTTGACTAAGTGTGAGGACTGGTCAGAGCTAGAACACAGTTAATAATGACTTCATTTTCCAGTTTCAAGTGTTTCAGAAGACATGCACGACCAAAGTGACAGATGTCCAAATATAGTAAACTAAAGCTGACACCGATGTTCTTTCTATTGAAATATAAAGTGTACTTCCTTTTTTGATATTTCACGTCATTCCAGTGAAATGGGGTTGGGCAGGTTGCTCCAAATTAGCCGGTCAGTGTTTGTCTGTCCCTGTGTTGGTGTAGAATAAGAAGAGACAGGAGACCTGCTGAGCAGCATTAGGAGCAGCTGATCTTCTCCAGCTATCTGCTGCTGCTGTGACCAAGTTCTGTCGAGTTAATCACCTTCACACCACCTAATCAATCACCATTATCAGGCTTACAGCAATAAAACATGGAGGTACAAATCTTACATTTTTTAGTGTCAAGCTAAGTGGCTAGTTGGCAAGTTAACCACTGGAATGCTAGCCAGTCAAGACATGGTTTAGCATTAGTCAGTCAGAACAACTTATTTCTGTTTTTTCTGTACTGGGCCATTTACTCTAACAGAACTACAAGTTCAGGTAGTTTATTCACAAGACATATTTGTACCATAGACTCCTGTCTTATAACCAACTGCAAACTAGTCCTCTTTTGTGGTGCAGTTTATACTCCAATATGTTAAATAAAAGTGGATAGTGACACACAGCTAATCAGCTACAACAGCTTGTTTAATTTTGGACTCTGGCTCTCAGTCCCCTCAAAGCTCAGCACTGTCAAGTAGTAGTACTCCTTGTGATGAGTAAACTGACATCACTGAGTGATCTGTAAAATTGATGGAGGGCTCCTTTAATGGCTGACGAATAATTCACAACAGGAGAATAAAGAACAAAGCACAAATAGGTTGATCAAAACATTTGCATATTTCATATTGACACATATGCAACACAGAATTAGGTTTTGAGCCTACATTTTACAGCTGACTCGAGGAATGACTGCAAAATCCATCCTGAGGGTCACCTCAAAAATGTAGAGGAGCATAAGTAAAAGACATTAGAAGGATAAGGAAAGTGCTTAGAAATAGCTAAGCTAATGCTCTTTGTATGAGGTTGTGTATTACACACACACACACAGGATAGGAATGTGAGAGAAAACTGCAGAACAGAGCAGCTACTGCTGATGGCACTGACTGCAGCTGATGAATCACATTCTGCTGTTTGGGGAGTAGATTTTGCAGCCTACACTCAGAATGAAGGACCACGCCCTTGTATCTCTGAGGGATGGATCTAGGGAGGAGTCAAGGCTAGAAGGATCATGCAGGATTTGATGATTAGGAACAAAAGGAAGGAAAGAGGAGCGCTGGCTCATGCAGGAAGCACCAACCCTGACCTTGACACCGCTTCCTGAGAGGGGAGGGCTTTAAACTGGCTGTGCACCCCTGACACCAAATCAGACCACCCATTAAAATGAGCCCAGACATCCACACAAAAAAACTCACTTGAATAAACAAGATGACACGTGAAGTTCATTCACACTCACAGACGGACTTTATGGCAGTATTTCTCACAAATTCTGACATCAGGGAAACCAGATCTGTGGTCAGACTATAACTAAACATCCTCCTTCAGAAAGCAAAGACTGATGGTTTGGCTGGGCCAGGATATGTAAGGACTAAAGTCATAAGAGGAAGCTATCCCTCATCTGGTCACCCAGGCAATGGTCACACTCACTCACACACACACACACACACACACACACACATTTTGAATGCTTCCTGGAAAGCCTTTGTTAACATCTGACTGGCCTTGCTGAGGGCAAGACTTAGTTAGTCTCTTGGGATGACCACTTTACAGACTTGGCAAACACATCTCTGTTTTTGTAATGTTTACAACACATTATGTAGGTTATAAATGAAGGAACTGTGATAGCGTATGTATATTCAGTAAATGTTTACTGAATCATCCTATCGCCTCAACCAACCAGATATCTAAATAAGTGACCAGTCAACACATGCACAGTGTATGAATTCTCACTTTTTTTCTAAATGACTGATTCTGTATGGGCTCAAATATGATTTTAAGTTTGAGAGGCAATGTTCAGAAATAATAATTTATCACCATTTGTAAACCTGTGAAACACTTCTAAACCAGAAATATAAGTTTGTGAATGTATAGAAAACATTTGTTGTCCCTACAGTCAAAACCAGGGCCAAAAACCAAAGTTGTAACTTCAGCATGTGTAGTTTAAGTGCCCCACAAAGTATGGGATCTTTAAGTTTCACCGTTTCTTCTTTAAATCTGTACTGATATTAACGTTTTTCCTGTCTTTGAGTAACCTTACAGTTGATTACGTTTGTGGACAAATTTTATTTGACATTCTCATTTTTTTTTTTTTTTAAACTACATTTCTTTTTTACACATTGACAAACTTGCCCTTTCTCATGCAGTATTTACATCGCTCTGCATTTCTCTAAACATACTGCACGCTTACTATCTTATTGACCCCTATTTGTGCCCATAAGTTGGTGCTTTTCGGTTTTGCTTTGTTAAACTGATCTTATTTGTCTTTCAACATCACCATTTGGTAGCAATCTGGCTCAGTGATTGAACCAGAGCATTTATAATTTAATGTGGCGTTAGCTCTCCTCCTGTTGGCATCCAAGTGTACTACACAATGTCCACACAAAGCAGCACAGTTGGAGAAGAGAGGTACCAAAATAGGTTTTATTTTACATAAGAACATTGTCAAAACTTGAAAACATTTTTGCATATAAACCTTTTAAAACAAGGAGACGATGTTAGATTTCACAGATTGTACAAAATAGACAAAAAAATCATTTTCATGAGTGATTCATACCCCTCTTTTGCATCTTTATTTAAACCCACCACCCAAGCAAATGCAGAGTGCAGCCTTGAACTGCCATTCATAGGTCAAGTAAACATCACGACATCTTCCAAACACTAATAGTGTCCACTGCTAGTTCTGTCTTTCTCAGCTAGAGTCGTTGATGAGGCCATACTGTTCAGTCTGTACATCCAAGCTCTTAAGAAGTCTCACAGTTAAGTTCAAATGGAGCTTTTTAGTTAATGAGAATCACTGAATCTTTAAGTCTGGGGTAACCCATTAATTAAGGCTTGCATTTTGAATAGTGGAAGTAGTATGTAGTAGAGCTGAGCAAAATCCAAAAGCTTAAACACATAATAAAAACTAGCACCAACTTGCATCTTATTTAAACCCAAGCTCTATTAACATTCATCTTTTATTATTAGAGCAAAACTTGTTGTGTAGTACTGGAACTCATATCGTCACATAAAACTGATCAAAGACTAAACATATTCTCACTTAAGTAAGTTAATACTGTAATTAGGAGCTGTGTGTTGCCATTACAATTAGCTTGTTTAGCAAAGATTGAAAAACTTTGCAGTCCATCAATTCTTGAATTACAGAAACATGTAAACATTGACCGTGGAAAGAAGCTTTTGTTTATAATATTTCTACTTTGACAGACCAACATGCTCATTATATTCAATGTCACAGACACCCACTGTAAATAGGTCGTGCAATAAAATAGTGACAGTGCACTAAGAATGTCACCTTAAATATTTAGTTTGAGTCCAGTGAAAAGGAAACCATAGCTTTGCTTATCCTCAAATCAAATGTTCTTGTTTCACTGTTCCAACTTGTCTAACCAAATTCAATCAACAGATTTGAACTTTTTTTCTTACTTGCAAAATTGCCAATGATAACTTTAAAGGGTTTAAGCTCTGTCCAACATTGAGCAGCTGTTTTATTAAAATAAAAGTCAATTTCCTGAGAATTTACATCTGAATAAGCTGTATAACAACAGAATTGGCAGACATCGCAGGCACTAATTATTGGAATCAAGCCACTAAACATTTCAACATGCATGGCCCTGATAATCCAATCCAGATCAAAGAAATAAAGATGTACAAATCACGACTTCCTCCTGTGGCACTATCATAACTGCCTTATTGTTACACTCCCATATTAATTAACTTTTTGTTATTAATGAATTTGTTAGCTTTTAGAAAAAGGAAATCTGATTTTCTATTGGCAGCACTAAAGCCTTTTTCCTCACAGTAAATGCCACAGCAGCTCTAATGCAGCATCTCAAGTCTCCCTGAGGTAGCTGCACTCTCAACCACAACTAACAGCAAACTACCACCAAGGTTACAAAAAATAATCTACATTACTACCAATCTGACACCACTGTATATTAACTATAGAAACTGGGAACACCCGATGACTACCCTCCCACATCAAAGATTTGAGTATCTGTAGGATTGTATCTAACTATGCAAACTTTTACAAAGTCAGGCCACTTTTTTCTAGAACGCTAATGTTTAAAAAAGTCTTTCACATATCACTTTTCATCCACAAGCAGCATTTGATATGAGGTGTGATCAAACAGTCCTCACACTGACTCGTGTTGAGAGAGCAGAGCCAACTAGTGATTTAGTGTAAGAGAAGATGGCACCGATGACCTACCCACATTACACACTTACACAAACCCTAACCACTTTTAATTAATTAGTGTCACCTGTTAGATTCCAGTTCAGCGCAACCAGAAATTAATTCTCAAAAATCATTTATCACAAATCACTCCTCTGGCATACAAAAAACAAAATGAATGCAGATCCAACAGCAAAGTTAAACACTGCACTGATTGCAAGCACACATAAATTAGGGCGACTTCTTGCTGTCGCTTTCCCAGGCATAAGCATTTATTATGCTTTTCATTTTTAACTATGGCATCATTCTCATTCCTAAAACTAGTCCTCCCCTCCTACCCACCCCAAAAAAAAAGAGTGGAAGTCACGAAAAATTCCCTTTTGTTTTGCCTTTCCTAGCTCTCACTTTTGCTTGTCTTTACATTTTCCCACTTGTTCTTTGCCATTTAGATTTAAGACTAAAATACGTTATTAACCAAACTAGCTGCAAAGCTATCCCACCCACCATCTTCAGTTCAGTGCTCTCCATCTCACAGACAAGACAAGTCCTCATCAGGTTCTCCTGTCCTATGCAGAGACAAAGCTTTGGACTCACTCTGGCTTCAGTTGTTGAGCATTGGGAAGATTAGGGGAGCGCACAGATTTAGGGGGGTTGTTGGTTCCCTCTACAAACATGTTAGGGATGTCCTGGCCAAAGTAGATCTTACTGTTAGCTGATATGGCCTGGTACTTCATCAGCTCCAGGTACTCTGGGGTTAACTTCACCTGTAAAAATTTAGAAAAAAGACAACAGTATGTGAGGATTAGCTTAGGGCTGGGTCATTATCACTGTTCATGACAATACTTGTATGAATCTGACCTGACAATGTACAGCATGGCTAAAATTTAATACAACATTGCTGCTGGCTCGACTGTGGAGGATTTGGTTCCAAAAAAGAAGTGAATGCAGTAGTGTGGAGGTGGTTGACAATATCAATGTTCAGAGAGAAGAACTGAGGCGCTAAAGCACACAACAGCAGCCATATACTCCGACATAGTATCTACACTGACCATAAAACGCTGTACATTTCAGGAAAAGGCATCAGGTTCTGTTCTGCTCTGAGGCCATACGGTTTCAGCATAGACCGTTTTTTTTTTTTTTTTTTAAACAAACTTTATTGACAGTTGACGGCTGTAATTCTGCACCAAGGCTGAATTTCGGGGAAGAGACTTATTACAGTATTAGGGGACCACTAAGGCCTATATAAAAGCGTCCAAAAAGCAGCATGTCATAGGACCTTTAACGTTTGATATTGATCAGCCGGACTCAGCTGACTAACACCATTACAGTAGAGCCATTTCCATAAACAACTCTGATTTGAGAATTACTTTAGAGCAGCTCTGCCTCTACCACCACAGACAGAATACATGTGCTGGCTGTATAAATCTGATCACACCTGCTGAAATGTTGTTATTGCTATTATACTGTAAAAATAATTATATTGCAGTGATCACAAAGATACCTCCCAATATTCTAACATTGTTTTAAGGCCATACAATTTTGTGTTTATGTATTAAATTATGTCAACAGCATTTTTTTTGTTTACCTTGTTTGCTTCGGCAATCTTGGCAGCAGTGTAATATTCTGCATCAGCCTTAGCCCTCTCCTTTGCCAGGAAGGCAGAATCTGAAACAAAAGGGGCCGTGTTGAATGAGGCAGACACATGACAGACCAGTTCACCAGTCGCCAACCACATACAGAAACACACAAATCCATTGCACAGAAGAGAACTGAAAGCAGTGAGGCTAACCCTCTATTTCAGAGATCCTCTTCTCCGTCTCTTTCTCCATCACCAACTGTTGGAAGTGGATCTCTGCTACCTGGGCCACTTTCTGAGCCTCTATGGGACAGAAAAAACACGTGAGCTGTAACAGCTGTACATAAGGTTGAGGGTTACACATGAGTGATAGTAGGGTTACACATGAGTGACTGAAAGGGGAAAGCAGCTAAAATTATAAATGACCATCATGCAAATAAAAACCTATCTGGCTTATTTACAGTAAAACACCATCACATTTACCAATAATGGCCCTCTTCCTTTCAGTCTCTGCTTCCTTTTCCACCACCCTCTGAGTCTGAGCCGTGACTAACAGACGAGTCTTCTCTGCTTCCCTGCATATACAACACATATACACACAAAAAAAACGTTCTTGTAAATATTTTCCTTTCTGTGTGGTCTTACATGAACTGAGTGGTCGGGTAACAGAATTTGAACCATGCACTAAGACTGCGCTAGTAAGTACAGATTTACAAACTCACATGAGTTCAAAGTTCCTCCTGATAGATTCAGGGATCTTTGGCTTGGTAACACGGACTGCCTTCAGCAGGATATTGAAAGTGCAGAGAGAAAAAAATGAGAAAAACAATGTACACTTCGCTCGCAATCAATCTGCCAAAAATGTTTTACAGAGAGCTGGTTATCAAGCTAGTCAGGGTTTTCAAGTTATAATTGGTCTACTGGTAGCTGTTCAGAATTTGAGTGAAGAGTGAAACATGTTTTAATTTGACCTAAAGCTCAAGCTAGATTAATAGGCTAGTTAGCACAGGAGGTTAATGGCAGTAGGTAGGTTTTGAATTATAGTTTAGCGTCAGATTTTAACATTTGATAACACCACAACAATACTGGACTGATCGTACAGAAAATCATATTGTGCTTTAGCTATATTCTTTGCAGTAACCATGTTCCTATTCTTTCATTTACTTTGCAAAAGTGGGCTACACACATTATACAGTATAACTGGAGTTAGAGCCATGTAACTTATATTCCGCATTGTCTCATTAGGAGACTACTGCAAATACGATATGCAATCCCTGTTTACGTTCTTTCATTCACTGTGAAGGGCGACTGCACAGAGCAGAAGGTTTGCAGTGTAAATAGCTAGATGTGTGATAAGGACAAGCAAGCCAGATTTTTCAGCCTCCACTGTGACATGAATTATTATGCCCCTTAAGTTATACGTGCATGTGTTCAAATACCTGTATTGTAAGTCCAGGTGCCATAACATTAAGATCTTTCTGCAAAGCAGTCTTCATGTTCTCATCTATAATGTCTGCAAGACATAAAAACCAGCAGCTGTTTGAATACGCAACATGCCCTGTTTCACATTTTAGGAATTTCAAGAATGACACAGGACAAGTTGCATTCAATACTTTTTTACAAAAGCATACTCACCAAACAAGTCAATGTAGACCTCCTGTAGTGTGTGTACACTGCAAAACTGGTTGAGTTCATGGTGAATCTTGTTGAAAATGAGAGTTTTGTCATAATCCGCCGTGTAGTTCCTCACAGTGTCCACCACTGCAAAGAAATGAACAAAGACAACAGTTGTAATGCCAAGCAGCTGGCAGGGTTAATGTGTCAACATTAACCCTTTTGCAAAGAAGGAAATTAGAACATGTTGTACCTGCTGAAGGGACCAGCATGTTAACAACTTCTATTCTGTCAAAATAGATCATCACACCACCACTATGAAGAAAAGAAAAATCTGTTAAATACATAACCATTTTCATGGATGGAACACTGTAACAACTACATCAATGAACTCAGTCTTACCTTGTTCCACAGGGCACATTCTTGATCTCATCAGTTTGGAGAGTAGTCTGAAACACAAAAATTCAATTACAATCATAGGATAATGATGAAGATTAGTTTCCTACACAGGCCCTTTTATGAACATGAATCTGGATTTAACATGTGACATGAATATTTTTCAAAGTTGTATGTTTCTATTTTATGATATGGGGGTGGGGGGGGGGGGTAAGTAGCTTAAGTTAAGATTATTTAATTCAACTTTACTGTTGATGTTCAATCTCATATATAGGTTGTGGCTACTACAAGTTTAAAATAATAATGTGCCTTTTATAATTCCGTAATTTTGCCTTACATGCAAACAAACGGTAATAATGTATTTAATAGGAATTTCAACAGAGCAGTTACTGTTGTGATGGTCCTAGCCCATGATAATCCAAATAAATGAACTAGTCACATCCTTGATATTATTTTATTACTATTATATGTACTATATACTATTATATTATACTATGTATGCTCAAATAACATAAAAGGTTGGTCAAAAATATCTCTGTAGCATAAGCTGTAAAAACATAAATATACAGTATATATTCTTTTTATTTAATTATATTTAGTTTTTCACAACAAATGTTATATCTTTGTTAGAATAAACGGTTTTCTTAATTATTCATTGTAATAGAAAACATGTCTATTCTTAAAACAAAACCCAACTAATGGTGCATAAACATGCCACTGCAGCCATGGTTGAATGGCAACTGTTTGCATGCTGCAACGGATTTATTTATAGAAGACCCAATTCTGGTTTTCATGTATCAGCACCTGCTGGTTGACTCTAACACTGCGCTGGCCTCTGCTAACAGGCCAAGTTTCAGGGCTGAAGGTAGGTTTACCTGCACTGATCTGTAGGTGGTAATGAAAGGCAGCATGATGTGATATCCAGGACCGTTGGGAGAAGTCAGCAATGCCCCACCCCTGAAAAAAATACAAACTAATTATTTGGTCTGACTTCTTAACATCAGATTACCTACTGATTATATTAACATAGTGTGGACAACAAATAAACAAAATAAATAAAGGGTGGACAAAAGAAAAGGACTGAAAGGTGTTCATTCAGGTTTTAACAGTATTTATGAGGGTATGGTTGCGTTTTTGTTAAATACTGTTGCATTATATTACAGGTTGTTCCTGTTATTTTTTAATAAACACTGCCAACAATTAGGGTTTCATATATGTCCCATATGTTATAATGTAGTTGTAAAGTTCTATTCAATTAAATTTCTCCTAAGGTCTAACTTCCCTGCAGGGACTAGTAAAATGTTATCTTAAGATAAGATTCCTGTGCTACAGCAGCTCAAAAGAAAAAAATAAATAAAGTGCACACATCAGAATAACACAAATACACATTAAATAGACATAGGAGAAAAAATATACAGAAAGCATTGTAAGAAATAGAAACAAATAGAATTAGTTATAATAATAGTAATAATACAAACATATTTACATAATAAACATTATATAAATAGACAGTATATATATACACACACAGATATACAGATGAGTAAGGTGCGGATGAATAGAAATGACATGTTGCACAGTTGGAGGTGACACAGAGTAATAAATAAATAAATATGCATAGTGCAGAATATTGTCCAGTGATGGCTCATATTGCAGAAACAGCTAGCAGTGCTACATTATGATGTTGCATTAAAGAGTCTGATGCCAGCCTGACTGACATCCTCCTCTCCCCCACCTCCTCTATGGTGTCCAGAGGGCAGACCAGAACAGAGCTAGCCCTTTTTACCAGTCTGTTGAGCCTTAATCACTGTTACATTTGACTGATTTGTACAAACACAGACACTTGTTAAGACCATGCTCAAATCTGGACTGGAAAATTCTAAGCTAACAAGTTGTTGGCGATGGCCTCTCTTTTTGCTGTCTTTGGTCGGACAGGTATGGAATATGCACGCCTCAGAATCCCAGATAATATTGCCATATCCAGGCAAAATGTGGATGTATCATTATCAGGAAATAGACCTCTTTCATATAACAATATGCCATCCACTTTCCAAGTATATTTGTTATTTCTGTCATGCACAGATATTAAGGTCAGTGTTCTGATACCTGTAGTACACAGCAAGGTGTCCTTCTTCTACCTTGTGAATGGAGGAGTGCAACATGATGGCCATCACTCCTGCTATTGCTCCAAATACTGCCCCTATGTGCGGCATCGTCATCCTCGCTAGTACTCACCTACGGGCAGAGAAAGAAGCATAAACATACTGACATATTTATACTACATTATGTACTCAGGGCACCATTACACCTCAGTGTCTTTTCTTTACTATAATTGTCAGCAGCAGTGCATCAGTCATTTAACAGTGTTAGGTAAACCTATCTAAAACTAATGCAGTCTCACACAACAGCCCTGTGATAAATCCTACCTTCATGAATGTTTTAATGTCCAGCTTAGATTAAACTGTTTTAAAGAGATATTTATCAACTTTATGGTCAAAACGTTATGGTCTTGGAGACTGTAGTTTGTGAAGCTGTTGAATTGCACTGCATTATACTGAGAGGTGATCCTAACATTTAGTCTAACGTTACCCTTAAATGGAGTGGACCAAAATTCATAAAATATTATACCCCTCTAAGTAATCCAAAAGCTATAAAAGGGGGAGGAAATTTATTTGCACAGATCTTTAAAAATAAGTTATCTTAAAAAAATATCTCAAAATACTGAGAAAATCACTCAAAATAATGATTTAGTATATTTAGATAACGCTTCTCATTATTTTTGAGATACTAACTCATTATTTACTAGCTAGCTATGTCATTATAATGAGAAGGTGTCGCATTATTTTGAGATTCTAGCTAATTCTATAATGAGAACGTTTCTCAATTTAATGACTTGCAGGATTATTTTTTCATCGCATTGGCGGTAATGTGCTTCAAAACCTTATGGTTAGCTAGCTGCCTCAATTAGAAAGTGCACTTCACAAGTAGGAAGCAAACAGCTAACGCTAACATACACAGCTAGCTAGCTTGCAGAATTAATTGATAGGAAACTAGCGATAAATTCTCTGAAAACACATACAGCAACGCGTTTGCACCACAGATGTCTCTTCAATATAACGATCACAGCGAACTTCTGAATATAATGAATACATCAATAGCAAAGGCTGATAGACCATTCCCCTGATAACGTTAACCTAGCTAGCTAGCTCTCATTACTGGGTGGGTTAGAAAGTCAGCTAACGTAACTCCGTCAGTTTATTGTAGCTTAACATTAGGGCTGCTAGCGTAGGCTAAAGCAAACGAGTTTACTCACCTGTCACAAAGCTGAAATAAAAATATTAATATGTACGCGTTAAAACAAATATGATATATGATAAATAAAATGAACGTTACCACTGCGATCGAACAGTAGCTATCCCTTTCTGGTCTTATCATTCAACGTCCAATCCCCCTCACTCCGCTACCCACAACTTCCTTCTTCTTCTATGGGTTTAAACGGCAGCTAGCATCCTTAATGTTGCACTACTGCCGTCTTCTGGAGTTAGTTAATACGGAGCCCCTAAGGTACATGAGCGGAAAAAAAAATCTCAAGTTTAGTTTCATGTGCGCACATGAAAGTTTCACTAAACTTTAGATTTTTGTTTCGCTCATGTCCCCTTAGGGACTCCGTAAGTTAACGCCTAGAGTGTCATGTATGTAATAGATTTTAGGAAGCTGCCTTGTCCACTTTTACTTTTACCAAACAGTATGTTCCTTACACCTGGCTCCTGTCATTCCGTCTAAATCCTTATGTCTAAATAAATTAGTAACATTAAAAATGACTTCTAAAACTAGACTAAAAAGGAAGGCAGACTGCCACGTGCAGCGCCTCATTTGGATGTGCCTGACGCTTTGGAGCTTAACTTCCCTACGTTTCTCCTACAAATGGGCCTTGAGCTTGTTTGGAGGTTCTAGCAGGGAGCACAGCTACTGGTACACCGAAGGATGGACGTCCGCCGGGGGAACCATCGTCCTCTTCCACCGAGCGCGGGGCTTCGGGAGGGACACACATGGAGCGGTGAGGGAGGAAGGGGACACCCGCCTAGCCAGCCAGATCAGCCGAATAAACCCTAGCGATCAATGGGGTGACAGATGTCGCAGCCAGATCGCCCTCACATCCAAACAGGGATAAGAAGGCAACGCTTATATATAGCACTGAATAGAAGTACCAATTACTATCACGGTGTCGGACTTAAAACGGTCACCCGCTATGTATATAGTTCGTCTCTTATGACAATAAAGCGTAAACGACGTTAACGTTTTTGTCAGTACGGCGAATAAGTCGATTCTTCTTTAAATGCGACCAGTTTGTCTTTTTCCCATGATGTTTAGCGACAATATGGTAATTAGCCATATTTCTATTGGCCAGAACCAACCAATCAATGCCTTCAGATGTTTCAGCAGGTCTTCCACCATTTACACGCTCTACACCAGTCGGTATTGTATATGGGTGTTAGTGTAATATGTATGAATGCATGTATATTAATGGGCTCACCCATTTGGCAATCAGGCCCACCAAATTAAAAGGCTCATTCTTGCTGCTTGTTTATTATATGATGACGATGGTAGGTCAGATTTTTTGAGTGGCATCGCATTTAACATATGCCAGATTGCGAACAGTCCCTCCTCCTTCACTCTGTGTACAGATCGCAACCGCTCATGGCGTAACAAAGCAGGTTGTGTTGACTTCGGGTCACATTGACCCGTTTTTAATTTTTGTTTTATATCAGAAAAAATGGACGTAGCGCTGAAAATGTGTAGAAGAAAAATTTTACAATTTAAAACGTTGGAAAAAGCAAAAACAAACTGTGAAAAAAAGGTGTCAAAAACGTAAAAAAAAAAAAGTGTTTTAAAGTGTTAAAATAAGTGTTTTTTTTTCAAGGTTGACAGGAAGACAACACAAGGGTTAAGAGAAGCTGTGAGGAGCAGGAGGAAGATAATTCAGCTTAAATTCATTAAATTCATTTTCAACCCAGACACATAGGATACGCCAATTTCTCCTCAACACGTGCCTAGTGGTAACGACTAGACTGTATATAAAATAGATAAATAGAAATAGAGAGATGGGTGCGCAACGATCAGCTGTTTCTCCTCGAAAGGATAGTCAACTAGACAAAATGAAAATAAACACAATAAAATGTTACAAAATATTGAATGACACATGTTAAGATGAGGTTAAGTTACTGGTATAGGAACTGAAGTTAAGTGGACATACTGTTGATTATCTAAAATATATTAACCTACCACTACTCATACAAATACTGCTCAAACACACCATATTTAGTTATGCTTTTGCAGAATTTATGTGTGAAATGAAAAGGGAGTTCAATGTAATGAGTAAATGCAACCATAAGATATATACAGTAAAGGGAAGTAAAACCAACATTTTCTCCTGAAATTGAGTGAAATAAAAAGGCCACTTATTTAAGTGTCTGGTATTCATTTCAAATAGTAAACTGTTGATGCACTACTTAGTAATATATTTACTGAAATGTAAAATGTTTGCCTTGTTTGCCCAGAAAATGGTACAAAAACCATACCTTAAGCTATAATGTGGGCTTAATGATGGAGGTCAGTATGACTAAAACAATAGGTGGAGATGCAGCATTGCTTTGCACACTGTTAATTTTGCATCGTTTAAATACATCTTCCACATGTATTTCCTCCTTTAATGAATAAAAAAATATTAAAGATAATATTCTGTTGAAACTACAGTGAGATGTCTAGACTAAATGCACTGCCTTTAAGTATGCCTGTTACTTGATTTTTGTCATTTTCATATTATTTTATGCATGGTGTTACTCTCGTTTGCCTCCTTGCTGTTTAGATTTCAGCAGCTCCCAAAATAATTTTGAACCCAGGGTCTTATAAACAAGCAATTTTCTGCATGTGTCTGGTCCACTGTGTGTATGTAAATAACCAGATACGTATTATATTCAACAGTTTTTTTTTGTAATCAAAGTTTTTATTGTTTTTCCATATGAGAAACACACCACATTTAACAACATGTAACAGCACTAAACACACACTATACAGCAATCTGGGCAAGAGAGACAGAAAAACAACGACAAAAATGTACAATTAAAACACATACACATAAATAATAAGTAAAAAAGGTGTTGGCAGAGATCGAATTAGACTTGATAATAATAATTATGGGGCACTAGTCAGTTCAAATTGAATAAAAGGCAGGAAATGAGACCAGACCTGGTAGAATTTACCCCTACCATCATTCAGTCTTGCAATAAGATCTTCAAATGAGGCTGTGTCTGTCATTAACTTCAGCCAGTCTGTAAAACTAAGCCTTAATTGGCTTTTCCAGGGTCTAAGAATGATTCATACTGTAGTGATAAACCCAGCTAGTGTCAGAGCGGACTCCGCTTTAGAAATATCTGGTGGCAAAAAGGACCTATCTCCAAGTAGACACAGCTGGGGAGACTCGGGCAATGGTGTGACTAACCAATCGGCAATAGTTTTAATGATTTGTTTCCAAAAAGGAAAGATCAGGGGGCAATCCCACAAAAGATGGAGGTAGGAGCCTGTGACATTCATACACTTCCAACAGAGATTGTCCTTCCTTAATCCCATTTTATGAAGCTTGACTGGTGTATAATAATACCTGTGAATAACCTTATGTGTGAATTTGCTAATCGCATCCCTCACCGGCCACCCTGCATTGGAAACCACCTTTTCCCATGCCTCTTCCTAAAATGTTTGAGTTCAAGTCCCTTTACCATATTAAGTGATTAGAATGACCATACAAACTATCTGCCAAAACATGATATATGTGCCATACATTTAAAAATATTTATTCACATTTCATCATGCATAGTTTGTCAGCAGCAATGTTTACTCTAATCAATATTACCAGTAAAATAAATATGTCTTGGTTACAGCTAAAACTCAATAATATACATTTAAATTAAAACATGAATAGCTTACAGTGCAATATTATGCTGTTTCACACTGTATTGCAGCATTACATGTATGTAAAATACACTATGGAATCACAAAGCTTTCAGATAAGGCACTTGTTTATAGTATATACACTATCTTTGACTCCTAACACTGAGTCTTTGGCCATTTTCTACAGCTTCTGAGGTTGGGCTTTCACTGCTCCGTACTGAGTCCAGCTCCAGTCCTGATCCTGGAGAGAGAACAAATAAGTTAATACTGTACTACTAAACATACCATTCTCCATCTACTTAACATGTTCATGCCATTCTCCCATCTCAAAACTTAAACCGTGACATTGAATAGGTGAATCTATAAATACTGAATGCAAATGTATGGTAATAACCTGTACATAATAACATGTATGTGGTGATTAATAATATTCAGGTCAATTAAAAATAGTCAAAAGTAAGATGCTTCAGGGATCTGTTTACATGCATGAACACACTCCCTCACTTCTGTATCCCATACCATGACACTGTGCTCCATCTCCTGGGTGGCGTCTTGCAACAGAGAAGTTAGTTGACTTAGATAACGCTGATTTTCATCCAGTAACTGATGAACAGTTTCACTGAAAAAGAGACAAAAGACTCTAAATTCACTGTATGGATGTGTTTTCCCGAGATTACCACCTTTGACCCAATGAATGCCAGGATTGAGCACAAACAAAAAATGTATCTTTCAGGATTTAGGGGCTCCATATTATTGTCTTAAAGTCATAGCAGAGAATTTCCAAGGGGAGAACTTGGTCTTTGGTGTTTTTTGCCCCCAACGTCTCCTTCCAGGCAGTACGGCAATGGTAATGTTTAGGGTTAAGGTTAGGGTTAGCTGCCTGGAAGGCACCGTTGGAGGCAAAAAACACGATCGAGCGGAGAACGTCCACTCTCTGGAAACTTCTCGCTTCTGAACTGGTTGCAGTTTCAATCTGGTTCCATATGAGGGCGCTCACAGGCGTGTGCAGAATGAATGGTGGTCTATGGAGCTATACCCCTCAAAATCCACTTTTCTCAGGATATAATTTTTTGTCTAGTAATTTGAATGTTGCATCCGAAAGGGGAGGCTAAGAAAATACACACTACTGGCTGCTGTGCTTTTTTGTTCTAAAAAGCCTTTTAAAATGTCAATGACGTCATACATATCATACGGCCAGATATACTGCTTTACGGCAAGCTCTGAGTCACTTCCTTTTTTCTCTCGTGGCATCGACAACACAGCTGACAGGTTAGGCTCTCCCTGTCAATACACGTGCTAGAAAGAGGTTTGCTAATGTTAAATATTCACTCTGACATTCTGGTTCCGCTTCGGATGCCGTCAAGCGGGATCTCTGGTCGTAATCACTCCTTCACTGACCAATCAGCATTCATTAGCAGAATGCTAGCGTGTTATGGACAACAATGACTCAACCTGTAATAAATTGAAAGGACATAAGTACTCGTTCATTCAACTTTCGACCTATAATCCATGTTGAACTTGCAAAAACTACAATCAAATCTGAGATTTCTCAACGACAATCAGGCGAAAGAGACAAATTTAGCCCTCTAGCTCCATAGAGTCCCATTCATTTTGCACTCGCCTGCGATCACCCCCAGTGGAACTCTGGTGGAACTGCAACCAAATTCGGTACAATGGGGCTGAATAGGGAGTGAACAGGCTCTCTGTAGACGGACTCTGGTCATAGTAATTAAGGAGATTATTATGAGTCCTTTTCTTCTTCTTTTTTTTTTAAGTGACAGTAGACATGAAAGGGGAGAGAGATGGGGGATGACACACTTCTTACTAAGATACTAGACTTTGAAGTGCATGGGGTGACCTCTTGTGGCAGCTTTTTGATTTATACAAAACCCAGCAGCTGGTTTTAGGAGATCATTCAACTTGTTCTGCACAGTGTAGATTTAAACTCATCTTATAGGGTGTAGATAATGACCGAGAAAACAGCCACATTATGTTTTAGTGTGGCTATTCCTTTTAACAGTGTTTTTTTTTTTTTTTTAAGATAAAATCAAAATATGTATTAAAACTGTAAAACTTGTGACTTATCCAGATCTTACCTGTCAGTGGATTGTTGCATAAGTGACTGTGATGGAGAATTGCTCTGGGCCTAAAGACACAACCACACACCATATTAGCTACAGTATTGCAGAGCTTCAAGCTACTAAAACATCACTAATAGCTAACAATATTTTCTGTAGTGCCTCTTGTTTTACACTCACACAGGCAATCTTGAGGAGGTACCAGAACTCTTTCTGTCTCTTCATTTGCATCTGCATCACTGCAGCCTCTGCAGTTTTTATGTTCTCTACAGCTCTCTCCAACTTAGGGAACAAATCAACGATGCGTCGCTTGCACACCAGAATTGTACTACAGGAAAAAAAGGTGAGTTAAACCACAAAAGACACACAGGGAACTGTAAAATAATACCTTAGTTATGCTGAACTTTGCATAGTTGCATGTATGTGTGTATCTGTTTAGATTACACTTCTGGTTAAATTACCTAAGGTGAGTGTACAAGTCTTTCAGCACTCTGTCCTGGTTCTGAACTGTTTGGAGTATCATCTTCACCATGTCTGAGCTGTCACTGTAGCCATGTGGAGGGTCAGGACCTTTACGAAGACATATCAATATGACCATCCATGTACTATCATCTGACACAGTCATGTAAACACATACTACATACCATCCTGCTATTCACATGAACAGCTATGCTGAGGAATTAATTAAACAAAGGTGGCCCCTGTGACCCATTTGTTCAGTGAATCCATCTGCACATTTGCCAGCCATTGGATTTATTTGTTATACAACTGAATTGTATCCATAGCAACAAGCATTATCAGATTCCACTGTAGTTGGCTATGATCAACAACAAAAAGCAGGAGCCCCTATAACTCACGTTTACCGTTTGAAATGTGTAATGATTTGTACTAACTTTTGCATTTAGCTTTCAGCTGCTTGAAGAGGTCAATAGCCTTTTCCTCGCTGAAAAAATGGCAAAAAGAGAGAGTTAACTCTTGCATACCGCAGTTATATTTAAATGATAGGCTCACATTTTTTCAAGTCTGTCTTAAAACAGTTAGTCAAGTCATTAATTCCTTCTGTCCGTACTGGCCATGAAAAGATCCTTTCGTAACATGCATCCACTAAAAATGATGGGGGACAAAATCCAATGTCCCTTATCATACAATATGTTCTAAAGTTTATCTGAAGTTAATATGAGGCTGCAGCAGTCTGACTTCAAATCAAGTGGTTATCTTCCAAAGTTTGTTTAGTACAAATTATTTCTATTTTGAATATGGGCACATGCCCATTGTTTTAAGACTGACTGAAACACGTGAACTCTTTTAAGAAAAGGATTATAGTGTACACATAACAGAGATACTGACAGCTGTTCCATTACATCCCCTTGTCTCCTCGCAAATGGACTCCTCTGCAACTCCACGATCTCAGAATGTAGAGCAACTATCTCTTCATCCAGATACCCCACATCTGCAACCTACAGCACAAAACACCCTTAGCATGCAGTGTTTTTAAATCACTGCAAGTAAGTTTACAACTGCAAGTAAGTAACAACATTCCTACCTTTGTAAACCCATCGGCTTTATCTTCATTTTCCTGCCAGGTCTTCAACATTTTTTCTGAAGCTTCAGAAAAACACACAACAGCAGATAGTTTACCTAAGGCATCAGTAAGTACTTTAAATGATGTATCACATCAGGAGATAAACATGCACTCACAGATGCCGATGTGCCTCTGCTTGGTGTACTGCTCAAGGTCATGCTGGATGCTGGTCTTAAAAAAAGCCAGTTTGGCACGGAGCTGCTGCGACTGGGAGAACAGCAGGTTCTTGTACCGTGTCAGGTTGGTGTTGTAGCGCAGCAGGCTCAGCCTACACATGCACAAATACAAGGTAAGGATGTTTCAGTGTGTAGGTGTATGTATATGTGTATGTGCGTGTTTGTGCACTTACATGGCAGCCCTATGTCCCTGGTACAGGCGAATGTAGTCCTCTTTCAGTCCGCAGATGTAGCTGACGGCTTCCCCCCACACCTTTCTCAGTGCAGAGAGCGGGAGCTGTGTCTTAGTCTCCCTGACTGAGACAACACACGATTCCCACATTAACTTGGACAACAAATTAAAAAAAAAGTTTTTGGAGGGTAAAAACATGAACAAAAGATGATGCACTCCCTTATGTGTTGACCAAAAATCTGCCTGTAAACTGAGAAGAAACTAACAATCTTGCACACTGTTGATTACTTTTATTTACACATTTTTCTTTGCTAAAACTTGCAAAGTACTTATAGAACATTATTTTATAGCTCAGTATACAGTTATATATCTCACCTATAAAGTTGACGCTGTCTGGTAGAGGTCTGGCAGTCAGCGGTCCAGAGTACTTGGTCAGGCTCTTATCAAACAGGAAAACTATGGAGCTGTCCCAACCTCGCTGAAAGCAGAGAACAAATATCCCTGTGAATACTAAAGTGTGTGTTAGTGGAGGTTTGCTAACTGGTCTATGCTGAGGTTTAGATTTGCTGGAACATTTTCTTCCAGAGAAGCTAGACAGACTGGAAGCAAGCAATATTTATGCACTCATACAGTCTGCAACATATTGTCAAAAGAATGTGTCCCTTCTTACAAACCAACTTATTTACCTTATTTATTTTTACTCCACAAAAACCAGAACTAATAAGAACAGTGTAATGGGCCTGTTAAACATTAGATATTTTTGTTTGTGTGTGTGTGTGTGTGTGTGTGTGTGTGTGTGTGTGTGTGTGTGTGTCACATACCAATCCCTCTGGCAGACAGTGTGCAGGCAGTCTGCGTGGGTCAAGGGAGATTCCCGTCTCCAGCAGCAGCTCTTGACTCAGCGGGGAGATGTGCGTCTGAGTGTGTGTCTCCAGACGAAGCTGCAGGGAGTGTAAGCTCTCCTCAGCACCCAAAACCAAAGAATGCAGCTGTGCTGACGTCATGTCCAACACATGAATCACCTGGAGAAATAAAGGCACAAAGTGTGGGGGGTTTGCTTTGCGTGCTGTCCTCAACTGGGACATATAAAACCACAAATGCACTCAATAAAATCTACAGGTAAGGTCCCTATTATAAATACAGGTAAGGTCCCTATTATAAATACAGGCAAGGTCCCTATTATTAACCTTCATGTTGAGAATATTCTGTAGAGCTGTGTAGCAATGCGGTTTGTTTGTGTCAGGATCCAGCCCACCACCACGCGTTGTAGCGTCCCACAGTAACAACATCTGCAGAAGACACTCGACTGGTTCCAACAACGGCCTATGAACGCAAGCGCGCGCACACACACACACACACACACACACACACACACACGTTAGATGCAAGTTAGAATGTGGGATGCTTGACTGGTAGGTATGAAAAAAGTGTCTTTTTTGTCTCTACCTGCTGAGATTATTGGGATATGGGAGATGTGGGGAGAATCGGACTTCTCCGTTCATGTCCTCTACTGCCATGATGTCTTTGGGACCTTTGTTCTTGACTTTACTTGTCCTACAAAAGCAGGCCAAGATGCAACCAGCGATAACTGACATTAACGCCAACAAATTGAAACTAGAGCCACAAAATGTTCCAAACATTCACAGGAAAAAGATCTGTATAACTGTCTCCCCCTTTATCATGCAAATATTTTGCAGATACAAATGTTCACAATCACGACATTAATAAAAAGTGTATATACGTAAATTTGTTATATTTAGTGAGTCTTTAGTGCTCAATATCAAATTTCATTTAACCTGGTTTAGGATCTTTATATAGTACTGTATGATAACACTCAATCAAATGTAACATTTTGATGTGATTTAGATATACTGCAGACGATCATCAAATTATTTAGGATTATTAGATCTTCTCATTATATATGTGGATATTTTGCAATATCATTTTGATACACTGAGATATTGTATAACGTTAAATCCCCCAAATGTGTGTTTTAATGCCATGTGTATGTCCAGGTTCTTCAGAATACAGACAAGAAATGCATCGCTGCTATGTTGACTCACCACTGTACAGGCTGCATGTGATGTAAAAAAGGGCGAAAGCCACAAGTGCATTCAAAGATCACTGTCCCAAAGCTCCAGTAGTCCACAGTTACAGTGTAGGGTTTACTCTCAAACAGCTCTGGAGCCTGGCACACATACAGACAGATTTATTAAACAAGGCTTGATGAAAAAAAACCTTGCTTGCAGAGCAATGCATTACTGATGCAACACTTACCAGATACTGGAGAGTTCCAACAAAGGATGTACAGAGACTGCCCTGATCTAGGTCTTTTGCATAACCCAGATCTATGATTTTATGGACAAGCTGGAAGAAAACATAGTTTCATAATGAGAGCAAGACACAGAAAATCTTCAGATGAAATTGAAAAACATAGGCTGCATGCATATACTAAAGTAAACAAGTTTACCTTCCCACCAACCTCCTGCAGAACTATGTTCTCTGGCTTCAGGTCTCTGTGAATGATCTTATTTTCATGAAGATATTGGATACCAGAACCTGCATTTGTAAAGAAAATAATTCCATGTACATTTATGCATGAACATTTCTTAACAGTGACTTTTTGTCAAAGTAAAAGCTGAGGAAAACATTACCAATGTCACTGAGCAGCGCAAGGACTTCACTCTCCTTTAGCCCACAACAGTTTTCTGGTTTATTCAACACCTAAAAAAGAGGTATAGATGTTAACAGTGCAATGTTTGAAAAGACAACAAATTGCTTGGGGTCTTTATAATATACCTGATACCTTGCGGAGGTCTCCTCTTGAGCAGTACTCCATGGCCAACAGAGGTAAGTCATTTAAAGCAATGGAGCTCAACTCTTCTGGAACTTCTCTGGCCTGAACAACGTTCACATGGTTGAGCCTAAAACAGAAAGAGAGCCAAACATGCAGCGATGGTTTAACAAAAACAAAATGTGCAGTTAAGTTTGTTCATAGGCTGCTTTGTGAACACAAGCAGATGATTTACACTCACTTCTTCATGATCTGAATCTCTCTGCCCCAGCGGTCTTTGTTCTTGGAGTTCAGCTCCAAACGGCAAAGTTTCACCGCAATCTTCTCTCCCAACTCCTGTTCCAAACACAGACAGGGAATAAAACCAAGCCACAGATACATTTGGGTCTTGGGTTTACGTTCTCCTTTGCATACTGGTGGATGGCAGAACTTACAAGGTGCTGGTACAGGTAGACATGCCCGAAGCCTCCTGTCCCAAGTTTCTCCTTCATCTCCCAGGAGCCACACAGCTGGCTCTGTTTAAGTGCAGACCGCTCCATAGTGTGAGGTCTGCTGGAGCCGCTGGGTTACCAAGGGACCTCAGTTAAAAAAAGTCATAATACAAAATCTGTCACTGTAACATTATGTCAACTACACTGTAGCTCTTCATCAAGGCTTCTGTTCTTAAAGCCTTTTTAATTATGTATTTACACATCTGCCTCTACATCTGCAGTGTTACTTTTAACAGTTAAATGTTCTTTACTACTTATTCATGTATTGTATTTTCTCTTCATTAGAAATAGCCACTTTTTATAGCCTTTTTAAAATATATATTAACTTTATTTTATAGCTGCTTTTAGTATTATTGTATTAGTTTATTTATGTATTGTTTTTTTATATTCCAGTGGTGCACATATATGTTTGTACAGTGACCTAATTTTCCCACGAGGGCACAGTTTTATTTAACTTTGATGACATGTAACGTTACTATTCCTGATGTTGCACTTTGCGCTTATTGTTAGCTGTAGCTGGTTGTACCTGTTGTTATTGGTAAGCCAATGTTACAATGTCAGGTTCAGTGAAGTCAGATAACTCAAAGACAGATTGACTATGTTGAACAAAAAGTCTACTAAAAGCGCCATCTCACTCCACAAACATGATGAACTCACCTGTCCAGGAGGTCAGAGTCGACAGATGAATTGTTAGCTTGATACGTTACTTTGGATGTCTGAACATTGTTGCTTCAGAGTTAGCTAACCGTGTTGTTTACGGTTCATTTTCTTATTTAGTGTTCAGCAAGAAGGTTGAGCTGGCGAAATTATACCTTCACCCTTTACAGTCCATCAAACACGGCTTTAAAGTTTAAGTTTATGCTGTGTTTTTGTTGTAGTTTTGAGTGAAAAGCTGCTCGATATCTACGCAAAGCGAAAGGGTAGGCTGTGACAGGCAGACGTTGTTTCTGCGCATGCGTGTCTGGTTTGAGAGCAGCTTTCTGCAGGACTACTCCCTCTGTTGGGGAATTCCCATCACACCCACAAATAAAGAAGTAAACCATAGACTGTTAATATTTACAGTCTATGGCGTAAACGGATGGATTTAATGTCAACAGGGGTGTTAAATAAACCCACTCGTTTTGTCCCCTTTGTTGACAATAAAAGCAACCGGTCAGTAGGCTAGCAGCTAAGAAAAATATTTCTAAAACTTTGACACTTAGCTAAGTGTTCACTAGATGGTGACATAGCTGCAGCTTTAGTCATAATCAGAAGCTCATTACAGTACAGAAATACAGTAGTTTTGTTAGTCTCGCATTGATCAAGACCTCCTTTTCAGATAGACCATATGCACACAAAGAAACAGTGTGCCTATAAGCATAAATAAACACACAAATTCACAGCAAACAAAATTCCCATACACTATATCAGTTCCATATTAAAAAGAGAACAATTAGGCTACAAGTGGCAAATGCAGTATGAGTATGATGGTTATTTTTGAATCTTAAAAAGCAATGACATATTCATTTTTGAGTTTCATTACATTTGTAAAGTTTTTCAAGCACCATGATTACTGTTTAGATGTGATCAGAAAGCAGAAAGTTAGTACAGCCTCATAGGTAAATAATGTGCAATGCAACATCCTTCTCTTGTGGGTTAAAGACGAATATGCCTCTTTTTCATTTGGGATACAATGGTGAGTCAAGACGGTGTCACTTTTGCTTAGGTGCAGTGCACTGTGATCACGGTCAAGAGGCTCTAAGGTGGAGGGGGAGGCACGCATACAATCTATACCAGGGGGTCCTCAGAGTTACTGCAGGTGGGCCGCCAAATTATTGTTTGATACATTTTTTGTTTTTCAAAAATTAAAATATGTCTGAAAATATTCCTTTTATTACCATGAATCCAACATATTATTATCAAAGGAAAAGCAGTCTATTTGTGATTAAAAAAAACATTTAATTTACAAAACATTGATGATAGGCTTAGGCTATACAGTGGGTACGGAAAGTATTCAGACCCCTTTAAATTTTTCACTCTTTGTTTCATTGCAGCCATTTGCTAAAATCAAAAAAGTTCATTTTATTTCTCATTAATGTACACTCAGCACCCCATCTTGACAGAAAAAAACAGAAATGAAGAAATTTTTGCAAATTTATTAAAAAAGAAAAACTGAAATATCACATGGTCATAAGTATTCAGACCCTTTGCTCAGTATTGAGTAGAAGCACCCTTTTGAGCTAGTACAGCCATGAGTCTTCTTGGGAATGATGCAACAAGTTTTTCACACCTGGATTTGGGGATCCTCTGCCATTCTTCCTTGCAGAGCCTCTCCAGTTCCGTCAGGTTGGATGGTGAACGTTGGTGGACAGCCATTTTCAGGTCTCTCCAGAGATGCTCAATTGGGTTTAGTTCAGGTCTCTGGCTGGGCCAGTCAAGAATGGTCACAGAGTTGTTCCGAAGCCACTCCTTTGTTATTTTAGCCGCGTGCTTAGGGTCATTGCCTTGTTGGAAGGTGAACCTTCGGCCCAGTCTGAGGTCCTGAGCACTCTGGATGAGGTTTTCTTCCAGGATATCTCTGTACTTGGCCGCATTCATCTTTCCTTCAATTGCAACCAGTCGTCCTGTCCCTGCAGCTGAAAAACACCCCCATAGCATGATGCTGCCACCACCATGTTTCACTGTTGGGATTGTATTGGGCAGGTGATGAGCAGTGCCTGGTTTTCTCCACACATACCGCTTAGAATTAACGCCAAAAAGTTCAATCTTGGTCTCATCAGACCAGAGAATCTTATTTCTCATAGTCTGGGAGTCCTTCATGTGTTTTTTGGCAAACTCTATGCAGGCTTTCATATGTCTTGCACTGAGGAGAGGCTTCCGTCAGGCCACTCTACCATTGGCTGGACGGCCAGGTCTAGGAAGAGTTCTGGTCGTCCCAAACTTCTTCCATTTAAGGATTATGGAGGCCACTGTGCTCTTGGGAACCTTGAGTGCTGCAGAAATTCTTTTGTAACCTTGGCCAGATCTGTGCCTTGCCACAATTCTGTCTCTGAGCTCCTTGGGCAGTTCCTTCGACCTCATGATTCTCATTTGCTCTGACATGCACTGTGAGCTGTAAGGTCTTATTTAGACGGTGTGTGCCTTTCCTAATCAAGTCCAATCAGTTTAATTAAACACAGCAGGACTCGAATGAAGGAGTAGAACCATCTCAAGGAGGATCAGAAGAAATGGACAGCATGTGAGTTAAATATGAGTGTCACAGCAAAGGGTCTGAATACTTATGACCATGTGATTTTTCAGTTGTTTTTTTTTAATAAATTTGCACAAATTTCTTCATTTCTGTTTTTTTCTGTCAAGATGGGGTGCTGAGTGTACATTAATGAGAAATAAAATGAACTTTTTTGATTTTAGCAAATGGCTGCAATGAAACAAAGAGTGAAAAATTTAAAGGGGTCTGAATACTTTCCGTACCCACTGTATGTAGCCACCATGGCAGACGTCATAGCTACACCATTAATCAAATGCAAACATAATTGTAGGTTGACAAAAGTCTTCCACAAAAAAAACATGACTTTTTGTCTGTACAAACATCAAAGTTTGATCTTCTGTTTGGTAGTCAGGTGTTCCAGTGGTTCTTAAAAGTTAGTCTGTTCTCCAGCCAGATTCCCAAATATTTGTAATATTTAACACATTTCAGTTTTGGTCCCAGTCTTTCAACTATCAAACAGAAATGCCATTACAAAGGGCACTTTGCAGTTGCATGAACAAATCAAGCCCAACTAATCTTTCACTGAGAATAAGAAAATGGACTATTACATTACATGGGATACAATAAAATGTTGTTTCTTCCAAATTAACAATTTCAATCATTTATTTTGTTTAGGTTATGGTTCCAGAGGTTTGACTTCATCAGGGAGAAATCAGAATTTCTCAATCTATTAACCACAAGATGAGCAAACAGTAAACCATGGGAAATGTGCAATTAGTCAAGAATTATGACAACATAGTCAAAACTATGAGGCCCTCATTGCGTCTGCTTTGACCATGTTAAGGGGCAGTGCTGTCCAATGAAAGAAAATGCTCTGCAACTGCTTTTGTGCTTTTGTTGTGTTTGTTCCCCTCTGTGTGAAACTGAGTTTGTGAAGCAAGACAGCTTTCAGACCATTATTCAATTAAAGAACTATTAACAAAATTTGGTCTTTGCTTAGCCAGTGTTCAACCATTAATGACATTTATATGATTAGAAATTAATTTTATTTAAATATCAAGTTGCACAAATGGAAAGTCAATTATTAAGACTATTAAGATGTCCAAATGAATTTATATATTAATTTTCAGACTCAAAGTAGCTAAAAGTTACATGTATTGTGAAAATCAAACAAGTGAAATGTATGCATGCATACCAACCCTCATATACGGTGGCCCTGAAGTGCAAATCACAACAGCAAATATAAAAACGCAACGCCAAATAGGAAAACACAACGGCAAATAGGAAAACACAGCGGCAAATAGGAAAACACAACAGAAAATAGGGAAACACGACAGCAAATATGAAAACACTTCAACAAATCATAAAACACAACGGCAAATAGGAAAACACGACAGCAAATATGAAAACACGGCAGCAAATAGGAAAACACGACAGCAAATATGAAAACACGACGGCAAATATGAAAACACAACAGCAAATATGAAAACACGACGGCAAATATGAAAACACAACAACAAATATGAAAACACAACAGCAAATAGGAAAACACAACAACAAATATGAAAACACAACAGCAAATAGGAAAATACGACAGCAAATATGAAAACAAGACAGCAAATATGAAAACACTTCAAGAAATTTTAAAACACAACGGCATTAACTTCTACCGGAAAAGGTAGGGCCTATCTAGCAGAGGACAGACCCTCCTGATTGGACAGACGGACTGTCTGTGTTTTAACAGGAAGGAGAGGTGAAAAACACAGAAACGCGCCTACTTTTAACAGAGAGACAGTCCATCTGTCCAATCAGGAGGGTCCGTCCTCTGCTAGATAGGCCCTACCTTTTCCGGTAGAAGTTAATGCCGTTGTGTTTTATGATTTGTTGAAGTGTTTTCCTATTTGCTGTCGTGTTTTCCTATTTGCTGTCGTGTTTTCATATTTGCTGTCGTGTTTTCATGTCGTGTTTTCATATTTGCTGTTGTGTTTTCCTGTTTGCTGTCGTATTTTCCTGTTTGCTGTCGTGTTTTCATGTTTGCTGTCGTGTTTTCCTATTTGCCGTTGTGTTTTATGATTTATTGAAGTGTTTTCCTATTTGTTGTCGTGTTTTCATATTTGCTGTCGTGTTTTCATATTTGCTGTTGTGTTTTCCTATTTGCCGTTGTGTTTTATGATTTGCTGTCGTGTTTTCCTATTTGCTGTCTTGTTTTCATATTTGCCCTTGTGTTTTCCTATTTGCCGTTGTGTTTTATGATTTGCTATTGCGTTTTTCTATTTGCTGTTGTGCTTTGCACTTCAGGGCCACCGTACTCATAGCTTCTTATTAAAACAGTTTGACCTCAGAATTTCACTGTTTTATTCAACAGAATGTACTTTTTATCGGTATGCTTAAAAGGGGAAGCAGAAAGGTATCTGATGATTCAATAGAGAAGCTGAAAACACATGTAATCTAAAATTCCTGTCACTAGAGTGCCAGTGTCAGGAAAAGGTTTGGATTGTGAAAATCAATGGTTTCCTGCCTGTTTCACCAGGTGTTTGTTTTTTTAGAAACAGGAGAGTTAAAGTGACTGGCAGGGTTTGAGTCTGAGATGTTTTGCACATGTTTCAAGTTCTACTGATCAAAATTCAGAAAATAGGAAATATTAGGAGTGTACTTCCCTTCTTGGGGTTTAAAAAATGTTCCTCTCACATATGAGGCAACCACACTCTGATCAAGATAGCGGTTATATCTGTGAAGTCTAACTTGCTGCTTTCTTCTTATTAGGCTATCAAATAAACTGTAAATCACACTGTTAGGGTGTCACACTGCAGGTTTCTATTTCTCAATATCTCCTTCCTCTTCTTCTCTGAACTGATGTCCGTGGGTTTCATATGTGTAAATTCCCACGGTTTATAGAGATACAGAAGCTTTTACATTTTAATGTGCAGAATGTGACCCTATATTGTTACAGGGGAATGACACAGCAGTAATCATACTTTTATGGTTTTAAGCTGTACTTCTTGTTAGATGAAAAATTATATTACAGTATAAAGTATAGTATATACAGTATAAAACAGGATACATCATCTGTTCACAGGTATCTTATACCTGGCCCAACACCTCTCACTACACTAATACAACTGTAGAGATTTATCAAAATAACACAGAACATATTTATCACAGCAAGTTGAGAAAGATACCAGGAACTGCAAGAAGTGAATTTCAAGCCTTCAGGATGGTATTTGGAGGGTGACTGGTGTCCAGCCTGGGCTGGGGGTAGGGGGAAAGACTTGAGTCAAAATCCACTCTGCTGTAGGTTGCAGATGGCTTCAACCACAAATGTTTCCATGGGTTGGATAATTTCTGGAACTTAGTTCTATTTTTGGTAAAACATATGTGAAGCTTAAAGGGGTGGTTCAGAATGTTGTACATAGGACCTCATTTCCAAGTTAGCTAGTGTGTTATTTATTAGTGGAGTATAGTGGAGACCGTTTTCAACATTTTTCATCCAGTCCTTCCAGTTGCAGAGTTCGCTGGTGCTAGGCTAGCGCAAGTCAACAGTATCTGCTAGCCTGCCACTAAAAACAGTCTTACCCACTCCACAGTACACCCGAGGCAAATAAATTATAAAGCCAGACTATCGATGTAAATGTCTGTTGATAGAATAATGTTAGAAATAAAACTACCCTTGCATCTCAATGATCGCATTACATTTTGAGGGACTAGTTTCTCAGCAGCAGCGGAATTTTACTTTGCTCCGGTTAGTAGTACTGCGCTGAAAAGTAAACAGAGAAGTGCACTACAGTTGGGACACCTAGTAGCCTACATTGGTATTGAAGCATTGTATTGGAAACTAAGGACTAGGCAACATGGTGATTCAGTGTGCATTTAGAAATTGTAAAAAAACAAAAACAGATGGGCACCACAAAGTTTCCACAAATTTCCATTGGGAGATCCAGAAAGGAACCAACTGTGGCTTTTTGCTGCTGGCTTGGACATCAAGGCGGAGACTACTCAAGTGGCGAATATGTAGTGATCATTTTAGACCAGACGACTTTGAAAAACCCAGCAATCTAAAGGACCACAAGTCACTGACAACGAATACGGTTCCATCCGTCTTTCCCGATGCACGAGGCGGGTATGGCTGCAGCCTGGAGCGTCCCATGTCATGCCATCCCGTCTCATGCCGAGGCCTGTCAAACGGTAAATTCAGCGGGCCAAAATACAAAATCGCGAATTATCTTCCAGATGGAGTCACGGTTAAGTTCGTGACCACGTTTGCAATCAAGGAGGGTCAGTGTATGTTTTGGTCATTCGATTCAATACATTTCTTTATTCCCCTCTCTCCCTGCCTTCCTCTGACTCTCTGTCTCTACCCGCAGCAGACAGCTTCGCCGGAAGAGAGTCAAACCAGCTGAGGAAATAGACTTTCAGTTCACGGCTGTAACGTTGCTGTTACATTAACTTTACCAAAGTCTGATCCCAGCAAACTTTCTGTTGTCGTTAAGCTTGCTGATCTGGCAGAAAGTCACCGGCGGTTCGGGATCAGATCATGGGGATCAGACCTCCTGTGCTGGTTCTAATGTTATAATGTCCGCTGCTGCCGCTGCAGCTAGCTAGCAGCTAGCCACCAGCCCTATGACCTGGGTCTCCGGTTCGCTCTATGTTCGGTCCCCGGTGCTGACTGACTCTGGTCCGTCTGCAGAGCTGGCGTTACCCGCTCTAGCTGTTTTCTAGTGATTCAATTGTTTGTTATATGAAATAGGAGATGAAAATCGAAGCATGTTTAAAATGTTCACTCCCTTTTGACAAGGAAAAGGAAAAAACGCCTTGTATTTCAATTTAAATTTTTTTATTTTAAAACGAAAATCAAATAACCATTTGTTTTTTGTTTGTTTTTAATATCTGTTAATGAAATGAAAATCGAATGACCAAAACATACACTGACCGGATTTCCTGAGGATGGATAACAAGGATCTGCACACAAGAATACAAAAATAAACATGTTACACTCTTTCCAAGACTCCTTTTTATTTTTAAGGTCTATATTGTTTTCACACTTCACTGGGACATTGCTGCAAATACAAGTGCTTATCAGAAAGGTGAGAGGGCATGACACGGGACGCTCCAGGCTGCAGCCATACAGACTTGAGATGCACCAACAGCTACTGATGAACAGGTAATAACTTTTGGCCTAGCTGCTACTGATAGATTAAGACTGACAACGTTAGTGGAGATAACGTTACAGTTCAATGCATTGTGGAGAGTGACAACGTTAGCTAAAGGTATAGCTACACTCTTGGTAGATACCTGGCTGGGCTAACCGCTAACTTTAGATAATTGCTGACAGAAAAGTAATGTAAGCTCGGACAGTTTACATGCAAATTGCAGCGGCAGGTAAATAAACTTGCGTGATGGTGATTGTCATGGAAACCGGCTTCCTCTGTAGCCTAGGTAATATCACTCCGCTGCTGCTGTAGCCTATGCTACCAACTACAGGGAACAAAGTATAACTATTGCAATGCGATGCAAGGGTAGTTTTATTTCTAACATTATTCTATCAACACAGACATTTACATCGATAGTCTGGCGTTTCTAATTTATTTGCCTCGGGTGTACTGTGGAGTGGGTAAGACTGCTTTTAATGGCAGGCTAGAAGATACTGTTGACTTGCGCTAGCCTAGCACCAGCGAAATCTGCAACTAGAAGGACTGGATGAAAAGTGTTGAAAACGGTCTCCACTGATAAATAACACACTGGCTAACTTGGAAATGAGGTCCTATGTCCAAAATTCTGAACCACCCCTTTAAAGTAGATATTTATCAGAGAGGGCTACTGGAGTCAAAACATTAATTAATTCATGTTTGTTATTAAGTTGTGTCATGCTTCCTGACTTCATGCATGCTGTACATGCTTATCTCATTCCTTTAAGTTATCTGGTCCACAAAGCTCTGCCCAAAGGTGTCATATCCGGCTATTGTCACCAAAGAAGAGGAAATGTAAGTCACACAAGCGTCAGAGTATTTGTTAGGGGTATGTGAGGGAGATTTCAGTCTAGAAATCCCCAAGAAAAGTCCATAACAATACCTATTCTTTTAGGGGAAGTTGTGTTACATTATTAGTGCAAGATGTGCAAAGAATGTTGTATTGAAAGACAGCTGCTCTGTTATCCAAACCAGATTTCAGTGAAAAAGTTGGTTAAACTAATCTGGTAAACAAGTATTATTATTTACCATTTCAGGAATACCTGCTTTTAAGGAGTCTTGATTAATGATGCAGCTGTCTGTCTGCATGTAGTCACAGGCAGATGATTCAAGAGGATGTATCAGATAAATGCATTGCATGGTGGTAAAAGACATTCAGAAGAGGTCCATAATGTAATGAAGCAAGACTATAAATGGATTTATAAGTTAACACTTTAAAACCAATTCTACAAGTAATATAATTGTACATTACTCCTAACATATAAGTAATATGTTAAGTTTTACTTGATCTGGTTAAAAGCATACAGCTGCAATTTGTATAAGCTGTAAATGGTGTATGCTATTTTGGTTGAGACTGGAATGTAATGTACTGCAACCAAACAAGTCAAACAAACTTAAGGAATGTACAGCTACTTAACAGATGATGAATGATGATGAATCCCTGATCATTGAGATGTTTAAACTGAGGAAATATCCCAACCCACTGAAGACAACATAAGAAGTCTAAATAAATAAATCTTTATTTATTCTCTTTAGTCTTTATTATCTGGAATTGACACACAAAACATCAAGAAAGCTTTCCTTTACTCTGATGATACAGACTTACAAAATGGAATACCAATTGAATCAAAGTGTTTCAATGGAACATTGGATATCCTACACATGGACATATGTAACATTGCCATATAGTGTGGGGAAATGTTTTATCTAATTTCACAGGTTCTTGAGCGGAAACTTAACATGAAGGCTTGAGTGATTAAATACCAGTTTGAACTGATGCCATCAAGACCACTTGAGTGTGTTTAGACTGTAGAAAGGAGATATCAGTTATACATTAAAATATTATATTATGCCTATAACAAAGCATTAGGTATTCTGTTTCTTCAATGCATATGTTGCAGTGTCTAACCAGTTTCTGTTATGGGAAATTTCTTTATTAAATTTAGTAAATTAATTTCAAATTCAAAGTCATTCTACTTTTTAACGAGATGTGCTCTTCTGTACCCACATATGCAGCAGCTGCCATTGTACGTATGACCAATTATGGATATATTATTTTGAGCAATATCACTGTGGTTATAGTGGAAGGAGGGGGTGCTCAATGAATGTGTTACAGGAAATAACAGATTCTTTATTCAAGACTTTGCACATCAGCAATTGAGCCTCAGTGATGTTTTCATATTTCTCCTTAACCCCTCCCACTTGTAGCCTGTGTGTTTTTAAATGGGAGGTTCATCAGCACAGCAACACCAGAGCAACCAACATCGGAGTCCTGACACAACAAAGGTGCCTATCAGAGGACACAGAGAAGAGATAGCAGTCCCCTCAGCTGGAAGAAATAACAAAGAGCTTCATCGGGATTGCAAGTTTGGACAGAAGGGTAACTATATCTCTGACAAAGCTTCTGTGACATGCAGCAAAATATAAGAAGTTGTTTTACTTTACCGTATTTATGATGAAGTATAAATGATAGGTCAATTCAAGCCAAGTCAGTTTTATTTATTTAGCCCAATACCACACATCACAAATTGGATTTGTTATAATGGACCTGGGAAGAGGACACACTACACAAACACACGAGGAAAAGCTCAAGCACACCATTCACACAGATAGTAGAAAGGACGCAAACACACAGAGACTAATATTTCAGTGCTTTAGTTTAGTTTATTGGTTTACATATATACAAATACTACAGGTAATATACACATAATCAATAAAAGATGTGATGGAGAGATGCAAAAAAAACTCAATCTTAATCTGGGCACTCTCCAATGTATACTCCAATTAAAATAGAAAGTAACTAAAATGCTGGAAATGAAGATTAAAACAAGAACACTTATTCAACTGAAAAAAAGGTTTTAACCATACAACCATTTGATTTGTCATTATCAAGTTGATACTGTGTCCTAGAAATATTTAGAAATGCAATGTTTCAACTGTATGCATTGCAGAACTAAATGCGATGTAATAGTGTGCACATGTCATGCAGTAATCAACTATAACCTAAATTGATATTGCAATCACTGTACCGATAGAGGCTGTGTTTATAGTACAGAATGCACACAGTGGACATGCTCTATCTGTTGCTCTCACATTAGAAGCTCCACAGCACCGTTTTTCATCTGCAATAAATCTTCACGTGCAATCAGCAGAAACGTAACACTGTGTGAACTGAAGGTGAGCACAATTAAACCCAGATAAAGAAAGCACATGCCTGTTCAGTAGTCACACTTGTTTCTGTCCTATCATGTGCTTTAAGATAAACTCCATATAAGGAGCTTTAAATTCAGTTGGTTGTTTTGTTCCATTTCTGTAATTCTTCTTCTTTTTTCAGTCTATCTTAAGACAAAAATATCCCCAATAAGGAGAAGTGAAGATGAACCTGATAGTCATTGTCGCCGTTCTTGCAGCTATCAGCATTGATGTGGTAAGCAATAATAAAAGGAAGTAACTTTAGGTTTAATTGTCATACTGAGGGTGTCAGAGGATTTTTATAAATATGTCTCACCCGAGTTTGTCTGTGCTTCTTTTTAGGCTTTTTCACGAAGATGGTCACCTAAACCCCGGGACATTAACAGGGGTAAGCACACTGTCAAAGCAACACTTTATATTCTGCATTTGTTGCATCTGGTGAGAGACATTAAATCATCTGTCTGTCATCAATCTGTCATGTGATCCTCAGAGTGTCGGTCTGGGGATGGGAGCAGTTACAGGGGATTTGTTTCTGAGTCGGCATATGGCACCATATGTCTCAACTGGAACAAGTTTAAAATCCCTTCAGGAGCTTCAAAGGGACTTGGCAACCACAATTACTGCAGGTAGACTTTAAGTCACCAATCTGGGACCTAGATAGGCCATGTTAAGAAGAGGTATTGTGGGTTTAACAGGCTATTATTTAACTTGAATGCTAGGAATCCTGACCAGAGATTGAGCCCGTGGTGCCATGTCCAAAAAGGAAGGAGGATTGTGAGAGAATTCTGCAACATTCCCAGCTGTAAGGTTTGATCGGGAATTTCAAAAAAATCATTGAAGCACATGTTTGATTTGGATCTTTCTAATGATCTCTGTTTTCTGCTCCTGTACAGGTTCTACACCAGCAGTAAAACCTCCACCGGCTGTGGATACAGGTAGCTTTGTTACGTAAATACACTTTTTTTCTCAATGTCACCTCATGATTCCCTTCATCATCACTCACTGACTCATCCTGTCCCCGCAGAGCTGACATGTGGCGAGAGGTCTCAGCGGAGGATGCATAAAATTGTGGGTGGTTCTTTCACACCCATAGAGTCGCACCCATGGGTCGCTGCTCTCTTTCATCAGGGCAAACGTTTCCTCTGTGGTGGCTCTCTCATTGCACCATGCTGGGTTCTCACGGCTGCACACTGCTTCTCTGATGGGTGAGACAGAAAACACAACACACTATCATTTCCTTCACTACGATTCTCATACTATGATTGCAATATGACTCATATGGGTATGTAATATGTTTACACACCTGTGTTTGGTTTTTGTTCAGTATGGAGACAAACATCCGGCGTCTGTCTGTATACCTGGGAAAAACTGCCATCAATGACACAGATGCTGTCAGGGAGCAGAGATTCACTGTGGAAAAACTGATCATCCACCGAAAATACAATGAATCCAACTTCAACAATGACATAGGTGCGCACAATTGTACTGTGTGTGTGGGTGAGAAAGAGTTGTAATGGGTGCTTTGTGTGCAGGAGGACTCATAGCTGTGTTTGTCTTTGCATTTCAGCACTGTTGAAGATCAAAAGCAGCAATGGAGGATGTGCAGTGAGGTCAGCGTCTGCCCAGACAGTGTGTCTTCCTCCAGCTCACACTCAGCTTCCCGCAGGATTTCAGTGCAGCATCGCAGGATTTGGGATGGAGAGATTTGGTATGTAATACAGAACCTCTAACCTACACATTCATTACTGATATCTCAGCCACTTTACTGATTCTTACAACTGACACTGTCGTCTGCAGCGGCGTGGCATTACTCACAGTACCTGAAGCAGGCCGAAGTGAAACTGCTCTCCAAGACTGACTGTACAAGTGAATCGTACTATGGAGATCTCATCACAGAGAACATGTTCTGTGCTGGGAGCCCTGACTGGAGCACTGATGCCTGCAAGGTGAGCAATGAACCCAGTGTATGCATGAATGTCTTTAGTCTTTAAGTTAAAGAACAAAACTTAGAGGAAGTTGTAATCTAAAAGACAAATATGCAAACAGCTTCAAACTTCAGCAGCATTAAAGGAGATCTTATGATAATTTATTGAAAGAGTGGCTTACCTTGTCTGAAGGACCTGCCTGTCAACCAATTATTATAATTATAATTGTAATAATAATAATAATAATAATAATTATTATTATTATTATTATTATTATTATTTTAATTTAGGGGTTAAGTAGAAAAAATATATTGAAATAGTTTCAATGTCTAAATGTTGGCTCTGTCATAACATAAAATCAAAAATCAATCAAATATAAAGATATTGTTCAATGGGCCAGGACACATTTCATTTATTATAATATACAATACAATACTACAATAACGTAGCTTCAAATCTGTCATCTGTCATTACTTTGTTTATAGACAGTCAGTATCCATATGAGCCTTTACAACAAAATTGGCCTACTATGTACTTGGATCTTTCTTTCTTTGACGTGATCACTGACTGACTGTTGCGTCCTTTCTCTCACAGGGTGACTCTGGCGGTCCGTTGGTGTGTGAAGTGTCAGGTCGGATGTTTCTGTTCGGGGTGGTGAGCTGGGGTGAGGGCTGCGCCAGAAGGAACAAACCAGGGGTTTACACACAAGTCACCAACTACAACAAGTGGATCGCAGCAAAAACAGGGCTCTCCAAATACACCAATGGAGTCATGTATCCCATAAAATGAAGCTGTGGCAGACAGTTACCTGTTGGGCATTTTGGTTTGTAGCTAATGGGCATTTCTGTTTCAGTCAAAATAGTTTTGCACAGAGAAGATTTAACAGTTCTAAATGAGTGTTTTTATTTAAAAAAAAAAAAAATGAATATATATATTTCACTGTATAAAGTGTATAATACTTTTGTATTACTTGTGCATGAACTTTTCATACTAAGAGTATGGATTTTCAAACAAGTAGAAATTAAGAAAATAAGTTTATTTATCTAATTTAATTTAAATAAGTATATCCTCTTGTAGAAGGCTGGACCTGCTGTTGAGCTATTTTTGTATACTAAATAAAATATTTTTATTACATATTCATCGTGTTTATTAATCTCCAAGCTCCAAATGTTTCTGTCTCTCTTTTGCATGTGAAGACTCTTCAACGTGTAGAAATATACACACCCACTTGCTTTCTTACTGTAGGCCTACTGTGTTCACGCTGTATGTCAGAAGAAGAGTTGTGAACATCTGCTAACGGACATAAATGTGGGTCTAACAAGTGAAATATATGTTTTATGAAATAAACTGCAGAAATTTAGAAATCCAAAACAGCTGACTCTGGGACTCAGACAGTTTGTGTGAGTTTAATTCAATACAGTATGTCCTTCAGTGAAAGTGTTCTTAAGACGAACACTGGAGGGCACTGTTGGGTAAAATAAAAATTACATTACAAACAGGCAGTTTAGTAGTCTCAAACATACTGGAAATCAAAACTTAAAAAAATATTTTAGTACAAACAACAATAGCATCCAAACGTATAGTCAATATCTTTATGACAAAAAGACTGAAGACGGTTTAATACACACTTACACTTTTTAGACACAGTGAATGTCGCAGTTTGCGTATGCAAATTAATAGAGCGGGACTTTTCAACTTACAAACTGCCATATGAGTCAAACTAGAAATACTAAATATAACATATATGGTGTAATATGAAACCTTATGTCTTCACTTGCCACTATTTTCTGATTCCTTAAAAGCATATAGTTGAAAATGTGGGACTTTTGTTCTTGTATCTCTCCTTAGTCATGAATTATTCCACTAAACATCTATCCAATTGACTGCAGCAGATTTATATTCATATATATATATATATAGTTGGAATAAAAAAAATACATGGCAGCTGAGGTTGGAGAGCTGATGGTTCAGGCTGTTAATGACACAGAAAGCAATCAGTTTTTTTTCTTGCCTGACTTGACTTCCATCTTATATTTGCATTTTAATGGTCACAGCAATACTGCAAATAATTCTCACGATTGTTTAAAACCCTTACAGTGAAGCTCCTCTACAAACATAAAGATGTTGGTGGAGTTGACCCCAGGAATCTTTTCATTTGTATCTCCTGTCTCTTATGCTGAGATTGTAATGGAGCGATAGAGACTAACAGAGAGTTCAGCTCATAAATAAACAACATTGTTCATCAATGCAGCAGAGAGATGCTTTTTTTTAAAATATGTTTTTATTGATATGCTCAGGATTACAAATTGGTGTGATTTTTACAAAAACTGTTTCAGCATAAAAAGATTTATTAAAGATAAGATTTTAACGTGGTTAATGATCAGAAAGATGCTGTTGTTCAGGTATAACGTTTACCATGTTCACCATCTTACTTTAGTGTGTTAGCGTGCTAACATTTGCTAATAAGCACTGAAGACAAAGTAGGCCTACAGCTGAGGCTTGTAGGAATGATTAGTTTTGTAGGTACTTAGTCACAAACCAAAGTGTTATACAACTTAACCTGATGGTGGTGCTATAAATTAAAAGTCATTGGATGACCACATTTTCTGTCCCAGAATCAGCTGCAATGAAGGCAAATTATAGGCTACTATTCTACGCTTTTATTCCTCTAGGACTCAGGAAGAAACTTTTGTTTATATCCATATGCAGCATGGCACAAATGAAAGTAGTTCTACTAAACATGGTTCTGTGGAGAAGGCCAAGTGTCAACTCTTGTCAGACAACTTATGATTCCAAGGAAAGTTTCAGTGTGGAGCAGCGAGTGTTTACATGTTCAATTGTCCACTGACTCACACCTCTCTGTCTAATACTCCTTACTTCCAACGCCAACACCCCACTCCCAAAAAAGAAACATGTCACAGGAACGCTGAGCACCTCTGCTCCAATCATGACAAAAAATCAATCAATGTGAATGCATATACATACAACAGCAACACAAAAAACTGAAAGTTAAATTGTGGTGTCATCATTTTAGTAAACTTTGTTGCAATGAATAACCACAGTCCAGCTGGTCATCGCGTCATTATTGAAAGCATACTGTATACTTCAAAACCTCTCTAAGTGACCTGCTGCAATGCTTTCTATCAAAGTCTGTTTGGACAAGTCCACATATACAGATTGTTCACAGCAGTGCTACTGGAGCCAATCACAGTTCATCCTATTCCCCCTCGATTACTCACATTGAGCAGTTTACTTTACTGCTCCTCTACTCCATCCATATATGGATTTGAGATGCGAGTATGAGTCTTACTCCTCTTTAAGGACAATTTCTAAGGGAGAGGAGAGGAGAGGAGAGGAGATGAGAGGAGAGGAGAGGAGGAGTAACAGGGTCTAACCAGGTGGACCTGAATATTTGGTCTCTCTGGTTCGGATGGCTTGTGTACCACACCCACATTAGACACCCACCCAGACACACACACACACACACACACACACACACACACACACACACACACTCAGAGGGCCTCTTGGCTGGAGGCTCTTTGGTTGACACCGGGTTTCAGGGGTATAAATACCACTGTTTTTGCTGCGGGGGTCTCCAGTTTCCCCAACACAGATTCAGATCTGAGGAGCAGAGAGCAGAGGCAACCCTACCAGCAACCACACACACACACACACACACACACACACACACACACACACACACACACACACACACACACACACACACACAGTTACAGTTAAATCAGATTATTTCACTTTAATGCAAACACCATTTCAAGTACAACCTGTCAGGTGGGTGGTAAACCAATAAGACAGCTGTTCATCTCTGTGTCAAAGTGAAGAAGTTGGAGAAACAGTGTGTGGGTGAGGTGCAGGATCTGTAAGTCTCCTTCTGTTGGACACACTCCTTTCAGCTGCAGCCAGCAGCAAGTTGAATCCATAGGCTTTATTTAGACCTGAATATTTAGGCCTGGAGACATGAACTCCTGACCCCCCCTTTTAATGAACACAGATCATATGTCAGATGAAGGTTTGAAGCTTCATAAAGAGACAACACCAGTTTTCTTCAACATAATGGTGCACCTCCTGATCTCATCTCCGGTGTTCTCTATGGTTGATGTGAAGCTGACTTTTATCAGGCTGAATAGAGCAGCTTCCAAACATGATTATGTTTACAACCTTTCCCTGTTGTAGATGTTAGCCCCCTCCTCTGCACACACCTCCTCTGCCATATCTTAGAACGACAATCTATTCCCATTAAGTTACCCCAACACTTTCCTTTTTGGGGCCACTGGCATGTATGACGTAATTTGGGGAGAGCTTTCACTTGCAGTGTGTGTGTGTGTGTGTGTGTGTGTGTGTGTGTGTGTGTGTGTGTGTGTGTGTGTGTGTGTGTGTGTGTGTGTGTGTGTGTGTGTTTGATGTGTATGCGTGCGTGTGCGTTCAGGGAAAGCGTCAGTGCGCACCAACACCAACCCGCTTGGCAGCTGTATTCCTTGGCTGTGATTGGGCAAAGGGCGGTGATTCCTTCTGTCACGATTTGGATCGCTCCCACCGGAGGACACCGACCGTCTGAGTCCAGCCGTTACCGAGGTGCTCACCCACAAGAGGAGACGGTGCACACAAGGAGGAGAGACGCATGAGGGTTTCGTCTTAGGGGTTGGACTGACAACTCGGGGTCTGTCCTCCTGTCGGTGTCGGTGAGGAGAGGAGAGGGAGAGGAGAGGAGAGGAGAGGAGAGAAGGGGGTTGGAGCGACCAGCCGCCTTTCTTTTGTCGTGGCTGCGGTAAAAGTCGTTCAAGATGCCGGTGTTTCACACCAAGACCATCGAGAGTATCCTGGAGCCGGTGGCCCAGCAGATCTCCCACCTGGTCATCATGCACGAGGAGGGGGAGGTGGACGGTAAAGCCATCCCAGATCTGACGGTGCCGGTGGCCGCGGTGCAGGCGGCAGTCAGCAACCTTGTGCGGGTGAGTCCCGAGTTCAAACCAGAACCAGGGCGTCAATTCACTAAAAGCCTCAAAGGCAAAGTGTCAGCATCCATATGTATCATCATGACTGGTCTGATTGTAGGCTATAGTTTTTATGTTATCATAAATGATTATAATAGGAGGTCATCACACTGTCCTGCACTGCACATGGGGCAGTAGGCTATAGCCTACATTTATTTTTCTATATGCTATGGCTTCCAGATAGATTTATTGCAATCCAATCTCGATCTTTGTTAGCCATGATAGCATAAAATTATATATAATACAGCCACACACCCAGCTAAAGCTCATGCGTTTTTTACGAGCTCCTGCAGTGTCAAACTCTGCCCCGATTGGTGATCAGATGGCCGCTGAGCTCAATGAAGTTTGTGGGGCGGAAGGAACGAGTGCTTGATTGAATTTACAGGATCTCTCTCTCTCTCTCTCTCTCTCTCTCTCCTTCTCTCTCACACACACACACACACACACACACACACACACACACACTGTGATCAGTATAGAGGGAACCGTCACTTGTGCCATACTTCATTAAACTGAGTTAGATTATTGCAGAATTTGCAGTTTATAGAACAATGAATTTTGAAAACTCAGCCCATTCATAAAAACCTCCATAGAGAATAGATACACTCTGTGGTCATTTATCAGACTCCCATCTCTTCCCTTCATAGTAACTCCTACACTTTCCTCCCTGTTCTCTCTTTTCCCAACTCCTTTGACCTCTCCACTTTACACGTCCCAGTGAGTCTAAATTGTCATTTTGTGTAGAAAGAGGCAAGCTTCAGTCAGACAATGATGTCTCTTCTGTATGCACTGACTGGAAAAATCAATATGGGCCACATCATTAATGCCAATCCGGTCATTGTTATTGATGCAGGGGTGACCAGGCTTCACTCACTCAGGAGAACTCAGTAGCAGACGGACACTCACTCTATTCCGCTTCACAGTAATAGTATGAAAATAAGCTGGTTTCATGTTCATTTGAGCCTGAATGTATCTCATAGTGTGCAAGGTCACACTTGGTGGAGCAGACTTGATCAGGATGTCACAGAAACTGTAATGCAGGTTGTGTACTTTGTCAAACTTTAAACAGGCGTTGTCTACTTCTTTGTTGGGCATCTTGACAGTTGTATTTTGCTCTCCCGTTTGAGTGTTTTTATTGTATTTCGCTGCATATTACTGAAGCACATCACCATAATGCTGCTCTTCTGGCCATGGCTCCTCTGTACTTGTTTTCGCTATTGGACAAAAAGACATTTTGAAATAAAGTTTGAAATTGTTATTTTGATATCATACTGGTATGCAGGGGACCATGTTCTCTCATCTGGAAAGGACTAAACTGTTGGCTAAATCCAAAAATATACAGTATTGGCTAAATGCATTTTATGATATTACTCAGCATGTGTAAGAATAACTGAAGGATTTTTAAGTATAAACAACAATAGCATCCACTTGTAGAGCTGCATTCCTCACAGTTTAGAGTTGGGAAACTCCCGGCATTTTTAAACAAGGAAATTCAACAAGATACATTTACTGTAAGCCTTCAGATATATTGATCATATTTTTGCAGTGTTTGTGAACATTCATTTATACACCACTGCCACACATGACAAGTTCAGTGTTGAGTAGGTGAATCTGTGTTGTTTTGAAGACAAAAACATTAGGATTCTGCAAATCCATAGGAAGGTTATTAATACTTTGTAAAGTCAGTGTCCACCTTCACTGACTTCAATGACTGCCACATGGAAACTATGTTATTGGATCTGAAGGTTTGTTGAATTGTTCTTTATAATAATTTACAGTGAATAAAGCATCTTTAATTGTTCTAATAGTTGTCATGTCAAAGTTTTTTTTTAAGATTATTTTTTTGGGGCTTTTCCCTTTATTCAAAAGTGGATAGATATGAAAGGGGGAGAGAGAGATGGGGGATGACAGGCAGCAAAGGGCAGCAGGTCAGATTCAAACCCTGCGCCGCTGCAGGACTCAGCCAACATGGGGTGAATGTTGTTACTGGGTGAGCTAGAGGCCGGCCCGTCATGTCAAAGTTTTGAATAGTTCACACATAAGGCTGCTGCTTCCCTTTGCAAGGACACAAAAGATCATTTTGATAAATATCTCATTAACTGAGATGAATAAAAAAGGCTATTCAGTTTGAACTCAAACACAATGAAAAATCCTCCTGTTACGCAATACCATCCAGCTGCACCGAGTCTTCAATATCTCATTGCTACCGGGCACTCCTCTCCATCTCTCTCTTTTTCTCAGCTTGTCCTTTTTTGACAGCCATTCGTTGACTCGATTCAGTTGATCCATGCAGACAGTGAGCAGAAGGAGGCTAATAGCAGCCTCAGGCATGTCGCTGGGTCTCAGATGATGGAGATGCCAGGCCATAGAGAGAGATAAGGGCTGAGGACACAGTTGGAAGGTGTTGGACAGAGGAAAATGCTGTTAAGAGGGAGGAATCAAAAGATTAACACAATAGATGAAAAGTAGGATGCAATAAAAAGTATAACATGCCCTATCCTCAGATCCTGTTTTTTCCTAGCGTTTACTCTTGTATTTTGTACTCTGCATAACAACACAGCTACATGCCTACATACGCAGTTGAAGAAGAAATGATGAGTAGTTGTGTAGTCCACTGATAGAGGAGTGAGAGTTAAGAAGTGGGTGACAAGAAGGTGTTGAAAGAAAGCACAAAAGGTCCTTGAAAACAGAGCTTGTAAAATCAGCACTGGTTGGTTGCTGGGTAGATAAACTGAATTGGATGTAAAAGATACCTAAAGCTGAAATACACATACACTTCTGAGCACATGCTCTTTATTTTAGAAAGCTGAATCATTCCTACACTTGCGCAGTTTGAGCTTAGATATAACACAGTATACCGCTACATGCCAGCATCACCACAAAAGTCCCACTGCACACTGATACAATTACACTGTTAACTTCGTCCAGGGTGGGCTGGATGTGGGGGGTACTTAAAATCTAGGTCACTGAGACACTTACCCACACATAAGATGGTGTCAGTCTCTGTCAGAGGTTGTGCGTGGGTTGATTCGACTAAAGATCTGAAGGATGCTGTTGGTGTATTTGGTTGAAAGTGTGAGCTTGCTAAAGTTGTGCTGCTGACAGAGAGCTGCCTCAGTAGTGTTTGAGAAGTATCGTCTCCTGAAGGAGTCAACATAGATCCTGAGTATGTCTGGGGGAGGGGGAGGAAGGAATAAATAGATTTACCGTTAAGTGAAGTAGCCACTCTCTGGAGAGAGAAAGAGAGAGGAGGGAAGAGCGAGAGGAGGGATGCGAGGAGCGAGATTGTCGACTGAAACTGTCGAACAGCGTAATGCAGAATGAGGAAAGAAGAAGAGGGATGGAGAGAGGAGTAGGAATAGCCACTTTCAGTCTGACACCGGCACCCTGTGAGGGAGGGAATGTGTCTCTGGCGTCTTCAGACCAGACTCTGCCAAGCCTCATAGTCCACCCTCCCACCTACACACACACACACACACACACACACACACACACACACACACACACACACACACACACACACACACACACACACACACACACACACACACACACACATATAAACACATACACAAACACACACACCCCAACTGTCCTCAGCCTGCTGTAAATATGAGCCATCTCTTCTTGTTCATTAGCAGACCCAGGATGAGTCTTAGTCCCCTCTGCTTCTCAGTTTGCCTTAAATCTACTCCTGGCTTATATTAAATTGCAGAATTATATAATATTTTTATTGTGTTATCAAGCGCTGAAATGGTTTGTTGAAAAATTGGTTTGTTGATTGACAGAATGTTGATTACGGTAATTCCATCTTGCTAATCAATAATGTAATTTACGATCAAATAAGTAATTTAAGTCAGAGAATCATCCACCAACTCTGTAGTTCCTCTCAGCTCCACAGTGTTTTAGCATCTTTCAGCTCATTGTGTTGGTTTTACGTATGACCCACAACTTTGTTGTTTTTGTTCACTCTCACAGCTCTCATCGGCTTTGTTTCCAGCAGTAGCAGGCAACTGTACACTACCTGCTCAGCACCAAAATGCAGAAAGACAAAGTTAGCGACTAGCTGGTGAACATATTCAAGCATTTAGTAGCTGAAGATCCAGATATGTCCCCCTGCAGTTGGTGGAGACCAAAATAGAGCTATAAAGAGAGTGAATATGGGAGTGACATTAGTCAGATGGGCACAACCACAACTCCAAATGAATGCTAATGTTGCTCCATGTCTTCTGTATGTGTTAATTGGCAACTATTTGCTAACATGTTAGCTATAACAACTTTACAAGGCTATAATATGTCAAATGTGTGTCAAATCTTTATCTTGTTCTGCGCTAAGTGGCTAAGTATGCCTCACATATGTGTTTGCAAGGAGGAAAGACAGAGGAGAACGGCATGCAACTAACTTTGAACATCAGTTGTAATTTCATGGTCATTGTCCAAGACATTCTCTAATAAAATTATTATTATTCATTACTTACAGGAGTTGACTTTTGCCATTATTCTTTGATTGGACTGGACTGTTAGGTTCCATGTAATATGAAATTATTAGAAAAGAGAGTATGAAAGCTGAACCCACATCAGAGCTGATGCCTGTGGATCTGAGTTCAGACTAACTGTATTGTGTCAGCTTTGAGTGACAGCTGTCTGTTTACTGCTGAATTGGTCAGTGTGTCCAGCAAACCACTTAAATTCTCATTAATTATGTATTGAATAATCAATTCCATGCTTTGCTGCTTACAGGAAACTCACACAGGTCTTTGATCTTTCACTTAACGTGACTATCTGAAGGGTTTCATCAGTGTGCGCTCTACTTGTAGAGCTGCATTCCTCACAGTTTAGAGTTGGGAAACTCCCGGCATTTTTAAACAAGGAAATTCAACAAGATACATTTACTGTAAGCCTTCAGATATATTGATCATATTTTTGCAGTGTTTGTGAACATTCATTTATACACCACTGCCACACATGACAGGTTCAGTGTTGTGTAGGTGAATCTGTGTTGTTTTGAACAACAACTCATGAGTCTCTGGAGCCAGAAAGTCTACTTTATGTAACAGACTTTCATGACGCAGCAGCAAGAGACTGATGTTATCATCTCACTGTACAGTAATTGCAGTAATTGCAAGTGTGTCAGTGTGTGGTTGCATGTGTTTGTGTGTGTTGTAGGATGTGTTTCACAGACATGTAGTTTTTTTAGCCAGCTGCATCACCATATGAACATGGGCCTAGCCGGAGGAAAAAATCAATACTCACAGTTACGACTGTCAAGTTCGATTTGTTCATTAAAAAAAAGAGAGCATATACATTTACCGACTATCACTTGTGCCTGACTTAATGTGGAAAATGATTACACTCCAAACATTTTCTACATTGTTGATGTTGTACTGATGACTACAGACCTCCAGTAGAGCAGCATAAACATCTCACGCCTCATGTAGAATAACAGACGTCCGACTCAACCAGAGCCCGAGCTGCCTGCCCTCGAAGCTTGAAAGATATGACATGCACGCATGGTTGAAATAGGTGTGAATTGATACACACCCGTTCACCCTTCAGGCTATTAATAGTGCTTACTTGAATAGTATTTCCTGTCTTGCTGCAGCTTATGATAATAAAATAAATGGTTGATCTGTGTGTGTGTGTGTGTGTGTGTGTGTGTGTGTGTGTGTGTGTGTGTGTGTGTGTGTGTGTGTGTGTGTGTGTGTGTGTGTGTGTGTGTGTGTGTTTGGTGTTTTGCAGGTGGGGAAGGAGACTGTTCAAACCACAGAGGACCAGGTGATGAAGAGAGACATGCCTCCTGCATTCATTAAGTAAGTCTGTCTTTAAAGCATTGTGCAAGAAAAAGCACTGCTCTTGTTTCTTTGTATAACTCCCTCTGTCCCTCTCTCACCCACAGTCACTCACAGAAATACACAGTGACAAATTTATGGAAATTATCCACTTTATCTCACAGAGAACTTGTTGAAAAGAGGATTCCAGACGATTTAATGTCAGGAAATATGGCTGAGCTCCCAGCTGCAACAAAGAGCCACTTCTGAGGCCGAGCCCGGGCGACTGTCCGGCTCTCTGCATCCAGATCGCTGAGAGGCTGTTTGTTGCTTTCCAGCTTGCATCCAAAGAGCTGACATGAACTCTGGGTGCCAGCTGAGAGCCGCTATTCAGCAATCCTGGGGCATAGGCATCTGGCTGTGTTTGCTTGCCTGTATGTGTTGCATTTGTGTGTACGTTTATCCTATTACTGTGCATTTGATATAATTGAATTTTCAATTTGTTCTCGTCATGATTTTCGTTTGATTTCGTCGTTTTAAGAAAAGGGTCCAGCAGATCCACACACTGCCCTCTCAGGCCCACTTGCACATACACCATAAATCTCACTCACGGGGCTTAGAAAGGGGCGTGTGGGAATGTGAACCAGCCTAAATATAGATGAACCAGCAGCCATTGATACCCTGACCAATGGGGGTCAGAAAGAGGAGGGACTTGGCTTTATTCAACTGCTCTTAAAATCTATATTTCAGGTTAAGCTCATCATTAATCTCTGATAGGCAATTCAAGTTAGAAAATGAAAGTCCTAAACTTTGACCATTATAGCATTGTAAATGAGAAATTGGTAGATTTAACTGAATTAAGGCTGACATGATTGCAAAAAACTAAATCCAAGATTTATTACAGGGCATCAACGCTTTGTCTTTGCTTTTTTATATCGATGAGACAAACTTTCAAATGCAGAACTAAACAGAAAAATCTCTTCAAATTTGGTGCACTTTGTGCTCACCTCGTAACCATCTCTTGTTACCAGGAGAGCAGCTTCTTTAAGCGAGTGGCATATGGTTTTCTTTTCTAGACATGAGATCTGATCTTTTTGATTTACAAGGCAATACATTCCTATGATTGGTAAAGTATATGCTGATCGTCTTAAGCCAGCTGTGTATTTTCAGGGTGGAGAACTCGAGCTCTAAGCTCGTCCAGGCGGCTCAGATGCTAAAGGCAGATCCATACTCTGTTCCTGCGCGAGATTACTTGATCGATGGATCCAGAGGGATACTGTCTGGAACGTCTGACCTGCTCCTCACCTTTGACGAGGCAGAGGTGTGTGTGTGTGTGTGTGTGTGTGTGTGTGTGTGTGTGTGTGTTTGCCTCCTCATATCCATGTATGTGACCTGAGAATCACTCTTACTTCAGAGGTGTGGTATCTTTCAGGGAAATAAAGCTTTATATAGCTGCACAGAGAAAGGAGGAACTCAGCTTTGAGCAAGTCTGTAATGGAGCCTCAAATGCAGCCAGATCTAATTACTGAGATCAAATGACTTCCCTGTATCATAACTCAGGATGTGTATTTGTGTGTGAGGATATGTACCAGTCTGCATGTGTGTGTGTGTGTGTGTGTGTGTGTGTGTGTGTGTGTGTGTGTGTGTGTGTGTGTGTGTCTGATAAGTGAAATCACATTGGGCACGGGATAATGCTCACCATGGCTCATCACTAGCCTCATTTTTGAAAGAGCAACTTTTCACAGTCACAAGACGAACATCATAAGACTTTACACACACCAACACACCCACACACACACCCACACACACACACACACACACACACACACACACACACACACACACACACACACACACAAAGAACAGGATAACTTCAACGCTGTCTAAAAACAGCTCATGCACAGATTGACTTTTGTTCTCTTACTGTAATAAAGAAGTTTGTGTATAATCATCAGCCGTTGTTTTTTGATCTGCTTGTGATTATGTCTATGTTATCTAATAGGTGCGTAAGATAATTCGTGTGTGTAAAGGTATCCTAGAGTATCTGACAGTAGCTGAGGTGGTGGAGACCATGGAGGACCTCATCACTTACACCAAGAACCTGGGACCAGGTCAGCAGGAGCTTTCTTTCTTTTCTTTTCTTTTCGGACAAAAGAAACATTTTGAAGGAAAGGAAATTGTCTACAATTTTCGGTCATTTCATAGACCAAATGATACTTATCACAAATGCATGACACTATAGTTTGCACTTGTGGCTCTGTTTTACAATGGCCACCAATAAAACATTAACAGTGCAATGAACCTTTGTGTTAGCGTAATCTAAGACACATTTGCCATAATGAAAACTAAACTACTGACTGTTCTCTGACACTAAGATGCTGTGATTAAAGATCTGATATTTTCACTGGCAGGAGAGCAGCACCATAAACAGGCTATTTATCATCAGAGGTAGAAGGTCAATTGTGTTGTCAGAGCACGGTGGCATAATGAGCTGGAGGAAATCTGATGCCAAGGGTTTCTCACACTTGACTGATGCTGTGATTGTACGAGATCAGTCGTTCATGAAGTAATGATCTGTTTGGATGTGTTGGAGCTACTCAGTTAGTGAATATGCTGGAGGATGCCCTCAGCCTCTGATCATTCAAGCTTAGTGAACACTGTGATGCTAACGCTAACAAACCGAAGGTCAGGACTATTTGCTGCATTCTACCTGCTGGTTGGTTTGATTATGGTGACCTCTAACTTTCACAGAACAATATATCTCCCCCAAAAAATCCCCATTTTTTTGTTTCTTCCCCTCAGGGATGACCAAAATGTCAAAGATGATTGAGGAGAGGCAGCAGGAGCTGACGCACCAAGAACACCGACAGATGCTAGTCAACTCCATGAACACTGTTAAAGAGCTGCTGCCTGTTCTTATATCAGGTTTGTGCGACTTTGTGTGTTTGTGTGTGTGTGTGTGTGTGTGTGTGTGTGTGTGTGTGTGTGTGTGTGTGTGTGTGTGTGTGTGTGCAAACGACATTGCAGGTCACTGAGCATCCAACAGTTGTTATAGCAACACTGATAATTACAGTCATTAGTTGCTGGGGATGTCAGACTACACACACTTCGCCCACTAGCTGCTCTGCTAGCGTCTCTCATACTGTATACTGCACCAGCAAAGAAGAGAAACACTCAATGTAGATGTAATGTCAAAACTGTTGCGCTTGCAAAATCACGAACCACTTTGCAACATAAAGTTGCTATAATCAATATTTTCTACTGTTTTGAAAGGGTTCAATGGTAGTGATGAACCTGCAGATAATTATCATCTGACTCTGCAGACCCCTCCCCTATTTTACCATCTTTCAGGTCATTGTTTTTGTTTTCAATTTACTGTTTTGGTTCACTCTCACCGTTCTCACCAGTGTGGTTTATGAAAAAGATCTGACAAACCCACTGTATGCTACATGCAGCACCAGAAAGACTAAGTTAGCAACTAAATGGTGAACATAGTGCAGCATTTAGCAGCTAAAGAGACAGATATTTCACTCAGGAGAGGTGGAGTTTGCCATATCAACTTAAAAGTGTATTTTAAGTATAAATATAAGTATTTTATATTTATGTATAAAAGTGTATGTTGTTTCCGCTGCCTCCAAGTGGCCAAAAATTAAGCTAATACAGCTTTAAAGCCACTAGAATTTAAAGGATTGGAGCAAGTTACATTATTCTGATAGTAGTTTTTGTTTGTTGAATATTTTCTGGTGAAAACTCGTGCAGTGTTTTGGGGTTTGCCACAGCGTCTTTTTTAAACTACACTATTAGTGGGGGATTTTCAATACTCATGTTTCTGTCCTCAGCTATAAAGATTTTTGTCGCAACCAAGAGCAGTCGAGGTGCCGGCGTTGAGGAGGCAGAGAGGAACAGAAGGTTTACTTTTGAAAAGATGAGCGCTGAAATCAACGAGATCATAAGAGTCTTGCAGCTCACCACGTGGGATGAAGACGCCTGGGCCAATAAGGTATGACCTGTGCTGCACATTTGAACTCTGATTTTCGTCATTTTATAACCTAAATCCCCACAACTACTTTAAAAGATCCCCACATACTTAAATCAGATAATCACTTTTGATTTGGAGAGCCTGTTTGCACACATATAGCCACACACTCTATTCACACATCGCTCTGTGCTGCAGAGAGCAACTACAAAAAAATTCACTCTCTCTATCTGTCTCCACTTTTTCTTTTTGCTCGGTAGTATAACTCCTGGTTTTTCTTTTTCTTTTCTTTCTTTACCTTCCTCCTCCATTCTTTTCCTCACTGTAGAAGGTAAGCCTGTTTCTCTCCCCCTCTGCAGTTTCCAGCATGCAAGTGTGCCTGTGTGAAAGAGTGAAGGAAATGTGTCCTCATGCTTACATATGTATCTGTCATGCTGGTATTTAACAGTTAGTGTGTCATGTGTTTTAGTCCACTGACTGTTAGCTGATGTGATCTATATTGTCACTATATTGTTATATGTGCATCTGTTTGTCTCTAGATGTCCATTTTAGTCAAATGGCTTGAAACAGATGCCAGTTGTAAGATTGTAATAATAACAGCTTCAGACATTCAATCCATGTTCAATCATGGTATTTTCCTTCTCGTGCTGCTAATGTTTACTGTGTGATGGAGCTGTCAGTAGCACAATAATATACTGTTTTGGGGCAGAATATACTCTCTTGGAAATGTTTATTTGGGCACATCAGTTAGAGACTGTGCCACAAGATAATTTACTGGTAAAGTCAAGATCTGTTTCATCAGTCTGACATGTAACCCTGCATGTTTCTCTGCACACAGCTACCTCAGACAATGATCTGTCTGTTTGTGTTTTTTTGTGTGTTTGCTGCTGACATACCGCATACTGAGCTGTGTATGAGCTGTGATAAGCACTTACTGTCAGTGTGTGGGGGAACCACCGGCACACGATGACTGTCCTCCACTCAGGTCATGAATTATAGAAATAAGCTGGTTGGTGTCCAGACACATCTATAATAGATGGGTTGTATTGAACGCTTCCACTTAAACGGTTCATTCGCCTCTGAGCTGGAAAAAGGCTTTTTATCCTCTCCACTGTTATGAAGCAAAGAGTTCCCCTTTAATGTTTCATTTCTATCTTTTTCATAAGTAATTCTAATTTTTTATTATTTTTTAACAGTTGATCTCTACACATAATTTCTGAAAATGCAACATAACGACTTTTGTTGTTACAAATGAAGGTTAATAAATCATCTATTACTAAGTTTGTATATAACAGATAATAAATAGCATTAATAAAAGTAACTTTTGGGGTTGCCAGGTTAAGAGACTACAGTTAAGTACATGTTATTGTTAACTGTTTATTAATGACATACATGTGATGATAAATGTCTGTAATTCATCAATAATTACATATTTCTTACATACAAACAAACATTTTTGGGATCCTTTACTTTAAAGTAAAAAGCTGATTGGATATTTTGTATTTTTCTTATTGTAGACAAATCCCACAAAATGATCAAAACTAACAATGAATTGTTCCTATTAACAAGTATTACTGTAGCCAAAGCCTGATAAAGTATAAACATTGAAGCTTAACACCAGCACTGTAATTTATGTTGATTCAATCACATCATGTTATTTTATACCCACTGCTGTTTTGACAGAGCTATATTCAAAATGCTGCGTTTTCTCTTACCCTTACCCTCAGGATATGGAGGCTTTGAAGAGATCTCTGGCTTTGATCGAGTCAAAGATGGCACAAGCTAAAAGCTGGCTTAAAGACCCCCATGGACAACCAGGTAACTGGATTTTCCATGCTTTCTGCTAAAACACTCAATCAGATTTTTAGATGTTTTTGCACAATGTGATCCTGTGGTGTGTCGTCGTCCCCAGGAGACCCTGGTGAGGTTGCCCTGCGTGTGATACTGGATGAAGCTGGTAAGGTGGGAGAGTTGTGTGCTGGGAAGGAGAGGAAAGACATACTGGCAACCACTAAGGCTCTGGGACAAATGACTGACCAGATTGCAGATCTACGAGCCAGGTAGTGTGGTCGTAGAGATATGTGAGTTAATGTTTGTATGCATGTTGTAGTCTTGTGTTAGCTGTGTGTGTTTTTCTTTCATGACAGAGGCCAGGGCCCGACCCCAGGGTGTGTGCAGCGTGCAGGCCAGTGCTCGCAGGGCTTAGACTTGTTATTTGGCAAAGTGGACAGTGCTGCTCGCAGATTGGAGGCTCTAATCAATGCTAAACAGGCCATTGCCAGGAGGCTGGACGCTGCGCAGGTCAGATACAACAACAACACAGTTATCCATGACAACCCTCTCCCCAGTGAATAATACCTATTCCTCTATTTATACTATTTCTGTTTCTTTTGTTCAACAACAATTTAAGTCATAAGCTAATGTGAATAAGAGCTATCGTGAAATGCTTAAAATAAACAATATTTAATGAACTTTTCCCATCCTTGAAGACATCCTTATGTTGCTTATTTCATTAGATGAGAATTAAGCCATATATGTGCATTTTTAGGCCTGGCTGACTGATCCTAACGGCGGTCCTGAGGGAGAGGAGAACATCAGAGCACTGCTAGCAGAGGCCAAGCGCATCGCCAGTCTATGTGAAGACCCCAAAGAGAGGGATGACATCTTGCGCTCCATCAGTGAGATTGCAGGCCTCACCGCCAGACTTGTGGAGCTACGTAAACAGTACGCGTTCCTTCTTTGGACACATGCACGACCAATGATGTTTCGTGACTTCATGTAATTCTTAGACGCTCTCTTTCTAGGCTAAAACTACAACCTCATGCCACCATTAGGCGGCATATTTTACCTGCCTGGAAAATATGTTGTTGCTTGTCAACCCTGGGCGTCAGTCCTACAATAAGGTTTCTCTTTAAATATGTTGTGAAACAGGTGGGGCTATGGTATTTATGTGGAGGGTTAGTAACAGTTTAAAACTTAATTCAAGAACCTAAAGGAAAATACCACTCATTTCAAGGTTCCTGCCACTGAATTTCATATTTGAAATACATTTCAGATGCAGTCTGATTGCCAGTTTGTTTGTCATGTTTATTCTTCTGGCCTTACATGTGTCAATAGTAATTAAACTCACGATATATTTCCTTGAACTGTTATGTCTTTATTTGTGGCTACACAAGACAAAAAGTAATGTTGACAAAAACAGATGAAAAAGTGGCATCAGCCTTTGACTGTATTTTCCTTTAAGGTGGTGTCTAACAGGGTTATGGTAAGACATTTGGTGGGTTTGAAGACCATATTTAATGGTGAATTTCTACACTTCATAGCTTTAACACCTTTTTGTTTCCCCCTCACATCTCTCTATCTGTTACTGTCTCAGGGGTAAAGGTGACAGCCCGGAGGCCCGTGCATTGGCTAAGCAGATTGGGGCGGCACTGCTGACTCTGCAGTCCAAAACCAACCGTGCCGTGGCCAACATGAGACCTGCCAAACCTGCTGTCACCTTGGAGGGCAAGATGGAGCAGGCCCTCCGCTGGGCGAACAACCCCGGAGTAGACGACAGAGGAGTAGGTGAGCGGGGTTGGATGACAGCTCTTGGGATCTATATATGATGTAGTAGTTCTAAAATAAACGCTCTGACCTTCCATGCCTTTTGTCAGTCTGTGTGGATGTGTCAAGTAAGTAGTTATGGGACCCTGAAAGATGTGAGGTGTTTGTGGTCCATGAGGGGGACGCAAAGTGTGTCATTTTCAACATTTCTGAATATGGTACAGAAATGACTGATGCCGTTTTCTTAAATGCCCACAGTGAATCACTGAATGAATGAATAACTTAACATAGTCATTTAGGAAGCATTGTTTTAATGCTTTGTCAGATGCCTGTTGCTGTATCCATGTTTGGTCATTTGATTGTTTTCTATTTCCTCCCATGCTTCCCTATGGGGGCAGAGTGTGAGATACTACAGTGGAACACAGGTACCTGCCCACTATATGTTTTCTTAGAGGATAAGACCAAACACTACAGATAATAATCACATAATGACTTCTTAGAAATGTTATGACCTCTTCTCTAATTTACAAGATAAGATATATAAACCACCAGTCATTTCTCACCCCTTGCATTCCTAGTACTTATTAGATCACGTAAGCAACAAATACAAAATTACTGTGCTGCAATTTAGAGAAGCCTAAATGTCTAAATAAGGTCTTGTAATTGTTCTGTTGTTAATTGTTGTTGTTGTTGTTGTTGTATCTGGGTTTTTATTTTTATAGGAAATATTGTGTATCCATATGTGATGTGAAAATGACCTCTCTCCCCAGGTCAGGCAGCAATAAGAGGAATGGTTGGAGAAGGGAGGAGACTGGCAGGAGGCCTGTTGGGCCCGTATCGGCAGGATATGGTTGGGCGCTGCGACCGAACAGAGACTCTTATGACATCTTTGGCGGACATGGCCGGCAGGGGCGAGGCTGAGGCTCCTCACGCACGAGCTACAGCCGCACAACTGCAGGACAGCCTCAAGGTAGCTCAACGGTCTCACAAACACACACATTCATTTATGAATGAATCACGCCACTGTCATTACAAACCTACTCTGTGCAGGCAAACATTGTTCAAACGCACAGAGGTTATTTTAAGTGATAGTGCAGATCACAAAGTTTCCAAATATACCAAATATGTCAGGCTAAATTTTGGGGAAATGTAAATAAAATGATGCACAAGACATCTAGAATATTTCCATTCGATCGAATGGTGCAGCCATAAAAAAAACATGGAGTCCTGTATGTATGATGCATGGGTGATCATTATAATTCAAAGTATTGGTGCAGAGCTCCACCTAGTGGACTCATGTAACACTCTCTGCTTCTACTAGGACCTGAGGCAGCACATGCAGGAGGTGATGACACAGGAAGTATCTGATGTTTTCAGTGACACCACCACCCCTATCAAACTGCTGGCTGTGGCTGCAACTGCTCCCCCCGATGCCCCCAACAGAGAGGAGGTCAGTAACGTACAACAATCTGTGCTGCTCCATCCGGTTATGTGTGTAAAAAATGGAAACCGAATGAAAGCGGATGGCTATGTCTGTAGTCTTCATAACCAGCATTAATATTTGTTGTAGGTTTTTGAAGAGCGTGCAGGGAACTTTGAGGCCCACGCAGGTCGGCTGGGGGCTACTGCAGAGAAGGCTGCTGCTGTGGGAACAGGCAATAAGAGTACAGTAGAGGGGATACATGCTGCTGTGAAACATGCCAGGGAGCTCACACCACAGGTGCTAATGTTTGTTTTTAGGCGTCCCTGATTTGCACCATTGCATACACTGGTTAAAACATGTAGCTGTCAGAGTCTGTCTAAACAGTCTGGCATGTTTGTTGATGTCCAGGTGACCTCTGCTGCACGGATCTTGTTGAAGAATCCAGGAAACAAAGCAGCATACGAGCACTTTGACACCATGAAGAACCAGTGGATTGACAATGTTGAGAGACTTACTGGTGAGAAGTTTCTTTCTAGTTGCAGATCAAGTTCTTGTTGATCTCAACACATACATTCCAAATGACATTAACAAATTGTGTGTGTGTGTGTGTGTGTGTGTGTGTGTGTGTGTGTGTGGCCTCAGGTCTGGTGGACGAGGCCATCGACACCAAATCTCTGTTAGATGCTTCTGAGGAGGCTATAAAAAAAGACATCGATAAGTGCCGAGTTGCCATGGCGAATGTTCAGCCCCAAATGCTTGTTGCCGGGGCAACAAGCATAGCAAGACGAGCTAATCGGGTCCTGTTGGTGGCTAAGAGGGAGGTGGAGAACTCTGAAGATCCACGGTTCAGAGACACAGTGAAACACGCGTCAGACATCCTCTCCCACACCATCTCACCCATGGTGATGGACGCTAAAGCTGTGGCTGGGAACATACAAGATAAAGGTACAGGAATACACTATGCAAACACATGTTCAAAATACTGTATGACAGGTTCATTCACTTCATTGTCTCTCTTTATGCTCCACCTTCTCCTCCACAGCTCTGCAAAAGGCCTATTTGGACTCGTGTCTGAGGATCCTGGCTGCAGTTGGAAAAGTTAGAGAAGCTTTCCAACCTCAGGAGCCTGACTTCCCTCCTCCACCACCTGACCTGGACCAACTCCATGTACGCACATTCAAACACATATTTCATATTATCCACAGTAAACCTTCCTACCACCACTTACTAAAAATGAATGCATTAATACAGATGGGGAAAGTAATTGTTTTTCAGCTTTGGTAGCAGTGATCTTGATCTGCCAACTGCTCCAGTGGAGCTGCTCAGTGTCCAACAGCAGAAAACTTGTTAGAGTGGGCCCTCAGGTGTAATTGTAAATGTAAAGTTGGGTGTTGCAAAGTGCATACTCACTTAAATTCATGTGGAAGATTAAATGAAAGGTTAAGACTGAATAAAACATAAACAAATACAGTCAGGGCCATAAATATTGGGACATCGACACAATTCTAATCTTTTTGGCTCTATACACCACAATGGAGTTGAAATGAAACGAACAAGATGTGCTTTAACCGCAGACTTTCAGCTTTAATTTGAGGGTATTTACATCCAAATCAGGTGAACGGTGTAGGAATTACAACAGTTTCTATATGTGCCTCCCACTTTTTAATGGACCAAAAGTAATGGGACAATTGGCTGCTCAGCTGTTCCATGGCCAGGTGTGTGTTATTCCCTCATTATCCCATTTACAAGGAGCAGATAAAAGGTCCAGAGTTCATTTCAAGTGTGCTATTTGCATTTGGAATCTGTTGCTGTCAACTCTCAATATGAGATCCAAAGAGCTGTCACTATCAGTGAAGCAAGCCATCATTAGGCTGAAAAATCTAAACAAACCCATCAGAGAGATAGCAAAAACATTAGGTGTGGCCAAATCAACTGTTTAGAACATTCTTAAAAAGAAAGAACGCACCGGTGAGCTCAGCAACACCAAAAGACCCGGAAGACCCCGGAAAACAACTGTGGTGGATGACCGAAGAATACTTTCCCTGGTGAAGAAAACACCCTTCACAACAGTTGGCCAGATCAAGAACACTCTCCAGGAGGTAGGTGTATGTGTGTCAAAGTCAACAATCAAGAGAAGACTTCACCAGAGTGAATACAGAGGGTTCACTACAAGATGTGAACCATTGGTGAGCCTCAAAAACAGGAAGGCCAGATTAGAGTTTGCCAAACAACATCTAAAAAAGCCTTCACATTTCTGGAACAACATCCTATGGACAGATGAGACAAAGATCAACTTGTACCAGAGTGATGGGAAGAGAAGAGTATGGAGAAGGAAAGGAACTGCTCATGATCCAAAGCATACCACCTCATCAGTGAAGTATGGTGGTGGTAGTGTCATGGCGTGGGCATGTATGGCTGCCAATGGAACTGGTTCTCTTGTATTTATTGATGATGTGACTGCTGACAAAAGCAGCAGGATGAATTCTGAAGTGTTTCGGGCAATATTATCTGCTCATATTCAGCCAAATGCTTCAGAACTCCTAAGACGGCGCTTCACAGTGCAGATGGACAATGATCCGAAGCATACTGCGAAAGCAATCAAAGAGTTTTTTAAGGGAAAGAAGTGGAATGTTATGCAATGGCCAAGTCAATCACCTGACCTGAATCCGATTGAGCATGCATTTCACTTGCTGAAGACAAAACTGAAGGGAAAATGCCCCAAGAACAAGCAGGAACTGAAGACAGTTGCAGTAGAGGCCTGGCAGAGCATCACCAGGGATGAAACCCAGCGTCTGGTGATGTCTATGCGTTCCAGACTTCAGGCTGTAATTGAATGCAAAGGATTTGCAACCAAGTATTAAAAAGTGAAAGTTTGATTTATGATTGTTAATCTGTCCCATTACTTTTGGTCCCTTAAAAAGTGGGAGGCACATATACAAACTGTAATTCCTACACCGTTCACCTGATTTGGATGTAAATACCCTCAAATTAAAGCTGAAAGTCTGCAGTTAAAGCACATCTTGTTCGTTTCATTTCAACTCCATTGTGGTGGTGTATAGAGCCAAAAAGATTAGAATTGTGTCGATGTCCCAATATTTATGGACCTGACTGTACCTCATCCTCAGGCCTGTTTTACCTAGTAACAAACACCCTTTAAAGGCCCTGAATATCTCTCAATCAGCTTTTTACTGTGAGTAATTGGGTCTCACATGAATGCCATATTTTCTGCTAAATTAAGAACAGTTTGGGTCATTTTACTGTCAGTCTAAAAATATTTACATTTAAGCAATCAGAAGTATTGCAAAAAAGCAATATTGGGACAAACAGTATAGCCTAGGAGATTATAACAAAACCAAAATGGTATCACATGTTTAAAGAGTAACTTAACAACTACTAGAAATCGTATCTTGCTGACTTCCAGTGCTTTAACTCCTCACCTTGCTGCAGTGATGTACTGCTGTACTCCATGACCTCATGACATCACTGTCGCGTGTTTTTACAAGTGCAACAGAGCACAATTACATGTTAGTCAGAGGTGAAGCAGGCCTGAAACGTTCAACCAGAGAGGGCAGCAAACTCTGCTTTTACTCTGTAAGCCCCAGTGTGTAGAAGTTTAATGTCTTTATTGATACGACTGGATGGTACAAAAGTCACATCCCCCTTTGTTCCTGATCTACATATGTATCAGTAAGATATGTGTGTCTATATGTGTATTTTCCAGGTTAGTGATGAGCAGGCACCACCCAAGCCCCCCCTGCCAGAGGGTGAGGTGCCCCCGCCTCGGCCCCCTCCTCCAGAGGAGAAGGATGAGGAGTTCCCAGAGCAGAAGGCCGGAGAGGTGCTCAGCGAACCCATGATGGTGGCAGCCAGACAGCTGCACGATGAGGCACGCAAGTGGTCAAGCAAGGTCAGTTCACACAAACACAGAAATCTACAGTTTGCATATCCACCCCATCAAATGCGTTTAATTTCAAAATCAGTAGCATACATACATTTCTAAGCTATCTGGTTAATGATATCCTTATGTCATGTTAATAGACATGACTTCAGGGATTGAACTTTTTCTCTCTGTTGGCTATAATGCACTTGTCCGATGAAGTGCCTTCTCATCTCACTGTGAATATCCTGAAATCAAGTTTTTCCTAAAATCATGTTGATGATGGAATATGGAGATCAGTGGCTCAAATCCAATTTCAGAGGGAAAAATGGAAACTGTCATCTGTTCAAGGTGTTGGCATTTAAGGTTGTTAATGGCTTACACGTACACACTTATGTGCACAAAGTAAATATAACAAAACTAGTCATTTGTGGAGGGTCAATCCTTCCTCGAGAGACCAAGCACACTATATATTTGAAGTAGACTTTGTATTCTTTGCACTCTTATCCCTGTTGGGGTCTATGTTCTGTATGTGTGTCCAATTGTTTTTGTTTAGAGAAACTGTGTAAATAACCCTTTATTATCTTTGTGAAGCTCATAACCGTTTTACCCTCTATAGCTTTCCTGACATCAACATCTTTTTAATGCTATGCATCAGAGGTGTCTTTGGAAACCAGGCACAAAATATTTCTTATCTTTTATGGCATTGCACCACACTCAGTTTCCCAGCACACTGCTAGACTCCTAAATACACTAGAAGGATGCCAACCACTGTATTTGGCTACAGTTGTGTGCTTTTGCAAATGCTTTACAAACTGTCAACTTAGCCATTGCCTCAGATAAGGCATGTCATCCACCTGCTACCTGCCCAAACCAGCTCCTCTTTCCTTTTTTTTCTATCTTTGCTTGTGCGTGCAGTTTCACCTCCCCTCTCTCTGCTTCTTCTGTATTCGCTCCTCTTCCCTCCTGTACATCTCCTGTCCTCTGTTCTTCCATCCAGTGCCTCTCATACTGTACTAAATGCTTCCTTTTCCCATGCTTCCTTCCCTCCTACCATCCCTGGCTTCCTCCTTCCCCTTCTTCTCCACATTTTTCCCATCTCCTCCTCCCTCCTTTTTTGCCTCCCTCCCTTGCCTTCCCATCCCAATTGATCTACCAACCACCACCAACAATCCCCCCCCCCGTGCCCGCCCAGCCTGAGGATGAGGAGGCAGTAGAGGAGAGAGAGGTAGATGATGAAGATGAGTTTACTGATGGTGAGGATGACTATGAGCCAGAACTGCTGATGATGCCCTCCAACCAGCCTGTCAATCAACCCATTCTGGCAGCTGCCCAGTCTCTCCACCAGGAGGCGCGCAAGTGGTCCAGCAAGGTCTGCGCACGCACATGCACATGAGTGCACACACAACCAGATGTGGGTCAGTTTGGTATTTGTAAATGGCTCCCAGTGTTTTGAGCTGCTGAGTGGATCATACAGCTGTTTGACCCCACAGACACAGACATCCACACATGCAAACAGATATATGTACCACACAAGGAAAGCCCTGCAGGACAAATGAACACCCTTTGGAGTACTAGCCATGGTACTAGCTGACAGTCACTGTGGCTGTGCAAACCATGAGCTCTGCATCTGCCACTACCATGGAAACTTCCAACCAGCTGTGGCTGTTGTTGCAACGCACTCAGGCATGGTTGACACACGGTTCTGCTGACGCCACGCTAAGATTGTACTATTAATCAATCAATCAATAAATCAGTTTCATCACCATTTATTTGTCACATGAAATCATATAAGGTACAATTCCAGTGAAATGTGATCCCTTATGTGTATGTAATCTTTCCTTTAGGCAGGGTAGAGCACTGCCTATTGTATGTTCAGCCGACGAACCACTCTTTTCCGTACCAGACAGTGATGTTCCCTGTCAGGATGCTCTCAATGTTGCAGGAGTAGAAATTCCTCAGTATTTGAGTGGATACCAGGAATTTCCTCAGGCATCTGAGGTGAAACAATCTCTGCCTTGCCTTTCTCACCAATGAGTCAGTATGTACTGCCCTCGGTGATGTGAACACCAAGGTACCTAAAGCTTTCCTACTTCTCCACGAGGACCTGTTGATATTAGGGGAGGCTTAGTTCCTTCCCTGATTCTTTCCAAAGTCATATGATCTCTTTAGTCTAGCTGACATTCATGAGTAGGTTGTTATCCTGATACTAGCGGGTCCAGGGTGCGAACTACGGGGGAGCTAGGTGGAAGGGGGGGGTGTCTCTAAACGTATTAAAGGTGTGTCATTTTGACGTGCAATTTCAGTTTTGTGTAATGTGATCATCGTGGATTATTATGTGTAAAATTGCAAAAATATTCATTCATGCATGACGGCGATTTAAACATAATTCACTTCAATAAAGATAACTATACATGCTATTCTTGTCATGAGCATCAAGGTGTGGGGCGGCACTTCAGTGCAAATTCAACTCATGTTTAGTACATGTTAAAGGTACTCTAAGCAATGTTGGGTGATGTCACTTCTTGTTGACGTTCAAAGTATTGTCAAACAAAATGGAGGCTAACTTGCCCCTCCCTCCTCCTCATCCCGTCCCCCCCCCCTCCCTTCCGCACACTAACCCCCCAACCCCCAAATCCTTCTTGTCAGTTATTGGCTGGAACACTGTTTGTTATGGTTCGTGGTGCAGGTTGGCGCAGTTTGTTTTTGTTGCCGTTTGTGGAGCCTGGGCTGTCTACAGAGACCGCAGTGTGTTCAGGGGACAGGCAGCTCGCGGATAGTGAGGAGATGTTTGCTGTATGTGACAAAAATGTTGTAGCCTAAAAAATGCGTGACATCGCTTAGAGCACCTTTAACTCAAAGATTCGTAGAAAAAATATAAACGTTTGCGCGCCAATTAATGGCCTCCAAGTCCTTGAAATCCATTCTGCAGTTAGCATCATATAGCCATGGCAAAAAGAAAACAAGGCAGTTTAATTGATTTTACTAAGAAATTGTGTAGCGATGACGTTAATAGCATGACCAATTCACCTGCTGCAATCCCTGTTGGCACACCTCCCGCCGGGGTGACAACGTAAGAAGAGGCTGCAGAAATAATGTCCTCGTTGGTAAATGATGGTGGTAACAGCTCGTCAGAGGCTGGTCACCATCCTGACCTCTCTTGCTCCTCTCTCCCATTAAATTGGAACAGCCAGCAGTGGAGAGACTGGAAGAGCCCATATACATGGCTGTTTGTTAACCCTTGTGTCGTCTTTAACCCTTGAGAGAGATTATTGATTGATGGAATAGCTGACAGTATAACGCCTTTGCATCTTGAGCAAAGTCACACTTGGCCATTGGCTGCATCCTTTGGTTTTATTCAGAATAGATGCAAGTAAGTCTGCATGTTTTTCACTTCAGCTTTTCACATTTTAATAGCAACGTTCTTGTTTATTTTCAGGCTGGAGGCAATTTCAGGTGCAACTCCCAATACACTTTTGTTTGCAGAGTAAAGTTGAAGCTCAAATGGAACATGTTAGAGGCCGTTTCCACTGCAGGGAGAACACAAACTAAAACCTAAGTATTGCTCCTCCAAAAGGCCTCAGGCAATACTGTAACTACAGTCTGCACACACTGTGGACACACAGCACTTTGTTCAAATGTTAACACGCTGCTGGCAAAAAGGTTAAGGATGGAAGCTTGGGGTGAATCGCTTAGGCCTAATTGAACGGAGGAATTATGGTATTCTTCGGTAGACTGAGTAACTTTAACCGTTGTTCATGTGAAATCTCAAAGACAGCCTGATGCTTTGTTTATAGACTATTTGTGGGTGGCTGTTTGAACAACAATTCCTGTCGATAAAGTATAATAGGGTGAATCCTCTATCCCTACACTTGTAGCTGTTATGTATCTTTGTAAGTTATTACAAGTCATAAGTCACAAGCGCAGGACCCCCCCCCCCCCCACCGCCCCCCTGGTGGAAAAAAAAAAAAAGCGGGCTCCCCCAAAGGCCACGGTATAGTTCGAACACTGAGCAGGTCCTATATTTCTTTAAGGTAGGCCTTTTTTATTGTTGTCTGTCATCAGACCCACCACAGCTGCGTCATCATCAAACCTGATGATGGTGTTGGCGTTGAAAGTGGCTGTGTGTGTAGAGGGAGTACAGCAGGGGACTCAAAACGCAGCCCTGGGGTGCTCTCAGGGTGAAAGAGGTGTGTCCGCCCACTATCACCACCTGGGGTCTGTCTGTCAGGTCAATTCAAGTCAAGGATGTGTGCTATGACAGGCCATGGCGTCTTCTGTTGATCGGTTGGGATGAATGGATGAATCAAGAAAATAATCCGCAGTATAAATCCATAATTGAAAGAAGCAGTAATTTGAGAGGCGACCAGAGGAACCCAAACTCTCCAAATCGGCAACAAGTAAGCAGCAGTTAGAAGTATAAACCTTCAGAGCTGTAAAATAAAAACTAGTAATCCTGTGTCCTTTGAACATTTAAGAGAAGATCTGGATTAACTCGGGTCAAAGTCCTTTTGGAGTCACAGAAACCAATAAGCAATTTGACAATAATATATTTTAAATGTTCCATTCGACAAATAGCCTATACACCGTCTTCAAATCAACAGCTTTAATCTCTTCAACTAATAGCTGGAGGCAAAGGAGGGACTGTCTCAGTTTTTCACAATCCACTGCTCTCATCTTCTTTTTTATCTAAATTATGTTCAGACAAACAAAACACAAGAACAAACCAGAAAAAACCCAGAATTGGTAAAGGTTGAGGAATGTTGGAATGGAGAGGTTGTTTGTTACACCACCTGGCTTCACAAGTCCCTCCATTATGTTTATAATTAGGTAAAGTGGTTAAAAGGAGGAGCCAGGCACTCTGTCTTGCTGTTACTGCTGTTGTCAGCCACTTGTTGTCTGGCCAACCTGTGAATGACAGTCTCCCAAAGACTTTTGGGTGATGTAGTTTTGACGTTAGACTGCCTGCTTGCCGGATATGATCACCAGCGTCTGCTTCTTAGCCTCAGGGTGCGTCAACACTGTGAACATCACCTCATGGGTACTAACCTCATGTTGACTGTGATGTTAAGGGAGACGGTGAGGACCTCAACACTGTTTCCCCCCAAAACTACGGATATAAATTTGAGAATTATCTTAATCTATGAGGGTTGAAGAATATGTGCTAACTTGCACGGACACTGCATGCAGCTTTCCATTTGTAAATGTAGTGCCTGTTTTGCTTTTGTCATTAAACTCATTCATACAAAGCACCAGCATTCATTTATTGTTTGATAACACAATTTTCAGTGTCCTACGATCCTATGATTATGATCAGAAAAATGTGCGGATATATGACTCATACAAGATGTTTCTATTGCATTCTCATCATCTCTTATCCAAAGCCATGCTCCTCTCCAGTATCTTGCTCACAGCTCTTACTGCTTCCTCCTCTACCCCCTCTCTGCTCTTCACAGGGTAACGACATCATAGCAGCAGCCAAGCGGATGGCTCTGCTAATGGCAGAAATGTCTCGGCTGGTGCGTGGTGGAAGCGGGAACAAGCGAGCACTTATTCAGTGTGCTAAGGACATCGCCAAGGCCTCAGATGAGGTGACAAGACTGGCTAAAGAAGTGGCCAAGCAGTGCACTGACAGACGCATCAGAACTAACCTGCTGCAGGTAAGGACATACTCGTACAAACACATGCTGAAAAGCCCTTGTCCTATAAATTACATGTTTTTCTCCTTCCAAAGGTGTGTGAACGAATCCCTACCATCAGTACTCAGCTGAAGATCCTCTCTACTGTCAAAGCCACCATGCTGGGACGAACAAACATTAGTGAAGAGGAGTCAGAGCAGGTAAACTCCTAAAATTGCACATGATACCGAGTACCACTTCAATAACAGCGCTCTCTTTCTGCCCAAAATTTAAATAGTGATAGATAACTGAAGTAACACTGAATTTTATAATGAGCCCAAGTCAATCAGAGACTGGTCCGGTGGATCAGTGCATGCCTAAAAGCTAATTATTTTGTAAAAGTACAAAATCAAAATACTAGTACAGTACAAGTACCTGAGTACAGTACTTGAGTAAATGTCTTCTCTCTGATAACTTGTGATAACTCTCTGTTAATATTGTCCCATCTCTGGTGTTATTAATTTTTTTATCCAAATGTTTCCCTGACCAGGCCACAGATATGTTGGTCCATAATGCCCAGAATCTGATGCAGTCAGTAAAGGAGACCGTCAGAGAAGCAGAAGCAGCCTCCATCAAGATCCGCACTGATGCAGGATGCACCCTTCGCTGGGTGCGCAAAACCCCCTGGTACCAATAAACAAACCTGGTCACTGAAAAAGTAACACTTTTAACTTGGCAACGATAGCACACACCTCCATTCATGTATGGATTACTGAATGGGCCTACTGGCTACAAAGACACGCAAAGCAACTGCAAAGAGACACAAAATAACTACAAAAAGGGGCAAAACAACAAAACGACACAAAATGACCACAAAGAGACACAAAACGACTACAAAGAGACACAAAATGACCACAAAGAGATCACAAAAAGATGCATAAGGCTATAAAGAAACACAAAATGACCACAAAGAGACACTAAACAAGCACAAAAGACATTAAAACGACACAAAACTATAAAGAGATGTGTAACCACTACAAAACGACCCATGTCTGTGCCCAGGAGCCCATTGTTTCGTAATCCGTCCATGCCTTGAGTAAAAGTAGCAATGTGCATACTCATGAGTAAACATGCACTTCTTGAATAAGGAAACTGATGGTGATGTGGTGCTTACCAGTAACCATTAGATTTGGTACCAAGCAGGTTTCATTTATTGGAGTTCAGCTTTGCTATCCAGTTCTCTTTATCTGTAACTGTGGAATCACGTAGGCTAATCCGAGACAGTTTATAATATATATTTTTGGTATGTTGTGTTACAAGAGTTTATCCAAATCCCAGGTATATATTTTTTGCATGACAATTTTTTCTATTTTCTAAAGGCAAATTATGACATTAAGATACTTATCTCCTAGAGGGTTTACTCTTATTCTTTCTTTTTTTTTCAGTGAGTTTCTTATTGTCAATTGTATATACAGTAATTATGTTTAATGGACAACACTCAGCTAGGAGCTTTATACACTGAGTTAGACACTAAAGTGTAAAGTCTTGTGTGAGCTGATGAACTCCTCATGTTTACTTTTAGTAATAACACTGTTCTTAACTGAAGATCTATGAATTCAAAGGTGATACAACATCACTGCTGTCCGGTGATGTTCATACTTGAAGAACTAAAAGGTCTTTTGAATTAAAAGTGTTATAATTTATAGGCAAATTATACAGTTTCAAAAGTGATTGTATAATCTTTTTTAAATGTATGGTTGTCAATATATATTACCTTGATTGCAGGAAGGTTGATAGTTAATAGAGAAGAGACTTTCACATGACAGTTGCAGTATGACTGACAGTAAGGTGAGGCGAGATGAGATGTTTTGTTATGGCTGTTTTGAGTTCTTTGTTTTAACTATATTCAACTTTAACAGTGCACAATGCCAAAGGATTTGTTTTAAATTATTGTCAGCCTCCTCTTAAAGGACAATTCCTGCGCAAAACGAACCAAGGGGTTATTAACAGATGAGTACCCACTCTGTCGCTCTCTGGGACATGTTTTCATGCTTATCGAGTGAGTTTGGAGCTTGAATGACGCTAGCGCGGACCACTGATTAGCTTACAACGCTAGTATTTGGGGCACAGGGAACGTAAAAACAAATCGTTATTTATACCACTAAAAAGGCTCAAAATATCACCAAACTTCAGCGGTAGCATAATGAGGGTCCCTAAATGTTAACCGAAGCATTGAGAACTTTGTAAGTGTACAGACAGTTTATTGATTATAAAGAGACTTGCGTTCATGTTTACATGCCGCCGCCATCTCGGAAACCAGTCATGACTTACAGCTGGCGATGTAAACTAAAATCAAAAGCAATTTGCTCAATATATCTGAAATAATCAAACTCTGCATAACTTGTCTAGTGTACAGAGTGACAGAGAGGGGAAATCTTCAGACTGTACAAAACACTGCGTCTCTTGGGCATCGCGACGCAACAGGTCCCACTCCTTGCAACACAGACACTCCTGTTCGGTGGCCATAGCTTCACAATGTCCGCAGGTACACCACCAGTTTCCTGAAGTACGAGGCTGTGTTGCGGCATTGACTACCAGTAGCTCTCTCTCTTTCTCTTGTAGCCCTTTCACGGAGCTCCCGCAGCTCTTCGTTCAATAAACTTGAAGTTTGGTGATATTTTGAGCCTTTTTAGTGGTATAAATAGCGATTTGTTTTTACTTTCCCTGTGCCCCGAATACTAGCGTTGTAAGCTAATCAGTGGTCCGCGCTAGCGTCATTCAAGCTCCAAACTCACTCGATAAGCATGAAAACATGTCCCAGAGAGCGACAGTGGGTACACATCTGTTAATAACCCCTAGGTTTGTTTTGTGCCGGAATTGTCCTTTAACACTTAAAATCCAGGTTATAACAAACGAGACAGACCATTTCGTTAGAGATGCTGAGGTACTTTTTGAGGTCTGTTATTTTTTAGCAAAAAAAAGAGAGAATGTTTTCTCTTTTTTAACTAATTGTAGTGCTTTGTTTCTGCACTCTGTAACAGTTGAACTGTTTGGATGTTTTATTCAAAATGTATCAAAACCAATGATTTTAGACATTCAACTGCTTTTAGACTTTTCTCCATGTGTGAGCTAAGTAGTCCCACTCTGAATGCTCTGAAGCATCATCTTAACACAGATTTTCTAGAAGACCCAGGTGGTTTGAGAACAAAAACAAACCTTTTATGTGATATATCAGGCATTAATGCCAGTAGGTATTAGTGTGGGTGTAGCTGTTTTTGTCTGGAATAATTACACAGCAGTTCAACAACAAATGATTGATAACTCAACATTAAATGCAAGCAGATCAATGAATACATATTTTCATTCCCTAAACAGTATTTCATCAAGTTTTATTACACATTTTTTTGGCTGGGCAAATGTAACTATTAAATAGAGAATCTGTATGTGTATGTATGCGTTAAGCCTCCTCACTTAATCAGTATTAGTGAGCCGTCCCCATGGTGGTTAAGGGACAGAGCTCTAAATGTTAATCGCATTTTCATCTTTATTTGGGCCTACCAAGCATGTAGCAGTCACTGACCCCTCACTGAGAGCGACAGGGTGTATTTGTTTGTGTACTTGTGTTCATTCACACTCTGAATGTATTCTGATAGCTTCTTGCCCTGCCAACACATCAGCTGTGCCTTGGAAGAATAAAAGACTATAATAATGACTGGAGTCTGCCTTTTAATTCCCTTTCATAAGTCACATGTACCACAACATAAAATCAGTGAGTGTTGTGGGGAACTCCAGGACTCGAGTACTCTATCACTGCCATATGCTAACATGCTCAATATGACAATGCTAGCATGCTGAAGTTGATGTTTACTATGGTTGGAGCATGTTTATCAACTTAGTTTAGTGTGTTAGCATGCTAGCATTTGCTAATTAGCACTAAATGCACAGTAAAGCTGAGGCTCATTAATTTAGTAAACCAAAACTACCCATACTGCTAGCATGGCTAAAAGAGCACAAATGAACACAATTTTTTAAAGCTTTTATAAGACATATTACACACTGGAATACAGATTCAACTTCTTAAGGAGCTATAAGTAGTATTTTCCACGTCGACAATTGATTGTGCAAATCTTGTGCCGAGTAAAGTAGTTGCATTCAAGATTATGTGAGGATTTTGTAGATTTCTGTGAGTTCCTTTTTACACAACTGTGTATAGGCCCTGCAGATAGTTCTCCCTAAGTCAAACAATGTACCTTAGATGTAAAGATGTACTTTGAAAAAAAGTAATGTCCACTCAGGCATTTGTGCTGTAGTATGCTATGCAAAGCACCTTTACCTACCCAAAGGCTTCATTAAAGAGTCAATGTGTGTAAGAAATACCTGCACTAAAGACAGTAGTGCCTCAATAAACACTGCAGTTACTCAGTAATTAGGTCCATTACATAAAAAAAAAATATATATATATATATATATATATATAATTATTTTATTTATGTGATTAGTATAAAACTTGATACCTTATATTATGTAAAAACGTTTTTGAAGGCATGGTTGCTTACGTTTAGGCAACATGCAAGATTGTATGTATAGGTGTGTTAAAAGTGTCACTTTTTAAACAGAAATATTTCCCTCAGGCAACACTCAGAAAGTGTTAAAAGAAAAGAAAAACAGAAAAAGTCAAAAAAGAAAGGAGGAATGGGCCATACAATGCAGCACATTTAAACTAGATAGAAACTAGAAGCACTTCAACACAGTCACATTGATTATTAAGGCTTCCCTTTACAGGCCACAAATACCATTCAGTCATATATATGTAATGCCGAAGACATAATAAATAACTCTTCATTAATAACAATGAGCCAGAGTATATGTAAGACATGTTGGAGTTGATTGCCTTGCCCCCTATTTGGCACATTGGATTGTTGACCATTGTCCTCTGACATGCCATTACTCAGGTCCGCACTTGGAATTTCCCTGCTTTAGTCAGATATTTGACCCCTTTAAACGGCTTGTATTTCTCTCCATACATGTCAAGCCGACTGACCTTAAGACCTGTACAGAGGGGAAAGAAGCATATTGAGCAATGACTGAAAATGCACTTTAAACTTGGCCCAGTTAAAAGATTAAGAGAGCTTGTAGCGAGGAATGGATTACCTGATATGGCCACCTGCTGAATCTTCAGGTCAATGTTGAGTGATGGGTTATCTTCAGGTTTGGGGGCTCCTGCCTGCAGACTCAGACTGCCTCTTAAGTTAGGAAGCTTCTGGGGGTTCAGTTTCCCAATCTCCCAAACCAACACCTATCAAAACACAAACGTGCTTTGAGTAAGGATAATAAAACAAAATCATCTTTGGTTTGAGTTTTGATTATTTAAATTTCTCTTCGACACTGCAAAGCTACAAAATGCAAATGCATATCTTAAAAAAGTCCTGTTTTAAATGGTAGTTTTAATGTTACTCTGGCTATCAATTTAGCACTCTGGCTATCAATTTAGCACTTGCGAGGTAGGCAGGTAAGATGTAAGCAGCTTTGCAATATGGCATTGCACGAGATCGACAAAAACTGAGCAGTATGCTCTACATTGATTGGATAAAGGGGTCCACATTCTACTAACTGTATCACTGCTGAGGACGGCCTTGTAAACAGTTGGTTACCTTGGTAGCAAGGTCGTAGGTGTAGTTTCCCTGTGTGGGTGTGAGGTTGGCACTGAGCACAGCTTTAGGCATGTGGATAGTGACCATCAAGGCCTCCACTGTCTTCCCCATGGTCTGCTTGGGTCCGATTGTGATGTCCAGGCGACCACAAGGTCCCATCTCAAAGAAAGTGATGCTCTGCTTCACGTACACTGGAATGGCCACGAGACTGAGGAAGGACAAAGAATGAATTGACCATGATGACAATAAACAGTTAGGTTCAGCAGGCATTCAGCAACCAGCTTGTGTTACCAAGTGAACACATTAACAAGTGAGTACTTATTGCGGAAATTAAACCAGAATTTTGATCCACTCCTCCACACTGAAACCCAAAGAAATTAACACGACAAAGATTTGATTGTTGCTAGAAGATGTTGATTACCAGATTACGTATTTACACACATATTTTTTTTTTTATTAAATTATAAATAAGACACCCAGTGCCTATGCTTACTTTTGAGAGCTGACATGATAGTTCATCAGTGTGAAGTTTCCATCTGGCGGGATGAAAGAGAGGACGCGCTCTGACTCCCAGCGCTTAAACCGCACACATGGGTGGAAACTCACGTCATCGAGGAGACGAGGATTCTGTCATCAAAAACAACAAGGGTGGCGAGTGAATTTTACACTCTGACAGACAGACGCACAAGCAGACCACGAGAGCACATACAGAAACACACAGAGCTGAGAGGAAATGAACCCACCATAAAGGACAGCGTCAGGTCAGGCATCCCAGTGAGCCTCACACAGGCTTCAATTACACCCTGGATCTCTGCAAATACTGTCGAACCTGAATTAGAAAGATTGAAGTGGATGCAAGTTTAAAGAGTAACCACATTGTTTATACATTAATTATAAAAAGTAAACACTTCTAACTGCTGTGGAAGTAAACTTTCATGAAACTTTGTTTAATCATATATTCAAGTTTTGGCTTCTGTGACTTTGCTCACTCTGTTCATCTGGGAACTGTGAAGAAGAAAAACATTATGTGAATTTGGTTCACGTTGTTTTCTAAAGACTGAAAAACAAGTCAGATGAAGATCATTTGCTTTGTTGAGACTACTTGTCTCTAGGCTACATTCTATATTGAGAAGTCAGATGCTGCACATTTGACTATCAGCCCATGAATTCTTTAGGTCTTGTATAAACAATGCATTTTCTGGCTCTTTGGTTCAGAAGACTCCTGGGTTTCGTGACGAGGTTTGTCTCTCTCTTATTAATACAATAATAATAATAATAATAATAATAATAATAACAACAACAACTTTAACCTTCAATCCACCCGGGTTGTTGTGCATTATTTTATGTGTGCTTGAGTGATTGCAGATCATTTCCACGACACTGCCATAGATTTACTCTTCATCTATGGCAATCAAACGGTGCTCGTTTTTACCCGATTTGTCCAGAATGGCATCGATTTCCTCTATCACGTCAAAATATGCCTCATTATTAGTGTATTTAACACCAGCCCGCCTCCATGGGATATTGGACAATTGACCGGTTGGTAATGTATCTCCAACATTACTACCTCCTGGAAAACACAAATGAATGGCAAATATATAAATGTGCACATAAATATTGTAGATAAGTAGACAGGCGGTACAGTTTAGACTGAGTCAGGGTGACCTCTGTTTACCTGTGAGCGTATTGACAACTGATCGCAGGATGGTGGGAGGCCTGATCATCTCTTTGAGGACGTTGGACTCCGTTGCTAGTGGAAAGCCGTTGTCCAGCATCTCCTCCAACAGCTCATACACGGTCACCACATTGTCCTTGATTACACTTTCTGAGCACTCTCCAAAGTAGTCCTGTCGACAAGAAGACAAATGCAACAAAGAAAGCTTCTGACTGGATTTGTCAGTTGTCTTTAAAAGCAGCACCCTTAGTCTTTTCCCATTAAGACCCTACATGAGTCCCAATTCCATACCTCATACTAATTGTTTACAGTATGTACGATTTATATATGTTTCAGTACATTTCTGTAGTGAGTATACAAGAAATCAACATATTTTACTGTTGTATTAATGGGAAATTAAAGTTGCAACCACAGACTTTAGATGGCCACTTTAACTACACAGTGAAATAATCGACATGTTGAGGTTGTAAGTAGCTCCTTCATTTCCATTGTGGATTGCATTATTGAGAAATACTGTATGACAACAGCACACACGCTTTTTTTTTTTTTTAAAGTGTTTTAGGAGAGTACATCTAGACATCCTGCAATCTGTTTATGCAGGACAACAAGTTTGAACATAACCAAAGATGTCTGAGTTATAAATACTGGCATGTATCAAAATGAACAGTTTAATCACACCTGAATTGTGTCTGCAACTCTGTGCAGGAACTCAATGACAAACAGTGGAGGGACTTCAGTCTGGATGACAGAAAGGAAGAAGAGCTTGTCCCTGTATATGGTGATGAGATAGTGGTGTGGGGTCTGCAGGACAGGGGACACATTCTCCGGGTCCACTGCCTTCTCCTTCGCCTCGAAAAAGTAATCACACACACTCCGGCTGATGACACTCTTCCAGTGTTTCTCCAGGAAGATGTCTCCCGAGTGATTAATCAGGAACAGACTGTGGATCATCTCAGCTGCAACAAAGAGGTTATTGTAGTGACAGATAGAGAGAGGTTTTAAAAACGTAAAACTCCTTATCAAGTATTTCATTGCGCCCAAAACAAAACATTGCACATTTAAATGTAAAGCAATGTCACTTTTGTCAACATGTATCTACTTTCATTCTGTCAAACTAACTTTAATCTCAGGTAACTTAACCGGCTAGCTAGCAAACTGATTGATAACTTCGGACATGTTTTACCATCTGTTTGTTAATGTTAAAAAAAATAATAAGAGAATAATGAATCCTCTTAAAAGAGGATGATGTATACAAAGTTTCACAGATTGTTTAAAGTTTACCTGCTAACTCCGGTATATTGCAGGATATGGTGCCAGTATGGCAGAAATTGTCTGAGTTGCTGAAGAGACGCCTGCAGATCTATGCACACGTAAACACAACGTAGTCACGAGTACATATCTATAAATCAAAAGAATAAGGCCCAGATACTATTAGTAAAGTATTGAAATAAATTCCAGACGGTGTAAATACAAACCAACTCTAGTGTCAACCTAATCGATACTTTCAGAGCAAAGTGTCGGACTTTTTAATCAGGCAACCTTTACGGGCAGCTGCTCTGTATGTGAGCGCTTGGGATTTTTAGCCCTGAGTGTCGTCTTTCAGGTGTTCGTGCAGGTACATGATCAATACATTCATGTATATAATACATCCATGGTGCAGGTCCTCAGAATACCACACATTTATGGCTTTCTGAAGACTTCTTCCAACAGCCAAATTTCATTTCATCCAAAGCAGACCTCACATTTAAGTGAGCACTTAAAATGTACCTTCATGTCAGGTTTCAGATGTAAAAATGCAAAAAGATTAGATTTGATAACCAAACTGTAGTCTTGCAGTGAGCAAAAACTAAAGTAAAAACAAGTTGTCGAGTATTTCAACTTCATTTAGAAATACTTTGCTGAATAATTCCTGGAACAGTACTGCACTGACTCAAATCTTAAATTGAGATCCACCAGATAGACGTGCTACAATTTACAAAGTAAAATTATCTCCTGTGGGAAATATTTGTCTCTTTAGTCTTTACCCAAGCTAAATGCTCCACCATATCATCCTACCAGCTAGTTCCTAACTTTATCTTTCTGCTGTATGGTGCTGGATAGTGTGGTTTTAGGGGTTTTCTTTTCCAAAAAAGTCAGCTTTCTTTATCTTTTGTTGTTACTTTTTTTTTTAATAAACATTTTATTTTCACTTACTATTTAGTCATTTTACTGGAAGATAAGAAAAGATAAGATAGACTTTATTAATCCCACAATGAGGAAATTCCTGTGGTACAGCAGCTCAAAGATAAAAAATTACACACATCAGAATAACACAAATACACAACATAGGAGAAAAAAATATAGCCTACACAAAGTATAGGAAATGGAAAGTATTCAAAAGGTATTCATTTTTAATCTGTATTTTCTCAGTTGTATTGTAATGAACTAATGTTAATTCCAAAGATGCATACTGTATGAACTTTTGAGATGTAAAACACTTTGTACAAGTTATAACACACCAGCCAAACCTAAATGTAAGGCGTTTGATTGGTCGAGCTCTGTGAAGGCGTCACACGCACGGCCTTGGGGAGGCAACGGCTGCCTGCGAGGCTTTACTCCGGAGAATAAACGTCCTTTTTAACCCTCTGTTAGCAGCACGAGCACTGCCACTTTTTCCACACCGGTTGAGGTGATTGCAACGTGCACTGTCAGCCATGGCTTCTGAAGAACCAAAAGCAAAGAAACAAAAACTTTCAGAGGAGGAGAAGACAGAGTATCCGAGCAAAAAGACTCCTGCCAAACTAAGGTGACCAAAGAAAAAGAAGCTAACAAACTGCCTCTCTGCGGTGCGAGGAGACACGATTCTCCTCGGAGTTGTTTGAATGCTAATGTGCGCAAATCTTTAGTTTACAATGTAAGCATTATGAATGCGTGCATGAAATGTGAGTGGTGTTTTAAAAGTGGGTTTTTTCAGACTAGCTACTAAATATCTGCATGAACCACCACGGTGGGGAAAAGAGATCGGTCGTTCTCAATAATGACCGGTGTAAAGTCCATTGAGATATAGCCTATCAATTGTTAACGTTAGGTCAGGAGCGTGTAGACCGCTGTTGTCTAAAAACGTCCTAGCAAGTGTGCCAATATCTAATCTAAGTTTAACATGACCACCACCTGCCCCTGCATGTTTAAAAGCTGCAGAAAGAAATACTTGGACTGATCTGGACACGTTCATTCAGTGCCAAGGGTTTGCTCCGCTGCTTGGTTTAGCCATTTTTACTGCAAAGAAAGCTTACTGGGCCATCCTGTACCAGCTCCCAAACAATGAATTGCGAAGGATTCACGTGGTGATAAAATACAGTGTTTTGATTTCTTCCCCCCCCTCCTGAATAAAGCTGACTGGCACGGTGGATCACTCGGCGAATTGCGCATATTCAACTCAACCGAAATCTGCTGTTGTAATATCATGCTACCTCAGTAGCAACTATCATCAGCACGCTTCTCACGATGTAATTTAGCTTCAAAAGAGTAAAAGTGAGTGGATTGAGCCTGGGTCGGCAAGACAAGCCAATCACCAGACAGACGGACTGTTCTGGCCCTTCCTCCTCGAGATGCCTCCAATCAGTCAGTCCCGAGTAGGAGGAGCTGGGGTTGCAGGGGAAAATCGATCTACCCGCACACTGAGCTGAAATTGTGAAGTTTTAAAATCCTTAGCTCTTTCTGAGCCGGTTTTAGGTTGCTCAACAAGTCTGTCAGGTACACAGAGAGATGGACACAATGTCTTCTGCAAGGTAAGACCACGTTGGCATAGAGAATTGATCTAAAGGCAGACATGGGTTGTGGTTCAGTGTAATTGGCTGCACAAGCCCAGTAATCTTCTGACTGCATATTGGCATATGTGCTGTAGGAATTGATAGCAAGGGTGTGGCGTCTGCTGGGTACATGCATCTTCTGTTTTCCAGTGAAAAAAACCCATGTGCTTAACTACGTCTCCATATGCTTTGTTTTATTTTAAAAGACATTCTTCCTCTTTGCTTCTTTTTGCCTCATTCAATCTTGTCGTCAGGCGAGTGTAGAAAGAAAGGTTTGACCATATGCCAGCACATGTTCATGTGGAGGTGACGTATGTCAGGGGCTGTGTTCAGAGACTTGCTCCATCTGGGGTTTTCCCCAGAAACACTGACGAAATTGTGGTCACACCAAGGACTAGCATTCAGGAGTGAAGATGACACCAAGACAGATCGGAGTTCACACATTATTAACATGATGCTACCACAATCTCTTGGTGCTTTTGCAGTAGTACTAGATCATTCACTATTTCTTTATAGAAAAGCAAACGTTGCAGACTAACCCACTGGATGATTGGTGGTTACTGATGTGTAAGTTCCGGTGTATGTGTTGACACAAAGTTAAGTGGTGTTGTGCTGTTTTAAAATGGTGTTTGTTGGCATCTCGGGACTATTATTTGCTATGATATTTAAGCTCTGGGTTCAGTTGTTGCCCCAGGCCAGAACAGACTGTACAAACACAGACACATGCGGCCTACAGCTGTCCTGATGTTGCCTTGCTGTGACTGTCATAACATGGTTACATGCATGACTGACTGGGTCTTCACCGCCGCACCAAGGCAAGGCAAGGCAAAAAAACAGATAAAATACGAGAATAAAAGTTACAGTGCAGTATAAGAATGTAACATTAAAGAGTAGTTAAAAACAGTTAAACGTATAGGCTGCTAGTATGGGGCAATGTATAAGCCGTTGCTCTATACACGTAATCCAAGCGCAATCCTTGCCGTTCCAAGAACGGGCCGGTCCCACTGGTCTTACTACCCACTTAAGCTTATATAGATTGTCATACAGTTTCAACAATGCAACTTCAGTATAAGAAATTAACAATTATTTAAAGAAAGGCAACATCAAAAAGATAGGTCTTCAGCCTTGATTTAAAAGAACTGACAGTTGCAGCGGACCTGCAGTTTTCTGGGAGTTTGTTCCAGATATGTGGAGCATAAAAACTAAATGCTGCTTCCCCCTGTTTAGTTCTGACTCTAGGGACAACAAGCAGACCTGTCCCAGACGACCTGAGAGGTCTGGGGGATTCATAGTGCAGTAGCAGATCAGAAATGTATTTTCAGCCACCACCACATCCATATTCTTTGTAATGTTTGTTGATGAGTCATGCATGTCTCCAAACTCTCTCTCAGACATGTGCTATTTCTGCTTCTCTGTCTGTGAAAGTGGAAGGTTTAAGTCATGTGATTAAAGTCACATGGAGACAAAATTGTGGGTTTTGCAAATAAATGGTCAACATTGGACTAAAAACCCCAGCTCATTCAGTGGAGTGACCAAACATGATTTGCAAATTGAAAATTTTCCTTTCTACACTGTGCTGAAAGGAGGGCTATTTGCTCTTCAAAAAAATCTATAAAACTAGAGATAATATAAAAATAAATAAATACTACTGTTACATAGAGGTTAAAAAGGAAGCTAGTGCTGCTCTGTGCTGTCATGTTAAAGCCAAACCACGTAGAGCTTTTTTTTGTTCTAACGCTTCGTCTTTGTTTCAGCCCCAATTCACTCTTTGGGATGGGAAACCCCTTACTGGACATCTCTGCTGTAGTGGACAAAGACTTCTTGGACAAGTAAGTTAAAGCAATGGAATAAGATTTTTGTGAACTAAAGAAAGTGCTGTCATCAGCTTCTTATGGTCCTGAATTCCTCAAGAATTTTAAAGGCAAATAAATAACAGATATCTGGATTCTTTTTTTATTACAATACTTTTTTTTTTATTGAATGAACTGTTGTCGTGGAGCCATTTTTTTAGCGCGTGTAAAATCTCCATAAAGCACAGTCACACTTGGATCAAGTGAAATATAGACGTTCTGTGCCAGTGAGGACACTCCACTGACAGGCTGGCCATAGTATAAAGAGCTTCTATAATGTAATTTGATCAATGGAGATACAAGATAAATATTATACAAGAGAGCAGAGCACAGGAAACCGCCGAGCTGACTGATCAGCATCTGCAGAGCTGTATGCCCAACAGATGTATTACTTTAATATCTCCTGAACTGACACAGTGTATCATTACGTAACAGTGAGGTGATACATATTGTACTGTCCTAGCTAAGTGAAACAAACAATCAATCCCTCTCCCTGTTTTGTCATCATGTTCACAATTTTATTGTTTATCAATGTCGGAACATTACATTGGCTAAGTCTTAAAAGCAGTCAGCAGAGCACAAAACAATGTGTGACTCAACAATCCACTTTTTTTAAGTTGAAGTCAAAGGTTATAGGGTTCCTGCAAAAGCAGTAATAATTACAATATTTTTACTTATTTATTTACTTACTTGCTTACTTATTTATTCTTTTATTTATTTACTGTGTAGTGGAAACCTACACAGTGAAAGCAGCGGTTTTCTGGTCTGTCCAAGCTCTGTCACACTAGTTGACCAGGGCAAAGGGCTCCTTTGGGTTCCAGCTCAGAGTCCACTCTCAAGCCCCTTGTGTAAACTCCAGGATTAGAGCTAAACCAACCAACTACAGTTCTAATTCAGTCACATAGAATAATGCAGTGCTAAAGCTGCACCGTAAGCCCCTAACCTACCTTTGTGTTTTCAGGAAACTAGACTCTGTTTCACTTTATTGACCAACATATTGTTTTGGACTGAGTGGTGACGATAGGTAGTAACAAAATGCACTTGCACAGGGTTTCTCAAAGCTTCTACCTATGACTAAATTATTTCATTCATTACATTTTCCATTGGAGGGAACAACCCATTTGGCAGCACCACTATTGTTTCTGCAATGCTTATCCACATAATCAAGATGCGTGTTGTGTATTCTATTTCCTTAGACACATTTGTGGAGTTTGTTTATGGAATAAAACGGTGGCAGGGTTAGATGGGTAAAACAGAAGGGTTTGATGCAGTATATGTTTCCAATGACTTTGAGAAACTAATGCCTCTTTTTTTTCTTTAATTATTTGCAGATACACTCTGAAACCCAATGACCAGATCCTGGCAGAGGACAAACACAAAGCACTGTTCGTATCTTCTATATTGCAACAGTTCTTTTTCAGTATAGGCTGTGGTTTGTGGTCTGTACAGGGAGAAAATGAATATGTCTAAATTCATACAGAGTTTGTTCCTCTCTGTTTCTAGAGCAGGCCAGTGAAAACAGGCGCACACCAGAAATCACCCCCATTGACCTCTGTATCGTTAAAGACAGCCAATGGCAGATCCAGCACAGAGAGACTGAGAACCAATAGCAAAGCAGGACACTTCACCTCCCAGTCCCTCTGAGCAAGAAAGCAAACATTTAACAGCAGGAGATAAGAAAGCTGTGTGTGACGGACTGTGGGAGAGAGGATTAAACTGATGACTCTCCACAGTTATAATTATGAGAACAGGTAGTTTTCTAGTAATATCTATTTTACATTTGCAACAGTGCTTGTTATGCAAGATATTCACATTTACGCTAAACATGTTTTTGAGGATGGCATTTGATATAGCCAGGTGTTTCAACTAAAAAGGTAGAGGCAACTTTAATGCAACCACTAAAGACAGTTACATCTCCATATATGAATAGTTTATGTAAGGGAAGATTTGTACTCATGATTCCCAACTTTAGAGTCAGTAATGTCAGGAGCTCAGTGAGTGGAGGCTCGGTTAATAGGGAAGCCATTAATACGATTTTTGTCTTTATCCAGCTCCTTTCCGATCATTGATACGTAATGCAATATAGCAAATAATTTATGGGTAGATCATAAAACGTGTCTGTTTCCATGAGCGGTATAAAAAACAATGTGAGGTGAAATAATTTATACATTGTGTGTGTTGTGAGGTTTGAAGCACTTAGCCAGCACCACAAAGAAACATTGAGGTGAACAAGAATTAAACTTTATGAAACCTAATTGAATCTTCTCTTGGAAATATGGAATTATGGGAATGACATGTTTGTCTCTGTGTGTAGATTTGAGGAGATAGTGAAGAAGTTCAAAGTTGAGTACCACGCTGGAGGAGCCACACAGAACTCTATAAAGATTGCTCAGGTCAGTCCGTCAGTCACACACAAACTCACTAACGTCCTGTTCTGTCACTACATCGGTGCTCTGTGAATTCTTACTGTGAATGTTGGCCACAGTGAGTAGAGTTAATCGACTGATGCTGATCAGAGCTGTTGCGACTGTCCGTAGTGGATGATCCAAGAACCCCATAATGTGAGCACATTCTTTGGCTGCATTGGCAAAGACAAGTTTGGAAGGATCCTGAAGCAGAAGTCTGAGGAGGCCCACATCGATGCCCGTTACTACGAGCAAGATGAAGAGCCCACAGGGACCTGTGCTGCTTGCATCACTGGAGATAACAGGTGGGTAATTCTAATAATAATAGGCACATGTTGATTCATTATAATCTCATCTGTCTGTAACTCTTCATCTCTTTTTTACTTCCTCCTCTCAGGTCTCTGGTAGCTAACCTAGCTGCTGCTAACTGTTATAAGAAGGACAAGCATTTAGACCTGGAAGAAAACTGGAAGCTGGTGGAAAAAGCTAAAGTCTACTATATTGCTGTAAGTAGTAGTTACCAAACTAATATATGGTGTGTTGTGCCATTTACTTGATGTACTGTCACTTTCCCTTTGTACTCGGGGTAACCACCAATTTCTGGACATACTGGTGCAGTCAAGACCTTACCCCACGTGATTCATTTCAGCCCATCAAGATTTGAAAATCAGATCCATCTTGACCCAATGTCACCGTTTGCTTTCAGGGTTTCTTCCTGACCGTCTCTGTGGAGTCCATCCTGAAAGTGGCGAAGAATGCGTCTGAAAACAACAAGCTGTTTTGCCTGAACCTCTCGGCGCCCTTCATCTGCCAGCTCTTCAAGGATAACCTCATGCAGGTTATGCCCTATGTTGATGTGTTGTTCGGCAATGAGAATGTAAGCCAGACTTTCACAGTGCATTCTTCAGATGGCTGCATGTGCCTGTGCAGTGCTTTGTGTCCACCAGATGTTGATGTTTAGCTCATATTTACTTCTAACGCAATCTTATTTTTATTCTTCAGGAGGCAGTTGAATTCGCTGAAGCGCAAGACTTTGAGGTGAGTGTACTGACTGACTGTCTCTTTTAGTATTTGCAAATGATTAGTGCTGCATTTTTCATGTATTTTGTGCGTTATCAACTGGTTGTGTTAATGTTTATTTTGTCTGTAGACCAAGGACATTAAGGAAATTGCAAAGAAAGCCCAGGCTTTGCCCAAAGTCAACACAAAGAGACAGAGGATTGTAGTGTTCACCCAAGGGAAGGATGATACTGTTATGGCCATGAGTAAGATTTTGTATTTTTCCTTTTATATTTCTCTCATTCTCTAAACCGCTCTTAGAAGTATACTACAGACGTAACATTTTCTTCACGTGTCTGTTCAGGTGACAAGATTGAGACATTCCCTGTACTGAAGATTGACCCCAAGGATATTGTTGATACAAATGGTGCCGGTGATGCCTTTGTAGGAGGTAAGAGTGTCCTCTGTTTTCATTTGATACATTTCCAGGTTGCTTTTTGTCTTTCCTGTGTTTTCTGTGGGTTTCTGTTCAAGTTGTTTCCCTTTGTGTTGCAGGTTTCCTGTCTGAGCTGGTCCAGGAGAAACCACTGGCGCAGTGTGTGAAGGCAGCACACTACGCTGCCAACGTCATCATCAGACGAGCAGGTTGCACCTTCCCAGAAAAACCTGACTTCAACTGAGGATTCCCAGGCATATTGTCCTTCAGCCTGAAACCTCATACTCCATCTAACCTGCCATACGCAACTGCGACCCATCATTTCCACTGTTCTACAAAGACTACCCTTAATTCTCATAGCCACATTTCTTTCTAATCAGCCACCCGTCCATGTTATTTTTCAATTCATCCGCAGATAATTTCCTTCCAATTGTTAGATGGGTGCCCCCCTGACGTGTGCCTGTCTCTGTTCTCCACTTGGGACCCCCAGAGGATCATACAGCCAAGAGCCAATGGAGATTTGGCTATATATTTACACCTGTACATAAATTACCATGAAGGAATTATGATAACATCCCAGGAAGTGATCATTTTGCTTTACACAAAGGATCTAAATGGGAAATGTCTTTTCATGGACAGTTGTTTTTGTTTCTAAATGTTTTTTGGCTCTGACACTGCCAACGTCTGGCTGCACTGACGCCCATCAGACTGCTGCAAGCTCTCGTGTTGACATTTCTAGAGTCTGTTGTTTCTTCCCCTTGGAGACAGAATCAAAGCTAATTTTACAATGGGAGGACACATTATACAAAAACAAAGGACTAATGCATAAATCTGTCTAAAAATATATCTATCTATCTGATATCTAAATATCACTGTCAATGGAGGATTTGGATACTGCATTGAAATTGAAGTTGTGGTTTGTTTTAGACTTTTTTTTAAAGATTCATTATTCCTGATTTATTCATTTTTATTTGTGTAGATTTAACAGGCCAGTTATGAAACCAAATGTTTTTCTTTGAAGTGCACAATTTTTAAATGTGTCAAAGCCTCTGCCCACTTAGTCCTGTGATGACTGCTTTACTGTGTCAATTATATTCAGAAGTTACCATCAACATTGTGGAAGTTTGTTTTTCCTCACTCTGTTTTTTGGGCAGGTGCTTTTAGTAATGAGTGCCTTTTTTTTCCTTTATCTGTAAATGTTACAAAGTTTGCAGAGGCCACAGGTGTTGTGTGAACCTGCATTTGTCTTTAAAGGCAACTAGTGGCTTATAGAGGTGGAAATGGACACATCTTTAAAATGCATGTAAGCTAGAAAGATATTATATTTGAATGGTCTCTACAATACAGTGGGTATTAAATCTGATTTTTCCTCTGGTTTATTTTTTAAATAATATGTTCTTTCTGGGTGTATGTTGATATCTTGCAGTATCAACATGTAACTCAACTTTAGCACTGTCCGCTTTGCTAAATCAGATGGAAATGTTATTGAAATATGTTTTTTTAACATCACATTTTTATATTTTTGTCAGGCAACAACTGGTACAACTGGCAAATGGGAGATGCAAAAGAAATCAGGGAAACAAATCAAAAACATTAGCTAAATTAAGGCTCAAGCCACACTTGTGATATGGGGCCTAACATTTCAAACCACTTGTATTAACCTGAGTTTGTGGTCTGTGCAACACTGAATACTTGAATACAATTATCCTGAATATAGATGTACTCTAAAAATGTCATGGTGAACAAAAAGTAAGTTTTCTGAATACTCTTGTGTTGTTTTGAAACTGTTCATATTGCCCCTCTCTGTTGAATAGGTGGTTATTTTTTTATGTTCAAAATCACCAAAAAGCCTTATTTGACAATTCCTAGTCTTAACTCTCAAGCTGCCCATCTCACAAAAAATCACAAATAAAACTTAAAGCAATGATCTTTTTGCTTATTCATTTTTTAAATCCAAAGAAATTATTTTTAATTGTGCCCGGGTTAGTTCAGTTGGTAGAGCAGATGCACATAGAGAGATTTACTCCTTGACGTAGCGGCTGCGGGTTCGACTCTGACCTGCAGCCCTTTGCTGCGTCGTTCCCCCTCTCTTTCCCCTTTCATGTCTTATTCTGTCCTGTGGAAATAAAGTCCTAAAAATGCCCCAAAAAATAATCTTTAAAAAAAAAAAAAAAAAAATACATATATTTTTAATCAAAGATAATTCTTAGTAAGCGATCTACAGTATGTAGCCAATCTAAGGTACAACAATTTGCTTCAAGTCAAATTAGTGAATGAATTTTAGGCTTCTTAGCTCTCGCCCCTCATGTCCTAGATCTGAAAGTGTCAGGACCTACTCTGTGTGCCTCACTCATTGAAATTGGTTATACACTTACAGTAGACACACTTAGAGAAAATCGCTCTTGCTTTAAAACATCACAGCCCTGAGGACACCCCGTTCTTCAATTTGACATTTGAACTCTTACATGACGCAGTTGTGAAAAACAAAACAGAGTTTAATGATACAACAGTTAAATAACATTTTTGTATACCTAAGATAGATTCAAAAGCAAAATCGAAGTAGTAAACACGGGCACATTATCTATTTATTGTGCATTATTGGTGTTTCATCTCTCTTTTTTGTTTAAGGCTCTCCTCTTGTAACGTGATGTCCAGGGCTCTGAGCTGTTTTAGGAAGCCATGATTGGGCAGGATGCAGCGGCGCTGTCGCACATGCTCAACAGCATCCACCACAGTTAAGCTGTGTTTCATCATCAGGTATGCCAAGACCAGAGTCGCTGACCTGCTCCGACCCATCACACAGTGCACCAGCACCTTGTCTAGAACCAAATGAAGTAAAGATAGATGGAATCATTAGAAACATAGTGAAACATACAAGCCTCTTCAGAGAATTATCTCAGTTAAAAGTTTTTATTTCCCCCGGGACTTACTCTGTGGGTGACTGAGGGCCTCATGGATGAACTGGGTTGCAGGGCAGAAGTACTGGGAGATGTTGAAGGTGGGTTTGTCATCAGCTTCTACACCATAGTACTGGATGTCCATGTCAGTGTAGTAATCAGCACCAGTCAGCACATTATTCCACTTTCCCTCTGCTGAATTAAGGACATGTGTGATACCCAGATCCCTCAGGCCAGGCAGCTCCAGAGCTGTTTTCCTGTTTTCATGTTACACATACAGTAGACTCAGTATGAAGCTGTCATTAGAACCATGAAACCACCTCTTTGTGCATTTACTCACTCGTCCCCGATGTAGACTCTGGGCCAGACCTGGTTGACATGTGCATACTGAGCCCCCGTGCCGGTCCAGAACAGCTGCTCTAGGTCTAATGTTCCCGGTGTGATGTAGTCACTGTCTGGGTCTACCTGCACCGCTGTGTATGGGTTCCTGCTTCTGGACTTCACCACACAGGAGGACATAGCTCACCTCTGCTGCCCAGAAAACATATACACATCCCTGAACGTAATCATAAACTAAAAGAAAAAAAATGTCTGCACGCTATTAAAGCCCTCTAAAATGTAAAATTCTCAATTAAAAAAACGATTCACAGTATGTAAATGTAGTTACTTTTCCCATGTGATTACAGTAGATTAAAAAATATGAATAGATTTTGAATCGGTAGAGCTTGAATCGCGATACGAATGTGAATCGATTTTTTTGCACACCCCTAATATTTAGATCATCCACGTTCTTAGTTTCAATCTACAGTACACTTCTGTTGTATGTGCTGCACATTCATGCTCCTTTTTATATCAAACCTTTGACACATATTGTTCTCAGATTGAGTGGTTTAGAGTTAAACAGTGTTCCGATGCCCCCTGAACTAAAGCTGGTTGTGGTCACTTTAGGAATGTGATCTACTCACAATATTGGCTGTTTAAAATACACTGAGCTTGTTCAATTGTTTCCTACTCTACAGGCTGATTGTCATAATGAAGTACTATCTTTAAAAAATGACTTACCTCTTTCTTATAACTGTTTAAAGCTTTTAATCCGTTCCTGAGCAGGATCGCAGACCAGCACCTCAACTTTTTCTCAGTAAACGTGTGTGTGTGTGTGTGTGTGTGTGTGTGTGTGTGTGTGTGTGTGTGTGTGTATCAACAGAGACCTCCCTTTGCAGTACGCCTGAAGGCTGAAATCCAGATCTGGAATGGTAACTGCTCTCTCGGGCTCTGTGGTTAAGATGATATTTTTAGGCAGTTGGGCTGCAACACCTGACCTCAACAACGTGACACACACATATCCAGAGACCCTTTCTCACAGCCTTCATAATGGGATCTGAGTCCTCTAAGTGTATTTCTTCACCATGTCGCCCCTTTCTTTTAGGCTATATGGTGAAGAAACACACTGAATCATGAAACAATGCCAGATCAAAAAATAGAAGTGGCATGTTGCTTTATTGTAAACATAAGAATGTCACTTAGCCTACTATGTGTGAACAGGTGTGGGGAGAGTTATTTCTGGGGACATAAAACTTAAAGCATTAAGTTGTTATATTCTACTGATTGTTGAACGTGGGGTAGAGATAATATATGAGACTGAGACTTCTTGTAACAGATGATTGTAGATGATCAGATTGTATGTTGTTATTATAGAAAATGTGGATACAAACAAAACAGATGCCCGGCAAAGGTGAAAGGGCATGCTCTGTCATGATGTGTCAGCGCGCTCCTCTGTGATCTGTGTGCTCTGCAAACTGAGGCTCAGCTCCAGCTGCTCCAGAAATCCAGAGTTGGGTCCAATGTCCCGGTTCAGACACACAGCGATGATGGCCTCAGGTGACAACAGGCCCTGGCAGATCATCAGATGACCAGAGCGGCTGACACCCATGGCACAGTGCACAAACACCTTTCCTGGAAGATACATGGATAAGTACTGTATATACACTTTTACAAAATAATTTGTCAAATGTTTTACCTGGTTGTCAAAGTAGGAAAAGCACAGGTGTTACTAATTACGTTAAAGATGGCTCTGTTCTATTCAAGTGTCTTCAGTAAACTGTGACATTCATTTGAAACTGAAGCAGCTAAATGGAATTCAATCATCATTAATTGTATTATTTACACCTGCGCTTTTCCTACTTTTAAATTAAAAGAAAGGATTACAAGGGTAGATGAGGGAGCAGAAATGAAATTCTAATGTCTTTAGAATAAAGATTAGTTATCTAAAGGTGGAAGAGGAGGTGTTGGCTCTCTTTATCACCAATTATCTGTGCAGCTGAAAGCTCTAAATAGATAACATTCAACATAAAGTAATATGTTTAGAAGTTAGTATACCCACAAATAAAGCAGGAACTAATCTAGTAGTTCATATTATGAATTGGCTTCAGCTGTCGAAACACTTTCCTTTAGAGCACTGTCTATGAACTGTGCAGCAGGGTTGAAGAAAGGTCGGAGGTTGAACTCTGGACGGTGTGCAGCTTCAACTCTGTGGTATTCCACTTCAAGGTCTCTAGAACTTCTGACCTGTGTTGATCCGGTGTCGGCCTGCTGCAGCATTCAGTATGTGAGTTGCACCCGGAGACGAGAGTGTAGTTTTACCTTGTGCCACAGACCTGCAGACACACACCTCAAGAAACCTGATTCATTGTAATATCGTTTCACAACATTTTAAGCTGCTGGTTGTGATTTTTCTACTCACTCATCTCCAATGTACAGGTTTGGCCAGACTTGATTGACAGGTGCCACTGGCTTCCTGTTGGTCCAAAGAATTTGTCTAAGTCTGTCAGATATGGTATGTTCTCCTCCTGGGATTGACCTCTGTAGCAATAAAAATGTGTGTGTGTCTGTGTGCATATGTTGATGTGTATGGCTTTGTGTGTGTCTGCGGGTGTCTTTACAGTGTTTGGGCCTGTCGTCGCCTCCTCCTCTCCCTCTCCAGGCCCATGTCGAGCCTGCGGAGCTGCAGCAGGAAGCCTGGGTTGGGACAGATGTTTCTGTGCGGCCTGACAGCAGCCACCGCCTGCGGCAGCCTCAGACCCTCAACAATCATCAGGAAGGCCAGCACCAATGTTGCAGAGCAGCTCACGCCCATCAGACAGTGGACAAACACTCGTCCTGGGACAGGGACATTTGCTGTTACCTTCAGCACCAGATATGCAGCCAAATATGCACTTTATTTGGTACACCTGTACAATCCAATACAACAGACTTGCCATTACATATATCCTTACAAAGCTCATAATGTTCAGTTTGTGTTGACATTGTCGAAAATGTGTCAATTCAATTATATGTTTATTACTGAGATCATAGTGAAAGGGGGTGTTGTACTGGACTTCATTATATTAGAATAGGATAGAATAAATCTTTATTGTCCACCAGGGTGGAACATTTTCTTTGGCTCACCAGACATACAAGACAGATAAACATACAGACAACATCTCAGACATGAGTATATGTTGAGTATAAAAAATAATATCAGGATAAAACAGAATACATATGCTTAAATTCATTAAAATAGCAGCTCAATTTGATGTCACTTGGTTTGGTTGAGGATACTGATAGCATTTGGAATAAAGGATCTTTTAAAAACACTTTTTGTCAGAGGCACTCTGAAGCGCCTCCCAGACTTCAGGAGCTCCAACTGGCTGGAAAGAGGGTGTATACTATCTGCAGTGATTTTCCCAGCTTTCTTCCTCATTCTGTCAGTGTATATTTGGGTCAGGTGTTTTGGGGGTTTTCCCACTATTTTGCTGGCCATTGACACTATCCCGTTAAGCTTGTTCTTGAGTTTGCAGCTTAAATGGCCAAACCAAACAGAGAGATGAAAGGTTAAAACACTTTCAATATGTGTGGTGTATACTAGCTCAGTAATCTGAGCTAGTATACACCACTAGCTCAGATTACGTCTTCTAAGGAGACTGAGTCATTGTGAGCATTTCTTAAAGATATAGTCTGTGTTATCTGAAAAACGCAGATGGTTGTCAAGAACTGTACCTAGGTACTTACAAGTTCCCACAGTTTCAACTGCAAGGCCATTTAATAAAACTGGCTCTGGTGTTACGTTTTTGCAAAAGAGTAACTTGTTTGTCTTTGCCACATTGATCTTTAGCTCGCTATCATTGCACCATGCTTCAAGGGCCTTTATGTGTGCTAGATAGGAGGCCTCACCAAGGGGATCAGTTTTTTGTAAGAGACCAACTAAGGCCATGTCATCAGCATATTTTATCAATTTAAAGGTGCTATTATTTATATGAAACTCATTTGTGAATAGAGAGAAAAGCAAAGGGGAAAGAACGCTGCCTTGTGGGCAGCCTGTACTGATGGTATGCACTCCTGACAAAATGCCATTTACATATACCCTCTGAGAGAATCAGACCCTTATCTGTGTTAATATTGGCTAGTCTTTGCAGGAGAATGTGTAGCTTTATAGAATTAAAAGCTGCACTAAAATCTACGAATAGGACTCTAGCATAGACCTTTAGAGAGTGCAAGCTGTTTTGAAATAGAGTCTAGAAGGACCAGCACAGCGTCATCAGTCCCTCTGTCACTTCTATAAGCGAACTGCAGCGGATCTAACATGCTGGTCACTTGAGAAGTCAGGAGATCTACCACAACTCTCTCCATTGTATGGGCCTTATTAAAGACCCATACCTAAGAAGCCTGGTGCAAGTAAGCCTGAAGACTTCCGACCCATAGCCATCACCTTCACCAAAAAGAGATGCTTCTTCTTTTTTGTCCTCCCTATTTACATATATGAGGGGGGCAGAGTATTAGAAACACCTCTCAGTATAAAGCAGTCCAGTACAAAATCATCACTAAGGACTGAAATGATAAAATAAACATTATAGGCATCATCAAATGAGACTTTATGGCAGAACAATTGTATTGGATTGCATTAGATTGTACCTAATAAAATGGCCACTGAGTGTAAATCCAATCACACACACTTAGATGACTGACTTGCCTCCTATGGCCAGTGCAGCTCCAATGTATCGTGCTGTCGGGTAAAAGAAAGGACTAAGGATGAACTCTATTGCATCATCAGCCTCCACCCCATAATAATCCACTGTCATGTCTCTGTAGAAACGTGGGCCAGTGTTGACATAAAAACAGGGGCCGGCGCCAGGGTTGGTGGGTCGGTGAGCAGCGTTTACAATGTGAGTTATGCCCAGACTGTGGAGAGTGTCCTTGTCACGAGCCGCCACCCTAAAACACAATCAGGTATTGATTTCTCTATAAATGTAGGATGTTTATATAGACATATGTGTGCATTGTGTGTAAACCTACTCGTTGCCTATGTAAAGGTTAGGCCAGACTTGATTGACATGTCCTGTAGGTCGTCTGTCTGCCAGCAGGAACTCCTGCAGCTCTGAGACAGAAGGAGGTTTGTACGGTGGATCCCTAAGAGACATACTGGCAAACAAACACAGGCAAAGAGCACATACAAGGTGTTTACTTTGTTAAATTACAAAGTTCCCCTGTCACTGCTGCCTTTCTTAACAATATTCCTCTCACAATGCCCTCACAATCACAGACTGAGCAAACAAACCCACATTAACCTGTTGCCTCTGTGAATGAACTTACCTCACTTTAAAACAGTGCAAACTCTTCTCCTACCGTGCTTGCTGTTATTTCTCTGTAAAGACTTAGACCCACATGACTGTTTCCTTTAATAACTCTGTAATCATACACTTATTAGTGACAAAACATCCTGCAGAATGTACAGTGTCTATCAGCAGTTCAAGCACTTTGAAATACATTTAATCCATTTTGACTACATGCCTGTAGTTTCATTCTTATGAACAATGTGGTGTTATCCTTTGAACTTTAACATTGGCTCACTTGCCATTAGTTTCCATGGCCACAGACTGTTATGTAATACACTCTGTGCTAAAGGGGTTTCTATGTTGCAGAGTAACGCTCCGCTCCTTTAAGAAATATGATCGAGGCTGTGAGTAACATTCACCAGTGACGTGTTCACTTTTGGCTACATTTGTTGTGTTTACATCATACTGAATTATTTACCATAAATCAAAAATGTAGGATATGCTTGTTGCATTTTGTAACAAGATATAAAGGATAAGTAAGTGTAAGTACAGCACTCTCTTTGCTCCTTTAGATGACTGTAAAGAACAAGAGTGACAGTTAACATGATGTCAGTTCCAGGTTAAAAGAAATCTTCAAGCCACATTTCTTTTGTTATGAGTTTAAATTAATTGAAAACTCAATCAATGGCGTTATATAGGAATATTGGTTCCCACTATGTTTTATCATTAGTTTAAAATATATCCAATGTTTAGTTACTGTATTCATATGCCCCCTCGGTTGTAATGAGTCTACATTGAAATCTGTTTAGAAAGTTGAGATTATTCACTTAACCAAAGAATTCTTTTGTGAAAATGTAATTTTAATTATGGCACAATATCAGTCTAATGCCTGTTTTTGTTAGAATGGTATGGCAATAGAGAATAAGATCTTGGTTAAATGAAAATCATTTAAAATGTTTGCTACCAGAGAAGACATGTCTTTGTTAATGCAAAAGGATTTGGCTGAAACAAAAAACAAACTCTGATCTAAGGGATTATTGAAGAATGACATGGTGCCTTATTAAGCAAACTGTTCAAAGTTATGTTTTGTCAAAAATGTGTAATGTGCATACATGTTTAAAACACATTTAAAAATATGGTTTACCACTCTCAATTGTATGCAAAGTATTTCAAAAAGAATCTTTAATGGTTATTCACAACGAGTCATAAAGCTGCATTTAAAAAGCTTGTGCACATGCCTGACAACATTGACAGGTTATAGTTGAATACATTTTTAATATGAAAAACAAACCTCAGCGAAATATGACAATTAGATATTTACAATATTTCACACAACACATGACTATTGCTGCTCCCGGAAGATAAACTCGTACATGAAAAGTAGACCTTAGATCCGTAGAAATAAAAAGATGGACTTTAAATGTTCACCACCGTCAAACTCACACCTCTACTACATCATACACGTTCTGATTATTTATAGAAATTGTCCATACTGATTAGAGTGGAGTGTAATACATGGGAAGAAAGAGAGATCTAATGTGATGACGGAGTTTAGAGGAGGTGAAAAAAGATGGAGAAGAATGTCAGAGGAGAGGACACAACCTCCGTTTGAGTGTTAGTTGTTCATCCAGTTTGAGGAGGAGAGACAGGAAGTTCCGGTTGGGATAAATGGCTCTTTTTTGGACGACACGCCTCAGAGCGTCTCTCAGAGAAAGACGCTGTCGCAACATGAAGAAAGCCAGGACCAAAGTGGCCGATCGGCTCACGCCCATGATGCAATGGACCAGCACTTTTCCTGTAGAGCAGGATGGAGAATGAGAAATGAAATAGAGACAATGTGAGACCGCTAAAATATAAAGGTTTGATGGGACAGCAGGTGTCACATTCATGTACTGTACCATCTTTGCTCTTCAGGGCGTTATGTATAAAGTCAGCTGCAGGTTTGAAGTACTGACTGAGGTCAAAGCAGTCAGAATCCTCTGCTGGGATGCCAAAGTAAACGCTGGTGTTCCCATAAAAACTCTGGTCACCGATGCTTCCCTGCTTGGAGTGTGCTGCGTTCAGGACATGAGTGATGCCAAGCTTCTGTAATTTCTTTCTACTCTGTGCCACAGCCCTGGAAAACACAGAAAAGAGACAAACAAAGGGAAGTCAAGATGCAGTAACACAGGTTCAATACTTTAACAAGCTAATAAAACTGATCAATTTATCTCTTGCCGCACTCATGGAGGTTACTGCAACAGATATACAAACACAAGACACTCACACATTTCCTATGTACAGGTTGGGCCAGACTTCATCCACTGGTGTGAGCTCCAGTGTGCAGGAATCCAAGATGAGCTCTAGTTCTTTAATGAGCACTAGGTCCTGTAGCTGGTTGCTCCCCGACATTCTCCCCGGACACAGAGTGCTCCTCCAACAGATTGTCTGTGTCCACCGTCCCTTCAGGACCAGAGTGTGCAGCTCAGTGAGTGACGACAGCAGGTGGCTGTTTGAATGCAGCATGCCTCCAAAATTAGCTCTCTGTGTTCAGTGAGTTCTCTCCGACTGGATGTAGAGTTATTTAATGGTGTTGCTGTTGCATTGATTAGTCTGTTCGCTGATGCCAAAGGTCCAACAGGAAAAGACAGGGAACTTTCTCTGTCCCCACTGAGGTCACATCAGGAGAGGACAAGGGAGGGGAGGGGTGGACACAGTTGAACTGTTTAGTGTATACATACAGTAAATGGTACAAATGGAGACAGGCTTGCATGGTGAATGAGGACATTGACTTCTGCAGACTAAGGGACGACAATCCTATTGATTTACTACGTAGGGTTGCTCCCTTCTTTGTTTTATTTTGGCTCATTCAACCCTTCATCCATCAGTTTTCGGTCCAGGGCTATAAGCTGTCGGAGGAAGCCTCTGTTTGGGAAAATCCATCGTTTCTGTTGCACACAGCGTATAGAGGACAGAAGACTTAGGTGGTGATGAATCATCAAGTAGACTAGGACCAACGCAGCTGAGCGACTCACACCCACAGCACAGTGCACAAACACCTTTCCTTGACATCATTAAAAGACACAAACAAAGACACTGAAAATACAGGTAACCCCACAGTAACTGTTTCTATGTAGTGTGTCACCTCTGAAAACATGTTGTGGCAGCGTATGGTACCTCCTGATGCCAAAGCCAGGTGGATGAACTCAGCAGCAGGGTAGAAATAAGGTGAAAGGTCAAATGTTGGCAGGTCGTTGGCTGGGACGCCGTAGTATTTCACCATGGTTCCATAAAAATCATCACTGCCCTTACAGCACAGTTTCCCATGTGCTGCGTTCAGCACATGAGTGATGCCCAGCTGCCAGAGCCCAAGCTTGTCATGAGACATAAACCTGACACAAATACCACATTTGATGCACAATTCAGACACATATAGGTGAATTTAAATAAAGCGGAGGATACTCACATGTCCCCCAGATACAGGTCTGGCCACACCTCATCTCCGTGGCGACAGGAGCGCGGAGCTGAATTTAAAAGCTCCTCCAGCTCCTGGAGAGACGGGATCTCCCACGTCCTCTTTGAATCCTTTGTCGCACATGTGGACTCTTCCTCCTCTTCTGGGTTTGTGGCGCTGATGTTTCTCTGCTCAGAGTCTTCACATCTAACCTCAGAGAATGGTTTAATATCTGTCATTTCTAAGTTTATAGGGTGTATAACTACTCTGTTATGCCCTGCTGTCTGTTGCCTTTGCTTTGGTTGCTGCAGCCTCTGACTGTCATAAACAGGTGGTCCAGTTTGGCACTGACTCTCAGCCAAACTTTCACTTAAGGAAATGTGTTTATAATTACGTTTTTGGAAACCACTGCTTATGCTTGTGCTTGTCCCTGAGCGGTCAAATTCAAACCAAATAGTCCATGAAATCTACTTTTTATTTTTTATCTAGAGAAACATAACGTGTAAACAGACCCTAGTTTTACCTAAAGGTGGCCAGCAGATGTCAGTGTGGGTTTTACTAGCAGCCCTGCATGAGCCCAACAGCTCTTCTTTACTGGTGTTGTTGATTGTTGTCTCTTCCTGTTTGGTGTTGCCTAGTTGTCAGAAGCATGTTGGCCATGAAATTCTCTAAACAGACAGCTCATCTACACCCTCTGCCAGCACAGTGACAGTAGATTTATGGTAAGAGCGGCAACTGCTGTTTAATATAATCTTTTAAAGTAAGTTTGAAACTACTAAATGTACTTCCTATGACTTGTTTGTTCTCATACAAAGTTGAAGGGTATTCTACTGTTTGGTTCATGTGAAGAAAATAATGTTTAAACTTTTCCATACCATCATAAAGATGTGAACGAATCGCTCAGAGTTGATCTCATGCTGAAATGTAGCAGTCTGGCGTTGCTTTTTGGTCCTGTGATAAACAGACTATGACCCCTTTGTCAAATTGTGTCTCTCTCTCACATATACACACACACACACACACACACACACACACACAGAAGGGCTTTCTCTCTCACAGCTGTGTCACTGCTCACTGTGAGTCACTGTAAACCAGCCAAACAAGCTGATATGGCACTTATGAATCCCCAAGAAAAGACATGGGCAGAGAAGCCGCAGGATGTTGCCAATAACATCTAGAGGCCAGTTAAAAATAACTTGTTTTTTTCAGAGGGAACGGAGCAGCAGCTACCCAGGTAAGTTGCTTTAGGTTTCAGATATGTAAATAGCCTATACTAATCGTCAGCCAATTAGCTGGATTTGTCCTGTATGGGCACCTTACTCACTCGCAGTTACCATATGATCTGCATTATTGATGGTAGGGCTATACAACAAACTTCAGTTGGTGTGATGATTATTGGGAGATTATTGACACAATCTAATTTCCTGCTATTTTTGAAACGGTATGCTATCAATGCGATGTCATATCAGGTGTGACTGATAATCTAAGGGTGATACTCTCAGAAAAAAATCAGTAATGAATGACAAGAGAAACCTTCATTGATCAAAAGACCAAACACTGTGACGTCGCGCTAACACAAAAATCACTTCCGAGTAGGCAGTTGATTTAAATAGCGGAGATATAAGAAATCGGCAAACTTGTTTATTTCTGTTGTCATTTTCAGCTATAACTGTAACGTTTAGAGTAGACCAAACACGATGATCCGACCTATCGGGCCTTTCTGCTGTTGAAATTGTTCTGTCTTGCTTTCATCACGTCCAAGAACAACCAAATTAATATGTCGTTACGAACAGCAACAACTCACCACCGCTCAGACTAACTGCTTAGTGTTGAAACGTGAAAACATCAAACATGCATTTTAGATGAATGAAATACGAGTATATCCAGTTGTTCCCAGTTGTTTGCTTTGCTCAACGCCGTGAGGGACGGCAAATTGGTTTTCCTAGGATGGCGAAGGCATGGGGTAGGCATGACCCGCCCTACTCCCCCTCTGATTGGCCAGTACTTGTTGACTTCGTTGGTTTGGTTGGTCAGGTTTAGGCATCTAGTGGGATTGGCTAGGGTTAGGACTGTCAGGGTAAGCCAATCAGAGGCGAGTAAGGCGGGACATGCCATTTTCAGCTGATATTTTTGGTATTGCATAACAATATGGACAAGATTTGGACAAGTCATTTATTTTTTATTTGATGGTTCCAGCTTTTTAAATATAAATACAGTCAGGTCCATAAATATTGGGACATCGACACAATTCTAATCTTTTTGGCTCTATACACCACCACAATGGAGTTGAAATGAAACGAACAAGATGTGCTTTAACTGCAGACTTTCAGCTTTAATTTGAGGGTATTTACATCCAAATCAGGTGAACGGTGTAGGAATTACAACAGTTTGTATATGTGCCTCCCACTTTTTAAGGGACCAAAAGTAATTGGACAGATTAACAATCATAAATCAAACTTTCACTTTTCAATACTTGGTTGCAAATCCTTTGCATTCAATTACAGCCTGAAGTCTGGAACGCATAGACATCACCAGACGCTGGGTTTCATCCCTGGTGATGCTCTGCCAGGCCTCTACTGCGACTGTCTTCAGTTCCTGCTTGTTCTTGGGGCATTTTCCCTTCAGTTTTGTCTTCAGCAAGTGAAATGCATGCTCAATCGGATTCAGGTCAGGTGATTGACTTGGCCATTGCATAACATTCCACTTCTTTCCCTTAAAGAACTCTTTGGTTGCTTTCTGCAGTATAGCTTCGGGTCATTGTCCATCTGCACTGTGAAGCGCCGTCCAATGAGTTCTGGAAGCATTTGGCTGAATATGAGCAGATAATATTGTCCCGAAACACTTCAGAATTCATCCTGCCTGCTTTTGTCAGCAGTCACATCATCAATAAATACAAGAGAACCAGTTCCATTGGCAGCCATACATGCCCACGCTCATGACACTACCACCACCATACTTCACTGATGAGGTGGTATGCTTTGGATCATGAGCAGTTCCTTTCCTTCTCCATACTCTTCTCTTCCCATCACTCTGGTACAAGTTGATCTTTGTCTCATCTGTCCATAGGATGTTGTTCCAGAAATGTGAAGGCTTTTTTTAGATGTTGTTTGGCAAACTCTAATCTGGCCTTCCTGTTTTTGAGGCTCACCAATGGTTTACATCTTGTAGTGAACCCTCTGTATTCACTCTGGTGAAGTCTTCTGATTGTTGACTTTGACACACATACACCTACCTCCTGGAGAGTGTTCTTGATCTGGCCAACTGTTGTGAAGGGTGTTTTCTTCACCAGGAAAGTATTCTTCGGTCATCCACCACAGTTGTTTTCCGTGGTCTTCCGGGTCTTTTTGGTGTTGCTGAGCTCACCGGTGCGTTTCTTTTCTTTTTAAGAATGTTCCAAACAGTTGATTTGGCCACACCTAATGTTTTTTTGCTATCTCTCTGATGGGTTTGTTTAGATTTTTCAGCCTAATGATGGCTTGCTTCACTGATAGTGACAGCTCTTTGGATCTCATATTGAGAGTTGACAGCAACAGATTCCAAATGCAAATAGCACACTTGAAATGAACTCTGGACCTTTTATCTGCTCCTTGTAAATGGGATAAAGAGGGAATAACACACACCTGGCCATGGAACAGCTGAGCAGCCAATTGTCCCATTACTTTTGGTCCCTTAGAAAGTGGGAGGCACATATACAAACTGTTGTAATTCCTACACCGTTCACCTGATTTGGATGTAAATACCCTCAAATTAAAGCTGAAAGTCTGCAGTTAAAGCACATCTTGTTCGTTTCATTTCAACTCCATTGTGGTGGTGTATAGAGCCAAAAAGATTAGAATTGTGTCGATGTCCCAATATTTATGGACCTGACTGTATGAGGCTGCAACTAACAATTACTTTTTTTTATCGATTAGTCTGCTCATTCATTCATCAATTAATCAGTTTACTATAATGTAAGACAACAAAAAGCAGTAAAATTTCACACTGGAAAAGCTGAAACCATCAAATAGTTTACATTTTTGCTCGAATAAATGGTTTTGTCGATGATCAAAACACTTTTTTTCTCCATCTGCAGCTTAATTGACTAATCATTTCATCTCTAGTGAGGATTAGTGTCTTTTCTTGTTTTTACATTACAGTACACTGAATATTTTGAGGTTTTGGACTGTTTTCATAATATTCTGATGTTTTACAGACCAGACGGATAATCAATTAATAAAGAAAATAATCATTAGTTGCAGCCCTTAAATTGTCGTAGTTCCCAGATCCAGTAAGTAAACACAGAGCAGACTTACTTATTCTATAATTCTGCTCACTCAACTACTGTAACTGTCTAAGTACTAACCAGCTATGAAAATACTGGCTCTTTTATGTAGGAGCATTTATAGATATATTATAGTAGTCATCCTTTTTAAACCTATTGCTGTCTCATTTATTGCTGATACCTGAAAGCTGCTTACTTGGGTAATTTGAAGTATGTATCTGCTGTTCAGTCAGCATGTAGACTATTGCTCACATTCAGCAGCTAATAGTCATGTTGGTTTAGCCTTGCAGACCTTTGGAGCAGTCAGGACGACAGGGCGAGCAGCCCTGTAGTGAGCGTATCAGAGGGTCAAAGGGCAAAAACTAGGAAAAGACAAAGCAGAGTGTTGTTCATCAGTACCTGAGTCTGTCTGTGGGAGAGGATCGTACTTACTCTGCTTGTTTTGTGCATGGTTAGTGACTCACTTTTTTGTTTTTGTTTTAATATGAATTGACACCTATGGAACAGAGAGGATATTCACACTCAAGTCAGTTTAAATTCCTGTTTGTTTGGTTTGAGACATACTGTAAAACATAGGCCTGCTTTTTGTGGATTGGGGTGTCAGTGAATATTTTTACTGTACAGTCACAGACCACATAGATGATGTAATAGCCCTAAGTAGCCGGTAGTATGTAGTGCTGGGTCACGTTGAATAAGAGCACAAAGAAGCTGCCCCACAGCAGCATCCCTAGTAGCAGTCCTAGTATATCATTTCTGCCACATGCATGCCTTCACAGTATGTATTACTGTGTTATTGTTTGTCTTTTTTTAAACAAAAGTGCATTTTTTGTGTGGTTTCAGCTCCTAAAATGTGATGGTTTGCTTCATTTCTCTGTTTTATATCATTTAGGATGGAAACTAACAGCTATTTTCATTATTAATTAATTATTTAGTCGATGAAATGTCAGAAAATTGTGAAAAATGTCAGTCAATAATTCCAAGCGCCCAAGGGGATGTATTCAAATTACATATTTTCTCTGGCCAACAGTCCAAAACCCAAAGATATTCAGTTTGACAAAAAAAGAGAAAAGCACAAAATCCTCATTAGCTTGAATAATAGATTGCTTGGAGTTTTTGCTTGAAAAATTAGTCAAATGATTTATTTATTATCAAAATACTTCCAGATAAATGTCCTCACAATTGATTAATTGACTAATCCTTTCAGCTATAATATTGTAGATTGTATAGCTTTTGATTTAAGGACTTTTGATTTGTTGAATAAAGACATCAGTTTGGGCTCTGGGAAATTGTGATGTGCATTTTGACTAAATGATTATTACTTAGTTGATAAAATAAGGTGAGGTGAAGTGTGAGGATTTGCTCTGCTTTTCTCTGTTTTATATCACTGTAAACTCATGTCTTAATAAAACAAGACATTTGAAGATATCACCTGGACATTTGTTGCTATTTTCTGATATTTAATAGACAAAACAACTAATTCATTAATTGAGAAAATAATCTGCAGATTAATCAATAATTATTAGTCACAGCCCTGGCTTATATACAGTTAGACAAGTGGTTGTCATAGTATGCACATTGAATAGTAATGACAATGGGTGAGTTTTAGGCAGTTTTGCATTCAAATAACAGGACTGACAGTGACAAAGACAGTAATGAAAACACAGTGGAGAAATAAGTGGTAATTATCAAAAATTATTTTCATCTTTGATGACTTAACACTGTACATGTCTGTATCTGCAGTAGCATGGCACCGGCAGGGGACAGTGTGAGTGCCTGGAGCTGTAAGCAGGTGGCCCAGTGGCTGCAGGAAGAAGGCTTCAGGGAGTATGTGGAGCTATTGTGCGCCCAGCACCGCCTGGATGGCCCTAGCCTGCTGGCTCTGACTGAGGCTGACCTGCGCGGGCCTCCACTGGGCCTCACCGTGTTGGGAGACATCAAGAGGCTGACCATAGCCATTCGCCGGCTCCAGAGACAGAACCAGGCCCAGCTGGAGGTGCAGGGTCTCCTGCCTACAGACAGTCTCCCTACTGGGCTCTCGGCGGGCGCCGCAGGGGGCGAGTGGAGCTGTGATGAGGCTGACAGGAGTTATAACGGAGGGGATGGCTTGTGTAACGGGACTGAGCTGAGGTTGAGGAATGGTCACAGATCTGGATACGGTTCAGGAGGTGCAGTGTGTCATACACACTCCAATGGGAGGTATAGGCAGCACCTGGCCGGCAGATTGGACCCAGAGGTGTGGAAGACGATCATCAGTTCCATATATGTCTTTTTTGTGTTTGGATTCACATCTTTTGTCATGGTCATCGTACATGAGCGTGTCCCGGACATGAGGACGTACCCACCACTGCCTGACATATTTCTGGACAGGTATAAGTGCATGTATCCAGTGCATGTTGAGCATACTCCAAAGTTCATGTACACATTCTCTCGCACTCATATCTAATCTGCACGCTAATACACATGTTTTTGTACTCTGGCAGTGTTCCCAGAATCCCCTGGGCTTTTGCAATGGCTGAGGCCTGTGGCCTCATCCTGTGTTACATGTTTCTGTTGATCCTGCTCCTCCACAAACACAGGTACTGTAGTCCACCGTTCCAGCTATTCCCATCACTAATCCACTGTGTTGTAATAATATGTGCAAGAAGACCACATCACCGCTAAAACACAAAGTGTCTGGCATGCAAATATAAACATTTTGGGCAAGGAATAAATTCCTTGAATGTTCTTCTTTATTTCAGGTCCATTCTCTTCAGACGACTGTGTTCTTTGATGGGAACTGTGTTTTTGCTTCGTTGTTGCACCATGTTTGTTACCTCGCTCTCTGTGCCTGGGCAGCACCTGAAGTGTGCCAGTAAGGTGGGAAGATTATGTGCAGATTAGATAAAGTTTGCCATTTGCCAACTGTGGAGTGGCCATTCATTCGTGTTGCTATTGGCAGTGTTACAGTTTATTCTTGACTCAGCATTCCCACTGTGATTCGTGTGATTCACAGCATGACAGATAACTGATGTCTTTTCTTCCTCAGACATACGGGGATTCCTGGGGAAAGCTACAGAGGGCGCTACTGATCTGGAGTGGATTTGGGATGACTCTGACAGGCGTCCAAACGTGTGGAGACTACATGTTCAGTGGACACACTGTTGTTATCACATTGCTCAACTTCTTTGTGACTGAATGTGAGTGTCAATACTTTTTTGTTTTTTCCTCAATTACAGTATGACTTTAGAGTATGTGTGACCTTTGTTAAAGGATAAAGCTGGTGGTATCCTATATTTTCCTTATTGTCAACAAATCCCTTGAAGAGAAAAAAACAAAAAACAGTAGTGTTTTGTCCATCTCTCAATACTTTCTGAAGCCAAGCCAATTGGTTCCTATTAAAGAAATCCTTTTAAGTAATTTACATAAACAGTACACACCACAGGACAGATAGAAATATTGCTGAGGTCTACCGTTTGAAATGCAGTTTTGGAGATGCACCATTCACCAGCACCTTAGCCTCAGCCCCCAGCACTAACACCGCACCGGGCTACACTGTGATGCTTTTTATTTTTTTATTTCTGTAAAGGGACTTTTTTTTCTTGTTGCTGCATGGAGATTATCCTCGGTGTCTGGGCTGAAAGTTGTGTTGTTCCCAGCGTCCGGACCTGTTAGAGGCCGGTGCTGGTAGTTGTTGTACGTGGATTAAAAACGCAATTGCATTTACACTTGTGTCTAATGTGGTAACAAAGCATCCCTGACCACCTCTGGTTGTGGTTTGTCCGAATCGACTCACAATCCGTCCTGCGTTTTAGGTGCATTTACACCTGTACTTTCATGTGGTCTAGCACTAACCAATTGCAATCCGATCACCCAAAACACATTTTAATCCCAGGTGTAAAGGGGGCCTATGAGACTCACTGATGTGTTTTTAATTGTTCTTTGGCGACATTAGAGCTCCATGGCACAGAGGAATAAGCTGTATCAGGCTTTGGGTATGCTGCACACTGTAATCTTTAGTGAGTAAATTTGTTGGACTACTTTCAGCCATGGATTAATTAATTTGCTGTGCAAGTCAGCCGGAATGTGTAGATGAGATTGATTCAACATAAATTACAGTGTTGTTAGTTGGATCAATTCACTGTTTGTTTTGATCTTTTCATGGGATTTGTTGACAATAAGAAAAAAATATAATATATGTCACTATATTTATCCTTTAATGTTTCCTTTGAATTGCAGACACTCCACGAACCTGGAATCTGATTCACACCATCTCCTGGGTGTTGAACCTGTTTGGGATTTTCTTCATCCTGGCGGCTCACGAGCACTACTCCATCGACGTGTTCATCGCCTTCTACATCACCACCCGCCTCTTCCTCTACTACCACACTTTAGCCAACACCCGAGCCTACCAGCAGAGTAGGAGGGCACGCATTTGGTTCCCCATGTTCTCTTTCTTTGAGTGCAATGTCAACGGACCTGTCCCCAACCAGTATCACTGGCCCTTCAACAAACCAGCCTTCATGAAAACTCTGATTGGCTAGATTAGCCTTTTAAAGATCAGAAGCTGCAATTCGCATGGACTCTAATCTTAAAACCTGAATGAGAAACTTTTTACTTGATATGCTGCTGTTTATCTTTGGATGGTTATAAGTGTATTATGCGGGAGTGTCCCCCCCCCATTTGTATAAATAGATGTTTTTTATTTTGTCAACTAATCTTATGTTTAAAGAAATAGTTTGAGATTTTGGGATATATGCTTATTTGCGTTCTTGCCGAAAGTTTGATGTGAAGCTACAATACCCCTCTCTGAGAGTGGTATCGATCTTCTCATCTCAGAGTTAGATGAGAAAGTGAATACGTTTATTTTCCAATTATTTTTTAAAGTTATCTGCACATTACTGCCAAGTAAAACAAAGAAATGTAGTTTATTATGAGGCCTCTGCGGGTACGTATATTTTCATGGAGATTTATTTGCCTCTGGTTAATCACTTTTATTGTTTATGTTCCACTTTGGAGATGTTTAAGGTTCACGTGTGGTTTGGGTTGTTAGTCTCACTCAACATCTACAGTGAAAAACTGATCGTGGTTCACACCGCTGTAGTGCAGGTTGGTACTGTAGTTGTGGGTTTTTGGAAGTTGTTGTGGTGACAGTTTACATTTTGTTTTGCTGCAAAGAGATTTGACACGTTTGGTGACTACTGCCAAAGGAGCAATTGTTTCTTTTGATGTGCAACGAGAAAAAACAATTCCTGTTCTCCTCAAAAAGAGCTCTGTTTCAGTCACTGTTTTGTTTTTTCGTTTACACTTCATAAATTGAACTCTACATCGTGTCCTATGGATAGTGTAGCTTTTTTTTTTTTTTTTTTACATTTACACTTAAACTCAACCAAATATCTGAACATGTATTGTATTGTTCAATTTTGCCAATCAGTCCTTAGTAGAATTATCTCTTTATCCTAATTTGATACTATGTTGTTTTTTTTGTTTTGTTTTTTACAGATTGTTAATTATGTAATGAGTATAGAAATGTATGAAGATGGATTTTGTTGAAGTTATATTGTTCAGAGTTTTCCTCTTTTTGCACAGTGCAAAGACTTGCTGTTTGGATTACAAAGTTTCAAAAGTATATTGTTTACTATGCCATGGTTGATCCAAACTATATCTTTTCAATAATTGTTTACAATGTGCGGCTTTATTTGCAATGCAAGTAATTTATCTTTAATAATGATTTTAGTAATGAACTAATAATCTTAATCTTTCTCTGCCTGTTGGCTCAGAAATAAAAGTTTACAGATGAGGTTAACAGTTTTTACAAACTTCCATGGCTGCTTTTTAACTAATGGGTTTGCTTTTTGCATTTTTTGAATAAAATCAATTATAAATATTATTAGAAATCCAGATTTCTTGTGAGTTTTTAAAAACAACATGCAGTATCTGTCATGGGTAAAATGCATGGACTGTATACTGTATGTTTTATCAGATATTTGTTTTAAGGTGGAGAAGATAAGCAGGTATGTTGATATTAAAGGCACACCTCAGATAAAATGTCAACATGTCATTTTTTTTTACCTTTATTTAACCAGGTAGGCCTTTGAGAACAGGTTCTCATTTGCAACGGTGACCTGGCCAAGAAAAGCATAGGCGTGCAGGACAACGTATAGTTTCACATTCAATACAGTACAAGAATACAGAATACAATAGGCTACGTGAAGTGCAGATTAAGTGGGCATTACAAATGCGGTACGTAGTGAGGTGTAAGTCTATGGATATGCAATACATGAACAGAGAGTCAATACACTGCTGAGATGGTGTAATGAGTCAATAAACAGTCTAGTGGTCTAGTTAGTGACGTAGATCAGTTATAACACAATAAATATATATATATATATATATATATATATATATATATATATATATATATATATATATATATATATATATATGAATAGACAATCTAGATAAATGCTAAGTGAAGAGTCAATATACAGTTAGTACAAGTTGCAGTCTATTAAGTGAGGTAGATCAGTAATAACACAGTAAGCAGTAATATAAATGCTGAATGTAGAGAAGAGACATCATACAGTACGTGCAAATAGTGGTCTAGGTAGTGATGTAGATCAATAATAATACAATATGATTCACTGAGGTGTGCCTCATACCTGCTTCTCTTCCCCACCTTAGAACAAATATCTGATAAAAACATGTATTTGTCATATCACTATTCAAATATTATCAATAAAGATATGCAGGGGTGCACACCTTAATATAAGGCCTCCGTTAGAGATTACTCACATAGACCAGCTTCCTGTTGACCGACTCACTTTACATCTGAGGATGGTACGTATTTGATCATTTAGAGAAGCCATGAACATGTAGAGCTTAGGAATAAGAGTCTTTTATTTGTAAAGTCAGGTCTTAACTTGTAGTTTGACTTTGTTATTATTATAAAATATGCTACACAAGATATGGATAGATATATTGGACTTTAAAGACATAATTGCAGATTGTACTTTATATTTTACGGCCAAAATTTAAGTAATATTGGAGTGCATAGTTTAGCTTTACGGTTACCTTCAAATTCCTGCAGGATTCAAGTTTAGTCCCTCTGCACCATTTATTATATTATTATTAATAGTATTATTGTTTATAGTAGTAGGAGTTTTAGTGGTGGGGGTAAAAGATAATTCAGCAAGTAAAATCAACAACAAAAGTGGTTTAGTAAATAATGTTACTGGTGATTCCTTCACATAATGATTAACATTATTACACAAATGTAAATACTGCAGATAAGGTGCAAACACTTCTTAGTGGTTTAAAGACTAGTTAATCTTGCTTAATGTAAGCTGTGAATCAAATCCTTACAAATCTATCTCCTGCAGACTAAATGACATCAATCTTATTTTTACATGCAGTATGTTGCACACAAATGTATTTTGCATGTAAATGTATTCAAGTGCCCTTTTGTATAGAACTGAATGATTTGGAATGATGAGAAATCACTTAAACATGCAAATAGCTACAATGCTAGCAAAGGCCTACTGATACTGAAACCATGTTTTCCTTTTGGCATTTTTAGTCTCTTTCACATAAAATACTTGGTTTGTCTGACCAGTATGAGACAAAGCAGGCATGAATAAAAGCCAGACATTTCCTTTCCATGTTTAGGAGATTTTAAAAGGATGATAAAGAAGTGTGTAAATACACTGCAGAGACTATAAAACATGCACCATGTTTACAGATGTCTTTTCTTTACTCTTTTAGGCTTCTCTCCATGTATTTCTTTGTCTGCTGGGACTGGTTGTCCTGTGTCACTCTGACAGCTTCTTCCATAAGTTAGAGCTGAAAGATCCGAAAAACCCTCCAAAAGGTGAGTCGACATGATTACATTTGGAAGAGACAGAATATAACAACAGTTTGGCAGCAACTTATCTCTGCTATATTGGAAGGAAGGTGGACAAACTAGCATTAAGTCCTTCTTCATCTATGTCTTCATTATGAATGCATCATTTAGTTGTTTGTTTGTTTACCTGGTTTACCTGCTGACTCAAAACCACACCTATATGCACACATCGATATACTCACACAGTCACTGCCACATATTTTTCAGAGCTTGATAAGTGGCTCAACAGCTCCTCTGAACTGTAGTTTTATTTCTTTACATAGGGTGTGTGGATGAGGATGGAAAGCAGCACGATTTTGGCTCTACATGGGACAGAGACTGCATGACGTGCTCTTGTACAATGGAGGGCTTGAGCTGCAGTGACAAGTATGATTTTCATGGTTTTATTTATTACATTTCACATTCATTACACATTTTCCAGCAACTCTAACTGTATGAGAAGTATTGGGGCCTATTATAATTAAAGCAACACTTGGCATGAATGATAACAAATAAAAGATGTATGTGTATTCTGTGTTTCATCAAACTGATATATTGGTCCTATATAGCTACTAGTTGATTGTGATGGGAAAAATAAAGCTCTGAGATAGAGACAGGAATATTGTCCTCGGCATAGTGTTTCATTTATGACCCATCTCTTGCACCCACCCCCCCTCATCTCTAATCATTTTTGTTATAGTCCCTAATTTGTTCGAAGCCATTTTCTGAAGACTTAAACTTATTAAAATGATTCTTTCTTTTTATCTTTTAGCATGCCTGATGCAAACACCGTAGCTTTTCCTGCGCACTGTGAGTTGGTTGTTGACAAGGATGCCTGCTCTGCCAAGGTGGTGATGAAGTCAGACAAGACTAAGGAGTGTAACCCTATCTGAACACACTACAAAGTGACCTGTACACATTAGGGACAACTGAAGTCCAAGGTTATAGGGTCTTTAATCTTGTTTGTATGTTATCAACTAGTTTGTGTACATACAACAAACTACCAATAAACACAGACTAATCAACATTTGTCTTGCTTTTCATGTTTAAATGTCACTGACAAGATTAAACCTAAAAACCCCGCTCCAGCTCTGTTTCTTCTTGCCTGCTTTATGTCTCTATAACAGCACTTACAGTTGGTCATTTTCAGCATGTCATTGAATAAATCCACCACTGTGTGACAGCAGAGCTCAGTGCTCAGAAGGGGAAGTCAACTTGGCTGAGCCAATATAAAACAATCGATAGACAAATAACTGAAATTTCATCTTTACTGAAAATGTGTAAAATAAGAGAACATTGAAATAGGCAGTCAGTCAGCTTTTTAAGCCTTTTTCAACAAAATGCATAAAAAAATATTGTGCAAATCAATGAAGCTTTTCCAGCACCTTACAGCTGTGGTAAATTACATATTTATATACTGACTATTTCACTTCAAGCATTAAATCAGATGTCATTGTAGTCCTACTATAAACAACCAACATTCTACAGAAGGGTGACAAATTACTGTACTGTATTACTGCCTACTGTTTATTGATGTTGATTAATCTAATTTGATCATTATGAGTCAATAGAAATAAGATGATCGAATGTAAGTAGGCCTATTTTTTTTATTTATATTTTGAAATTATATTTAATTATATTGCCTATGAGTTTCTGATGGCCTACACCAGAATGTGAGTAATAGACTATCCTAAAACATAAAAACAAAATCTAGTAGGTACACCTAAAAATGTTATTCTGCTGGCTACGATCCACACACAATTGGAACCAAAACACCCACGGTATGGTGAGTGAGTGATAGCGCAGACAGGTGTCTGTATTTCACATTTCTATCTATATTCTCATCTGTAAAGTGTAGTCACCTCAGTAAGCCGCTAGCTGGCAATGCATTGGTTTAACCAGAGACGGTTTATAACATGGATGTAGCGAGGTCAATAAGATACACCCATGATCGAGATGTATATGCTTTAGAACAATGACTGTGAATACAGTCAGCAAGACACATTGACTTATATAAAAGGCAAGACAGCGCAACGGGTAATTTCCTGTATTTGGTCACGTGGGTTTCGCAACTGCGCCACTCGCCCCATAGTCACTGAAGTAAACTGGATCCATGTGTAACATTACGACCGAAACATGGCATTTATTAAAGACGGATAAATCCAGAGACAATATATAAGGAGAAAATTAACTTTGTTCGAGACTTGTTTCTGTATCAGCAACAAATTCTCGCGAGATCTATAGAGTATCTTTGGTCAACAACCTGTTATATTAATATTTAGCCTACTTATTCCAGCACCATTGCACTTTTGCATTGCCCTTTAGTATTACCGTTTACAACCCTCATAGAGCTGTTTGTTTACATGCGTGTATGTATGGCCAGCACCTGTACGAACTCTGCAAAAAAAATACAAAACTGTTCCCGGTTGAGACATTATTTTGGGTTACAATTGTCGATCACTTTAACAAGATACATTTTACAGCACATTTAACATGCAGATGTTGAGCAGAGCACAGAATATACTTTCAGCACCTTCATGAACATCCGGCCACTTCGGATGTGTAGTTTACCAGTCTGAAAGGAATTCACTGTTTTGGTAATTAAATTGTAACACAGAGGAGCCTCAGCTAGACTAAGTTCGTAAAGGGACTTTAGCATAAAATCTCCCAAGTCTTTATGGAGTAATTTGATTTCTTTCCTCACTCAGTTTAAAACCTGGCAAGAGACTGAGGGGAAATAACGAAAGAAAAAGGGAAAAAACGAGCCCCCATCGATGTTTCGGTAAGCCCTGAGGAGAGCCGTTGTTGGGACGTTTAAAACGTTACAGTAATTTACTAATCAGATTACGGATGTCATGTTTAGTTAACAAACTACCTTCGAGGAATTAAGATGGCCAATCAAGCAAGGTAAAGAGTCTTGAACTGTAATTTGTAACATGGTTTATTAAGAAATGACCAAAAATCATGGGTACATTTTTAAGATGCTTGAGCTTAGCTAATACAACATAACTACAAAGTCAGCAATAACATGTGGGCATTTGTCTTGAGGAGCGCATCTTTGAAATACAGCCAGTCAAGGAACGATCTTGAACCGAGGGGACGTTTACTCAGCATCATAGTCGTGTTGTTCGCGATATGAAGAGCGGTCACCGTATGTAGGCTGACTCCTATTGTCTCTGTATCCGCCACCACCGCTCCGGTACTGGCTGCCGCCGCCGCCGCCAAACCTCCCCTCATTACTGAAGCTTCTGTCGCCGTAGCTTCTGTCACTCCTATCTCCGTAACTCCTGTCACCATAACTCCTGTCTCCGTAGTATCCTCCGCCTCCTCTCCCACGCCCGCCAAATCCACCTCGTCCTCTTGGGCCCGATCCTCCGCCTCCTCTGGATCGTCCACCGCCCTTTCCTGCTTCATCCACCCGAATAGGCCGACCATCCAGAGTCTTTCCGTTCATTCCTTCCAGTGCATCTTTAGCATCTTCTGGATTGGCGTATTTCACAAAACCAAAACCGCGAGATTTCCCCGAGTCTCTGTCCATGATCACATCTACTTTTTCGATGGTTCCATATTTGCCGAAGGCCGCGGCCAGAGACTCCTCGTTGGTATCAAAACTCAGTCCTCCGACGAACAATTTACCCTCGTCAGACATCTTCAGTGTAGCTTTCACTAACAGGCGTGAAGTAGCCGATAGTGAGCCGGTCGACTGAGAGGGGGGGGAGAGAGAGCTTCGCTTCTTCTTTGTGTTTTTTTGGCGGATTGCAAAACCAACTTTAGGTGGAGCCAAAGGAGCTTTGATACAAGAACGCTTCACTTCCGCTTCATGTTTCCTTTGCCATCGCTTCTAGGTCGGAAGTGACGTTCACCCAATGATGGCCCTTGTCCCAGAATGCAATGCATCACAAACTGCACGCGCGAACTAAAGACATTGTGCAATTTAAACCTCGCTGTCCCATGAAGTATGTTCACTGGTCACATTAGTTTCTCACCATCACACAGTCCGAGCTTAGTCCGAGCAGTCTCTTAATACAGCCATGAGTCCGAGTTGCTGCTGGAGTACTACAGCAGGAACAAACTCACTGTCTTTTTATTCATGGTGACTGTCAAGCAGGTAATTATTTAAGTTATGACTTCATAGTTGAATGATATCAAATACACTAATATATAAATAAAGTGATGAATGTCAAACAAAATGTATACGGGCACGGCAACTATGAAAACACACTGGTTGATATATGGACTGTGGAGTAGGGTTATAGATCTGGCAATGCAAGACTACAGCACGTTCTGTTAATACATCCATGACAGATAACTGATGTCTAATTTCTACCTCAGTCGTATGGTGATTCCTGGGGAAAGAGACAGAGGATTGATCTGGAGTGGATTTGGGATGACTCTGACAGGCGTCTATACGCATTTGCTCAACTTTTTTAGTGACTGAATATAAGTGTTAATATTTTTTTGTTTTTCTTCAACTACAGTATGACTAGCGTGTGTGTGACCTTTAAGGATAAAGCCGGTGGTATCCTATATTTTCCTCATTGTCAACAAATCCCATGAAGAGATAAACATAATAATAATAAAGCTCTCATACAAAGACAGGATTGTTGTCTATATGGCAAAGTGCAAGGGAATTTTGAAATTAAATATAAATTTGAAGTGGGAAAAAAAACAATAAACGACAAAAGAAAGACTCCCCTTCTTTTAACCAATTCATAATTTCAATACACTCCCCCAGCCCCTTTTCTGAAGACCGTTTTTCTATCATTTTTTTCTATTTTTCTTTTCATCTTGATAATATTTCTTTTTGTCTCTCAGGATGCCTGATGCAAACACAGTAGACGTTTCTGAGGACTGTGAGTTGGATGTTGATAAGGATGCCTGCTCTGCCAAGGTGGTGATGAAGTCAGACAAGACAAACAGCACGTACAGCAGGTGTCATTTTTAGCATTGTAATTGAAGAAATTCACCACTGTGTGACAGCAGAGCTCAGTGCTCAGAGGGTCTTTGGCACCCAGAAGGCTCTAACTGCCCAATAATAGTTTGTCTCTGACAGGAAACGTTCTGGTGGTTGATGTTCAGCGCCTTCTCCAACTCTCATATCTGTGGTTTCACACCTGTTCAGAGCATTGTTTCCTCTGTCATCTTGGCATCACTGAGACACTACACTCCGGGCCAACCCACCATGTGAGTGCTCTATTTTTGTTTTTTCACACAATAATGATCCGTAACGCACAATAATGATCTTTGTCAGCAAAGAACAGTGTCTTTTATTTTTGTTAATCAGTTATAAAATGAATGCTGTGTTTTTTCACCACTGTCAGCTTGTATAGTGTCCACAGATATGCAAGTATACTGTATGTCTCAACTATTGCAAACATGTTTGAATGATACATTGAAACAATAGCAGTACACAAAAGGTATTTCTGAGAATATGCATCCGATTTCAGCAGGACATCTGGAATAAACAGGAAACCAGGGGGGAAAAAAATATGTACATGCATTAATGTTGCAATTGCTGTGTGAAAATCCCATCTCATGACATTATTCATAATAATAGTGTCTTGACATTCCCAGCTGAAAAAAATTAGGCTTGGGTCATCATCTCAAATGAGCACACTACAGTGCCCACCTGTACATGCAGGAGGAAAGAAAATGTATTCTGAATAGTCAAACTGATGGAGTGTGTTGGGTATGTGTGCAAAATGAATTCATACGCAGAATCCAGTAAGTGATAATATTCAGTGGTGGTCTGGTGTGAAGTTGTAATATAGAAATGGGGGGATTCTTTTTTTTTTTTTTAAAGCACACTATTAATACAGTAAGCATCTTTTAAGATACACATTTTTTAAAAATAGATTTTTAATCAGTGACTGCACAGAGGGGAGTTTAGAGGTTGGGCTTTCACTTTGAATCTCTGTCAAGCACATACGTATACAGTATACAAGCTGTCTGCTCGTGATTTCCATTTTCAAACTTGCTTATTTATACTGTAACTGTCTAATTGTCTCTTGTCACGTCCTCTAGGATTGCTCATACCTTCAGACCTTTTAAATTCTAGTCGTACTCATGAAGTTTCCAAATCTGAAAAATCTAATTTACGATGAATTACAAGGAAACATGTATTAATGCAATGATGCAGTCATAAAGAGTACCATCTTAACATGGCATGATATTGCTACAGAGAATCTTTGGCAGATAGTGAAAAGTGAAATTGTCATGCAGTGTTGCAAAATGTTTTATCGGAAGCTACTACAGAAGAAATTTTAGAAAAACATTGATGACCATGTTGGTTAAAAAATTAAAAACCCATTGTAGCACAGCACGACTGCTCTCAGAAAAATACAAATGAGAGCATCAAGGTGAGTCTGGTTCAAGGGAAATGACAGTCAGCCAGTGTCTCATTTTTCTGTCAGAGAGCACTATTCTCAGAGATGGAGGACACTTTGCTGAGGCAGAAAAGAAGAATATGATGGACAGAGTGGTGTCAGGTCACAGTGTTCCTTATCCTGCAGAGATTTTTCTCTGGAAAGGGGGCGATCATAATGACACACCTACTTGCTGGATGTGCATCCTACAGTGTCACATCGTTGCAACATGACAGGACCATATTTGCCTATTTGGGAAATTTAACCGTTTTCTTCTGCTGGTGTCTATGGATCCTCCATTCTGGTACAGCTGCATGTTAACAGCTGTTTGTTACAGCTGTTAGTTACATCTGGTTACTAGTGACATTACACTTGCCTTTCATCACTGAACAAAGGATGATCAATGTTGTATCACCCTGCCTGCAGCTCACTCAACACACTGACAGAGTAGGTTAGTAATGATGCAGTGTGAAGTGACTGATAGCGAAGTGTGTGTGTGCCATTAATGGAAAATGACAGGCTCATTTTCTTTGCAATGCTGGTTTTCACATGGCAGAGGTTTTAGGGGAGAGAGCTAGAATCCATTTTTAGGATTGTGACAATGTCATACCCTTTCACTCCGGCATACTAAAAAAATCATTGTTGCTTGACAAATAGAAGGCTCTGTGCAAATGTATGCATATTCATTTTATTGTCATTAAGCTATTATGTTCAGTCTTGAAACCTGACTGGAGGGTTCATTTGAGGGAGGAGAACTGGCAAGTCTTAAGATGGGTAAAGAATAAGAGAAAGAGAGTGATTGTGAAGCCCAAGAACTGAAACTACTCCGTGCAACTGCAGTATTGCTAAGTACAAAATACTAAAACTATAGCAAACAAATTACCTTGTGTAAATTATAATCACATTTTGCATATTATAAACTGTGTAAACAGTTTAAAATGTCTCATAATATACCTCATTATGGTGTGTAATGTTCTGTAAGTGTATTTTGTGGACAATCAACACAAAATTAGAGCAACTACAAGTAAACTTCACATCTTCCTTGAGGCTGTACTGTGTTTAGCAGGTTTAGCCTTAAACACAAATTACAGCTGAGGGCTGATGGGAAAGTCATTAGTTTTTACTTATTTGGTCATAAACCAAAGTATTGGACATTTAATTAAAATGTTGACCTCATGATAGCACTAAAGCCAGAGAAGTCAAAGGCTCACCAAAGTCATAACAATTCATCCTCTGGGAACCATGAATAACTAATAAAATAAAATGTCATGGCTATATATTAAACAGCTGTTGAGACAAACTGACATTGTCATCCCAACAGACATGCCACTAGCGTGGCTAAAGATAGAACATAAGGGCATGTTTTAATGACAATGCTTTCCTAAACACAATCTCACGGTGACTTAGAAAGAAGTCCTCACACGTGGCATCTTTCCTAAGCTTTATTTCTCCTCAGCCACAGGATAGAGTATGATAGGATGTTTGATAGGATAGGATATGATCTTGCCTTTCCTTCACTCCTTCTGTTCCACATGAACAGAATCTTTGACTATAAGAGTAACTGCTTTGAAGTGATTACTGTTTTGTTTTTTTCTGTCTACCTCTGTGCTTTCTCTCTGTCTCAGATGCATGTTTGATCCTGGGGGCTGATGACATAGCGGTCCTGGTGAGATGTCCCTGAGTAGCAACGAGAGCCAGTCTTCTCCGTCAACGACAGCTCTGCCTCTGCCCTTCAACAGTTCCACCTCTCCACATTCCTTACCATGGGAGGAGGGAAGAACCACTCATGAGTCTGTGCAGGAGCGGTTGGGGAATAAGACCCAACTCCTCTCAGACCTCGCTGTTCTCGGGCATTATGAGCAGTGCCCTATGTCTCCTGTCCTCACAGCGTGTCTAGTTGTGTGGTACAGCATGACAATGGTGCTGGGGCTGGTGGGGAATATCGGCCTCATCTGTATCATCGCCCGTCGCAGAGAAAAAGTCAACGTCACTGCCATTCTCATCTGCAACCTGTCATTCTCTGACATCCTAGTGTGCGTCTTCTGCCTCCCCTTCACTGTCATATACACACTAATGGACCATTGGGTATTTGGGGCGCTGTTATGCCGACTGGTGCCGTTCATCCAGTGTGCGTCTGTGACGGTGTCTGTACTGTCTCTGGTGTTCATCGCTCTGGAAAGACATCAGCTCATTATTAACCCCTCTGGGTGGAAACCAAGCATACCTCAGGCCTACGTGGTGGTTGTTCTCATTTGGATTCTGGCCTGCTTCACCTCCTCACCTTTCTTGGCCTTTCAGCTACTCACAAGTGAGCCATACACCAATGTGAACCTGCACCAGTCTCCACTCCATCACCAAGCCTCTGCTCAGGCTAATCCCAATGCATCTCCACCTCAACTTGTTTCCTACACATACAAAAACTCATCTGCACTTCCAAATTCATACCGCGACCTCTTTTCTCATGGCCCCACCTCTCCATATATAGAGGTCTGTCTGGAGCACTGGCCATCCCAGCAACACAGGCTCGCTTACACCACATGGCTCTTGCTGTTCCAGTACTGTGGTCCACTATTGTTGGTCCTGCTCTGTTATGTTAGAGTTTTTGTGCGCCTTCGCCACCGCAAAGACATGCTGGACCGCACCAGGACCCCAGAGAGCCAGCGCATGACCCACAGTCGCCAAATCAACATCATGCTGGTCGCCCTCATAACAGCCTTTGCTCTTTGCTGGCTGCCGCTCACCGTCTTCAACGCGGTGTCAGACTGGAACCAGGAGGCTCTGCCCATCTGCCACCACAACCTGCTGTTCTCCCTCTGCCACCTGCTGGCCATGTCCTCCACCTGCATCAACCCCATCATCTACGGCTTCCTCAACTCCAACTTTCGGCAGGAGGTGAGAGACGTGCTCCTGCACTGCCGCTGCAGCCAGCTAGAGGAAGAGTGTGAGCATTTCCCCATGTCCACTGTGCACATGGAAGTGTCCCGCACCTCTGTGCCTCTCAACTGCAGGAGAAACTCTGTTTGACTTTGATATGACAACCCTGAAGGATACTGCTGTATTAGGGTATAGTCCCGTACACTGTACAGTTGTAGGACTAACTTCTGCTGTTTGTTCTACCTTTTAATGGCAATTTTAACAGTGGTTTAAAGTGCAACATTTTTGTCAGTGGTTTGAAATTAAAGTGTGCAGTACAATGTTAATTTATCTTATTCCGCAGCAGCAGTAAGGAGTGTGTTGATTTATGAAAAAAAAAAATCAAAGGAATGTCTCATTTCAAACTAATCTGTTGCTGTGTCCCTATTAAACGCTTCCTACTAATTGTATACAATATTATTCATTACAGTATGCTGCTTTTTTATTTTACCATTTTATACTGACAGGAACTGATCGAACGTGTGACCTGTTGGACATCAATTAAACTGTGACTTTAGAGAGCTACTGATCAACCTACGACCATCAAAACACCAAATGAGGGAATATCTTTCGGAATAAAGGTGTTGTTTGAAGCTGTTCTCGAGGCTTGTGGTAGACCAACAAACTGTTCTTTCCTATACGTTGGTTTTTGTAGTGCTGCTGTTTTATTACTTACATTTTATTACTTATTTTGTATTTATGGCATTTGTACTGTGAAATCAATGTGAGCTTCTACAGTGAAGAAAAGCATGTCATTTTTGTGATAAATGTGACTTTGAGGTAAAATGTAAGAGTTTATAACATCGTTAAATTATAAATTTGCTTTAGATGAGTTAAATAAATATTGAAATAACATTATATGTGTTTACACTTGGCTTTTAATGGATATTAAATTGTGTATCATTTTGGCACAGTGAAGGATTCTCAAATCTTCCATGACACTTCAGACCTGTTTACGTATAGATTACATACCATTATTTCCCTAATCCAAATACTCACTTATGACTGTGCATGTATGTAAGAGACTGTAAGCCAATGTAGTCATGTAGGCCTATGTGTTCCTGGTTTAATAATCAAATTAGTGGGACTACCATATTAGCAAAAAAAAACAAGATTTTTGTATCCACTACCTCAAATACCTTGTTATTTTCTCTGTATCAAACAATATATTTACAAATTGTTCTTTTTTTCTGCATGGCAAAAAAAACACAAGGCAAATTAGAATTAATGCTTTCAAAGATTGGATAGTTTGTCTCCCAAAATAATGTAGCTATCCAACCTGTAAAGACTGTCAAATGCAAATTGTAAATTGTTTGACTAATCTGAGGCAGCCTGTCTGCAAAGACAATGAGATGTCTTTGGAAGTAAGAAAAAATAACTTGTATTTGTTAAAACATGAATTGCATCTGGACACCAAAGAATTTGAAAAGGTCATCTGAAATTGTTAGCATGGTAGAATATTTCAACAAGTTCAACCTCAATCCAGGACAGTTATGTCTGTTGGAGCTTGCTCAGTGTTGGTGAGGGAAGCAGTTGAGATACTCAACTACCACACAATAGGCTACACACACCATTTTATGTCATTTTAGCCTTTGATTGATCTAGATAAGTCACTCCAAGCTAACTGCAGGAAACTTGAGTCTGGACAGAATCCAAACTCAGGTCCACACATGATACAACTATACATTAGGCCTATAATAAAAATCCTTTCCACCACTTTTGACTGTAAATTAAGTAATTTTACATAGTAATTTGGTTGTCAAGAGAGACAGAAAGAATAGCAATAATAGTTATTCAAAAAGTTTTCTTTCACTGTCGAGGTTTAAAGTAGACTTCTCAGGTGACTAGATTCTAGCATCTGTTTAATAGGCTCCCTGAAGCCAAACTGACAAAGAAAAAAGTTGATTATAACAAAGAACATAACATTCAAAACTGTTCCCAGTTGAGATATTACTTTGGGGAAACAAAGTTACATTTTTGATCACTTAAAACAAGATGAGTCCATTTACAGCACATGTTGAGATCACAGAAGATACCTTGCACACACTGAAGCATGCTGCAATTTGCAACTTCATGAACAGCAGACCACTGGATGTGTAGCTCACCAGTATGAAAGGAATTCCCTCTTTATGGGAAATACACACAGGAGGCTTAGCTAAACTAAGTTTTTAATAGTGAAAGTAGGCATAAAATTCCCAAAAAGTCTGTTTATGAATAATTCCTCACTCAGTTTAGAGGTAGGTCAGCCACAGAGAGAAAATAAGATTTTTTTTTTTTTTATTTCCCATCAGTCTGAGATTATGTAAAAATAACTTCATGTACAGTTAAAAGTAACTGGGAAAAAAATCCTGTATAGGCCTAATGTAGTTTTAGGATGTGTGGCCCTTTTGACTTATCTTGATCACACAAAGACTAATAGAAGAGAAGATTGGTTGTAGCCTATTTTTCATATTTAAATAACCTTGCCACATATTTAAACCAAAGGCATACCCAATCAAAAAGGAGCAGCTCGACTGCTTCCCTCACTAACAACCGCAAGCTCCAGCAGACATGACTGTGCTGGATTGGGGTTTAACTTGATTTTTTTATACTTTTTTTTTTATAAATACAGCATATTTGATTTTTATATAATATAAATCAAATAATATATACCACGTGGTTGACTTTGTGCAGCACGTGGTGATCCTCCATTGTGATAAGGAATCAAAATCAGAATGGAGGATCAACACGTGCTGAACAAAAGTCTACAGCCGTTGTTTGCCAGAGTAAATAGATTAAACGGATGCAGTTAAACGGCCTTTGACGAATCAAGATGCCCAATCAAGCAATATAATGAGTCTTGAACTGTAATTAGTAACATTGTTTATTGAGGAATGACCAAAAATCAAGGGTACATTTTTAAGATGCTTGAGCTTAGCTAACGTTAATACAAGAGAACTACAAAAACTAAGGTCAGCAATAACACGTGGACATTTTTCTTGAGGAGCGCATCTTTGAAATACAGCCAGTCAAGGAATGATCGTGAATCAGGGAGATTTTTACTCCGCATAGTCGTGTTGATCACGGTATCCATATCCACCCTGACCCCTATTGTCTCTGGATCCGCCACTCCTGTAGCCGCCGCCGCCGCCGCCGCCACCACCACCACCATATCTCCCCTCATTACTGTAGCCTCGGTCACTTCTGTCACCATAACTCCTGTCTCCATAGTATCCTCCTCCACCTCCTCTCCCACGCCCGCCGTATCCACCTCGTTGTCCTCTCGGGGCCGATCCGAAACCTCCTCCGGAGCGTCCACCACCCTTTCCTGCTTCATCCACCCGAATAGCACGACCATCCAGAGTCTTGCCGTTCATGGCTTCCATTGCATCTTTTGCATCTTCTGAATTCTCGTATTTCACAAAGCCGAAACCGCGAGAATTGCCCGACTCTCTGTCTTTGATCACATCTACTTTTTCGATGGTTCCAAATTTGCCGAAGGCCGCGGCCAGAGACTCCTCGTTGGTATCAAAACTCAGTCCTCCGACGAACAATTTACCCTCGTCAGACATCTTTAGTGTAGCTTTCACTAACAGGAGTAAAGTAGCTGATAGTGAGCCGGTCGACTGAGAGCGGGAAGAAAGGAGAGCTTCGCTTCTTCTTTGTGTTTTTTTGGCGGACTGAAACACCAACTTTAGGTGGGGCTTTTGTACAGAAACGCTTCACTTCCGCATCGTGGTCCCTTTGCCATCGCTTCTAGGTCGGAAGTGACGTTTGTTACCCATCACCCAATCTGGGACCTTGTCCCAGAATGCATTGCATCACAAACTGCGCGCGCGAACCGGTGCGAATTAAACAACTGCAGTTAGGGAACTGCGCAATTTAAATCTCAGCCACATGAAGTAAGTGCACGGCAATTATTAAAACAGTGGTTGATATCTGTATTCACGGTGTTGTACTGCTAATACTAACTTCTTAGTACGCTAACGTACACATTAACTAATGTCATGTAGTTAACCTTTACAGTCATTGATTCTCGTTTACTTGTTACGTAACTAACGTTAATGTTAGCTAATATTAGGTGGTTTAGCTAGCTAGCTAATGTTAACTCTTCACGTTTCAGTCATTTAATTTACAATAGACCACAATACAGAAGTACTTTTTAACAAACTATATTGAAATTTGCAAGTTCTTTCCAAGCAAAAGTGGCATAGTACAAAATTAAAAAGTTCAGACAAGCATCATATAGCAATGACATAAAAACAAAACAATGACCTGTTAAGTTGTTTCAATATGTACATCCCAAAATGAGAAATTGTTACCATCTATACCAAAACGACGTTTTGAAAATTCCCCAGAAAGGATATATTCCAGAAAGAAATTTAAAGTGGATATCCTTAACTTTTGGTGCAATAGGACATTTGTAAAAGAACTGCTTCTTCATTTTTCAGCTTCATCTTTGGAAAAATATTATATACTAATATAAAATTTGGGCAATTTTAGATTAGTGACAGGATGTCTATTTATCAAAAGTTTAGGAAGATGCAAGTTATAACACATCACACTTATAGATTGTGGAATGAAGTAATGTGTTTTAATAATGCAGGTAGAGGCAGGTGTTCATACAGACCAGACTTTCAATTTCCAGTAGAGTGGCATTACAAGTTGAAAGCAGCACAGCTTTAGATCAGAAGCCTCCATGTCGTGACTGGTAGATTGTCACATTTTATAGTCACCCTTCTGAAGTTAAATTACAGCGTCACAAATGTAATGAGTTGCTTGTTTTTCTTTGTGTAGGTGAATCTAAAGAGACTAGTAATGACCACAACCAACAAGTGTTCAACTCTTCAAGGTATTGTACATCACCCTAGTTTTACTGCAGTTAATCTAAGCTGAACTTTAGGGCTTATGGTGTCCACATATGACTGTGTTCAATGTGTTTGCAGATGTCGTTGCCTATGTTGATGTGTGGTCATCAGACAAAACGGCAAACTATTCGAAACCATTCGTTCAGCAGCTGCAGGAAATGGGAGCCCAGGTGAGACCGCAGCACACATAGATACATTTGCACTATATTGTACTGACCATAGATACGTATACTTTGCTAAACCTAAATGCATTTTCTTTTACAGGTATCAAAAACATTCAGTAAACAAGTCACACATGTAGTCTTTAACAATGGTCACCCGGCTACATGGAGGAATGCCAAGAAAAGTGGTGTGAGGCTCGTCTCTGTTCTCTGGGTAGGCAGGTAAGAATAACACTGAAAGTTGTGTACTTTGTAACTTTAATAATTCTATGATATGTTTTGATTGTATAGTTACGAAGTGTTACAATATGGTTTCTTAAATAATTTCTTGAATCTCTTTATGTGGCTTATTCTTGGTGAAATGATGTCCAGATGTTACGATGACGGTGTGTGTGTGGATGAAGACTTGTATCCAGCCTTTAATGATGAAAGCAATCCTTTGTTGAAGAACAAGAAAGTGAGTGGAGTCAGATTTCAATAAGATGTTAATGTTGGTGTGGCAGTTTAAGCTGTCATTGTAAATCAGTGTTGGACAACTGTTCGTCAAACCATACATTGTGCTGATTTTGGGTCACTGACCGAGGTCTTTAATTCATACACGATACAAGAGCTAATGCAATACCTTTTTATTTTATTCCATCTCTTTTTACATTTCACTGTCATACCACCATACACCATAGAGAAAAATCCACACAAGTCCTAGAACTAGAACCTCGGCGAAATGTAGTGTTTAGATTAATTACATTACCACTACCATTTTCCTTGATAGTTTGCCCTAAAAGAAGCTAGTGTGAATTTACTGGAACCAGTATGTAGACAAACAGCTTGTGAATATAACCTGTTATTATGGCTTCTTTCAACTAATCATAACCTATTGGGAGCCTCTTATGTTAAAAAAAAAAATCTTAGTTTGTGATATTTCACTGCTGTGATAAATTCAGTGAATTTGATCTGATTAATGTCATAGTGTTGCATAGACTGAGTGAGTGATAAAGCAATTTGTCCATTGTTCAGATTTTTCAAGCAAAGTGAGAACATGGCCTTTTACTTTAAAGTGCTCATATTATGCTCTTTGGCTTTTCCCCTTTTCTTCATTGTGTTATATATCTTTTTTTGGGCATGTTATAGGTTTACAAAGTGAAAAAGCCCAAACTCCACCCCAAAGGGACTTACCATCTTCCAGAGAAAACACTGTTCACAAACTGCTCCAAACAGCTCTATTGTAGTCCAGCCTTTACTTCCATGACAAACGTGCGTCACTTTGTAACACACGTTATAATGCTCTCCTAGCTGCTAGCATGGCACGCCCTCATGCTCTGCAACTGACTAGCTAGCAGTACTTACTGCGCATGTGCGACTCCCAACAAAGATGGAACAGAAGGGAGATGTCTCACTCTGTAGCTAAAACAGAGAGCTCAACACACAGGGTGAAAAGAGGAGCTGCAGCAATGTGCAGTACAATAAATATATGGTGTTTTCTGAAAATTAAACCACATAAACCTATTCTGATACAACCTCTAAATACAATTATGAACCTGAAAATGAGCATAATATGAGCACTTTAAGTGATTTAGACCTTAAAAGTATTCAAACGTATAAATATTTACTACCTGTTTTTTTTACCTGTACTTTTCTTTTGCTTGATTCACATTAAGCATCGTTGCATGCAGCCAAAAGATTCTCCAGAGAGGACACCTGAAAATGACAGACGCATGAGGAAAAAGTTAGACAAGTTGATGAAAGACCTAGCTCCAAAACAACCTCTGGGTGAGAGATTATTGCACCTTTTTAGAAACTTTTAAAAAACAAACGTGAAATGACAAACTACATCCTTTGTTTTTTTACCCACAGTTACTGATGTGTCGCCCATCTTTATTGATGAAGAGAATGGAATAGTCTATAGCCCTGCGTTAAAAAGATCAGATTATATGGCACAGCGTTTGAAAGACATGAAAGAGAAACGGGAAAACCTCTCACTTACAGGTTTGTGCAGCAGCAGTTGTACAGGCTGATGACCTGACAAGGTCTTAAAAATATTTCAGCACTTTTAAAACAACAGAAATTCACATTTTATATCCTATGTCTTTCAGCTTCTCAAATGGTTGAATCCTGCTCACCCACTGGGCTGAAGCCTTCTCTTGGGAGCACACCACCCGTCTACAAATTAATGTGTAAGAAAATGTGGTGTTACTGATCTATGGAAAATTGCATTGCTGGGGGGAGGTAAAATGTTACATAAAAAGTCCATCCTTTTTGACCATTATTATTATCAAACCGTGTCTAAAACATTGGAAAAGCTAGATCAGATAATAAATAAATAACATTCAAAAAGCTTACAGACAAAATTTGCTAAAGAAGTCCACTGGGAACCAACTACAATCATTAGATCTGAGAAAAGTCATTTAGTTACATTCATTTGGCTTAGGTGGTGCCCAAAATGGCTTGGGTGCTGCGCCTAAGCCTTATAATGGTAGGGACAACCTTGCATATGTCTGAATATTTAGAATCTACATTACAAGCCTATTTCCAGAGTTAGCTGGTAGGTTAAGCAACGAGATGAAGTCAGATGAATCCATGTGTTAAAATCCAAGATAGCACTTGTATTTGGACTTAGTACCTTAACAAGTGCTTCTTGAAGTTGAATCTCTGCTCTTGTGGAGTATATCATCATCCTCCTACATATTTGTTTATGCTCAATTTCATAAAATGAAGTGAATGTTTGCAAACCGTAAAGAAATTACATTAAAAACGCTTTAAAACATAGTATGACAGCACCAAGCAGCCTTGCTTGTGGTCTCTTTAACTTGCTATACGAGCAGCTCCTCACCAGCCTCTTGTTAAATTTGGCTCTACACAATTTGTGAAGTTAAGAACAATTTAAAAAGGCAGCAGCTGGTAGTGGTTTTATATAGTGCAGGCCGCTGCATATCCAGCCAAACACACTGGCAAACAAATACAATAAACATAATATGGCTAAATGATGCACAAAACCCTTAATTATTATTATTTTTCCTTAATATAGATGACCAGATGGATGATGAATCCAGTGCTTCTGTTGCTGCACCTGCTTACTCACCTGATAAAGAAGAAGGGAGAACACAAGTTGATGCTACTGACCATGACCATCTTGAACAACGCCACAGGAAAGGCTCCAAAAAGCCATGGCTCTCACCCTGCCATGATGTGCCAAAAAGGATTTCAAGCTCCGTGAAATTTCCTGACTTAAACGACAAAGAGGACGATGAAGGGAATAGGCAAAAAGATTCAATAGGGACCTCAGTCAGAAAAAAGCCAGCAGAGAAACACAAATCCATAGGTTTATTAGAAAGTCCTTGCCAGGTTAGGAGATCTGACCACAGCAAAAACTTTCATAAAGAAAAAAGGAGATCACAAATAAAATCATCTAGTCCATCACCTAACAAATCTGAAAAGGGAATGCGAAAAATTAAAGGAGTTAAATCGTTTACAGAGACTAAGACCCATTTTTGTTCAGAAGCTGCATCCAGTGGCCTCTCGTCACCAGCCAAATTAGTTGATGCTGCAGTTGAACTGTCAAAAGAAACCGCTACCCCATTGCAGAAAATACCAAAACGAGCCAGAGCATCCATTTCTGCCTTGGTACGATCTTTCACTCTATCTGGTGACCCTAAAAGTGTTGCCTCAGGTTCCACTGATGGAGATGATGTGTTTGAGGACTTTTTCTCCCCAGCTAACCACCACCAGAGATTACCTTTGCCTAATCTACCCATGAAGAGAGACATTCAGATTCCTTTTGAGTTAGACTCTGTCCCAAAGAAGAGAAAACAAAGAAGGAGTGAAAGCGTTGTATCTGAAACTAACAGTAAAAAGAAGAGGAAACTGGGAACAAGTCAGCAGTCTGATACAAGCAGTGAGCCTCAAAGTCATCCACAACAGGATGTTAAAGAATCTCTGCCTGCATTGGAGAGTCCAAGTGGCGATGTAACACTCGTGGTAAAAAGGCAAAGACAAAGCACCTTGCCATTTTCAAGCACCAGAGCAACTACAAGTGATACAGTGAAGCAGAGAAGAACATCTACATCAGTACAGCCAACAATGTTCACTAACACAATATCAGAGCTGCAGAAAAACTCTGATGTCAATGTCCATTCTCATACCTTGGAAAGTGAGTAGTAAGGCTAGAACATGTAACAATTTTCCTTTTATTGTCATCATTATGAACTGAACAAAACAAAAATATTAATATTCACAATGGTGGAGGTTTGTACATTTTTCTGTAATCCCTGGGTCATGTCTGTGGTTTTAAAAGGTTTGCAACATAATTATTCTTTCACTCATGAAGGTGATGTTAAATATATAAGGCCTTTTCATATGAATAGTCGTAATATTCTGAATGTTTGTCTTTTGAAGACCTAATTTATAATTTAGATCATAAGTTTGATGTATATGCACACACGTGTGTGTGGAGAGAGAGAGAGACTCCCCTATGCCTCTGCAGTTCCTCTGGTTTTCTCCCACAATCCAAAGACATGCAAGTTAGGTGAATTGGAAGTTTTATTTGCCCGAAGATGTGAATTTGTTTGTAAGTATGTGATAGACTGGCAACATGTCCAGTGTGTGTACCTCACAACTTCCCAAACATTAAAAAACTTTGATTTTAATATTAGTTCATGTACTAAAAGACCTGCCAATTTGAGCAAAGTAGCTGTTCTCAACATTTTGGTGGTGATGTGGCTGTTTTGATGGCATGTCAATTGCAGATTGTATGTATTGTACTTCTTTTGAGTTGCTGATGTAGTATAGAATTATTACGTTCACTGATAATATTCCCTCATATATTTGAAGCTGAGTTTATTTAACATTTTATTGGAAAATGTGTTTATCTTTAACAATATATAAGACCTGCGAATATTTGAGTCCTTTTAAAATAATGATTAATTTGAATGTATTTAATTTCTAATAAAATTGAGTGAATAGTCTGTTACTTTTTTGTAGTTGTGGTGTGGTAGTAATTGGTTTAAAAATGTTGCAATTTAATGTTACTGTTTGTAGCTAGTTGTAAATTGAGAGATAAAAACACACACACACACACACACACATACCTCCTGTGTGATAGCTTGAGTGACACCCCCCAGTTTTCAATTGTTTTTCTTGTTTTCAAATGTAGGTAGGGGAAATGCACATACAGCTGCAGCTGTTTTAACAGAGATCCCCTCTGAAGGCGAAGAAGAAAATCACAATAAGCAAGTCAGCTTGAGTCTTCAGAACATGGTTAACAAAACCAAGGTAAAAGACATTATGATTGTTTTTAATGTTTAGTGTAAATTATGATGATTGAATTTGAAGACTTTTTTGCATTGAATCAAAGTTTTCCATAGAAATAATGTATGTTAATGGTACGTTTTTCCTGTTGTGTTGTTCTGAGTATTAATTCACCATTGGGAAGCTTCATTAAGGATACTGCTGTGACATGGGATTGCACATTGCATTGTTTTAATTACAAATCTCCCGTTTGCTAATGTATATACATGTGTTCAGTGTTGTGCTTTAATACCACCTAAATTGCATGTAGTTGACACATTCTGTGTTTTTCACACTTTCTTTATTTACTTGAGGTTGTACTTTATTTATCTTCCAAATATAATATTGTAGTTGCAGAATGTGTCCTGACATTCATGGTTTTCTGTATTATAGGAAGTTCAGGAAGTAAACGTAACATCAGTAAAGTGTGTGCCAATCCTTTTTATCATCAGCATTAGTATTAGTATTTCCTCCATAAGGTCTTAAACTTCAATAGCTGTAGGTGTTTGACGCATCTAGTCAAAAGGTTCTTTCTGGTCCTGAGGGTTTCCTGTGTTATGCCTCTGTGATGGCAGTGTACAACTTCCTTGCTTGTGAAATGCACCTGGGCTCTGTTTTCGTTACGCTGGTAACCTCAACAAGCTGAAAAAATCCAAACATGATGATGTCATTTCCTCCAGGGATCTGTTATGGGTTGACTTTATTGTAGCCTGATTGCAGAGATGGTTGTAGTTGTTCTCTTAGTTCTGTAAAGATCCTGATAATAGAGTCATGTTCAAATGTGAGGCAGTATTGGTGAACCCATTCATCCATGATACATTCTCGAAGGTCACATCTGCATAGTTTACCAATCATTGAAAGTGCAGATTGTAAGCATGATACATTTCATGTTGCTTGACTTTGGGTGAATACAGTGCAATTGTGCAGTTGCCGTTGAGATTGTTAGACTCAAAAAAATGTACTTGAAGTTTTCATGAATCCTTTTAAGCGTAAGATTCTTTCAATAATAGCTGAAAGTCAGAAAAAGTAGCTTAGACTGTTCACCAGTGTTAACTGACATGAGCTACTATATGTGCCCATGGTATTTTCAGTCAATGTTTAGGTTAGGTGCTCTACAGTTGTGTGAAGTGGAGTACTGTAGCAGTCATCAAGGAGATCTACTCATACAGTGAAGAATTTCTTTCATTTGTGCTGGGAGCGCTTGTCCTCAGATTTTCTTGTCGCCTTTTGGCAGTGCTGTAGTGTTAGAGGAAAATATCCCTGTTATCGATCATTAACTAACTGGAATATCAAAACATTTTCCTTTGACGAAAACGTCTGTCAGGACAACCGATGATTAGCAGTCATGGGGTGATGATAACCAACACAATGACTTCCCAACTTGCTTATCAAGGATAATGTGTGACTGGTGTTGGAGGGACCGGTGGGCTGTTTTGGCACCACTGTGTGCAGCAGACCTTAACCCCTGACTTCCAGCTGGCGGACCAGATATCGGAGTGTACCAGGAAAGGGCCCGGTGGTCCTGTTTGTAACTGCTGTTCAGGTGTTTGTGTCGATGATGACTTGCTATCTTGGGGCCAAAGTACGAGGCTGGATGGAACACAGTCATCATGTTACAAATTTACTGTTCCGTTTCAGTGGCTCTGAATATGTTTTTCTCCATTTAATGGCTTTGGTGTTTGATTTTTTTGGTTTCTATGTAACTATATATCTGGCAGGGTTATTGAAAGCTTGTCTTGTTGTTGAATAATGATCATATTACCTGTTCAGTGCTGTATCATTCAACAACCCAGCTCACAAACTCGCACCCAAAAGAAACATACATGCATTACATTTCCCAGTGTTTTGAAACATTTTTTATTTATAGATAACTCTATGGACCTTTTTCACAGCAGAACACAGACATAAACTAATTTATTTTCAAGAACATATTGTGTAATGGTTTCATTTGATTTCACTTCTAGCTTTTGTCTAATTGCTTACAATTACATTAAGTCTACACAGAATTAGTTCAAGTGTCCATGATCATTTAAGTAAAGAAATATTTGGTTAAGTTTTGTGTGTTTATCTTTGTTTCAGGCTATGAGAACATTGGTCATGACAAGCATGCCCACTGAGTAAGTACAAACATGAACTGTTTGTCTTAAGATAAATGTCACCAGCAGCAGATTGCTCCCAACACTTTCAATGCATGGGTGAGAAAGCTGGTAAAAATATGTCTTAATTAAATCATTTGTGTTGGATACATTCTACTCTACTCTCCTCTTGTAGGAAGCAGCACACATTGGCTCAGGTGGTGACGGCACTGGGTGGTTTTTCAATCGTTGACCGAGTTTGTGAGAGCACAACTCATGTGGTGTCTGGGGGTCAGCGGCGGACTCTCAATATTCTGTTGGGCATAGCTCGTGGCTGCTGGATCCTGTCTTTTGAATGGGTATGTAGTTTGTATGTTTCGAAGCCATTACATTATATCATTTTAAATGATGATAAAGTATTGTACTATCTTTTATTTAAATGTTTCCTGAGTAGATCCTCTGGTGTTTGGAGCAAAGGCAGTGGATTCCAGAGGAACCGTATGAACTTTCAGACCAATTTCCTGCAGCACAGGTGAGTTCATTACTAGTGCAGTAGTACTAGTGAAAGTGTTCACCTCATTATGTTTTCCATTAGTGCAAACAATCAGATTTTTGTTTTAATGGCCATATCGGAGTTTTTCAATGCATTACACTCTAATATTGATGCCTTTGCCTATATAATCTATTCTAAATGTAACAAAATTAAGCCTGTAAATATATGGATTTATTTTTATTTCTAGCCGTCAGTTTAGTCCTGGACAAGTACCAAGCTTAAGTTAGAGCTGCACATTAAGGCAACATTGCGTGACATTCATGTTTCTTGCGATTTGGTGCTCATACAGCTTGAGTGTAATTTAATCCTATCTGGCAAAGGTAGATTTATGGTCGCCGTGGTGTTCCCAGCATGAGGTGTGCAAGCCAAAAAGTCTTCATGTCATCATGTCTTTCGTGTCCCGTCCTTCAAAATATCTCAAAAACTGTTCATCCGATCTACTTCACACTTGGCTTCCTGGGTACCCAATGAACTTGGGGTTTGGATTTTGGAACAGTTTGGACAGCGTTGTATATTGGATATTAAGGTGAATAAAACTAAACGACCACACAATAAAAAAATAAATAAAAAAATGCTGTCTTAACGCTGGCTCTTCCGTGTCTACCCTTCACAATAAAAGCTCAGCTTAAATTCACTCAGCATTTCGCTAAAAGGAAACTCACTAAAAAGGCATATTTTGCCAACATGAGATATCAAACAAAAGCCAAACACTATATTGTATTAAGTTGCTGTGAGCTGTAAATTCACCACTTCTAAGCAGAAGGCAGAAGATAACGTCATTTCGGAGCCTGACCGGGCTAAGAGAGCTGTCTTGACTAGGTTGTGTAAGTGTGCCAACTTATAACACTAATAACGGTACCACTGGCAAAATACCTGTGTTAATTAAATCCGTACTTTAATGTTACTTTATAACCATCAAGCCACTATGCCTGTTTGGAAATTAATATCTGTGCTGAAGTGTTAAATTAAACAACACACCACTGTCTCTGTACTCGGTCCGATTCTGGTGGTTGATTAATGCATATTTTTGCTGATTGGGGGCCGGATGGGTGGCACATGCAACATGACATCATGACTTCGCGTAAACATACACGCTACTTTCCTAAAGCCAAGTGGTGTATTATTTGTACGCATTTTGAGCTATCCGCGTGTATGTCTACGCTGTATATAGCGGACGGCAGTCTGCAACGTCACAGCGTAAACATACACCCCACTTTCTAAAGCCATGTGGCGTGTTATCGCAAGGCTACGTGTTATCACGAGGCTACGGTTGGGTTTAGGAAACGTGACACGCGGGTTGGGTTTAGGAAAAGAACAAACGTGGAAAGGAAACATCACATGCGGGACACGAAGGAAATGTCACACGTGGGACACGATCCCCGCTCTCCTGGGTGAAAGTCCTCTGTTTTACCCATCCTCCACCCCGACCAACCTTCCCACGCGGATTTTTGCCCTTTAATGCTACTTGCTACAGCGTCAATTCACACGCAATCCCAAGGTAATGTAAGTCAATGGAGGCCAAAGGGCATTGATAAACACGCTAAAAAGCGAGTATGCGTCTTGATAACACGCCAATAATAGCATACGAATTGGCTTGTCATACATACGCCACTTCGTGAGATCAGTCTGGCACATATAAGTCCATGAGGCAAATGTCTGTAATTACTCCAAATTGTAATTGATATTTTGTGAGTAAAATCTGAATATGCAATGTAACCAGTAGCATTTCTCTGTCAGCTAAATGCATTAGTACAATGTTTTCCTCTGAAGTAGAAGTACACAGTAGTACAAGTCAGTAGTATACAGTGGGGTTGCATATTGCATTGCATATAAGTGCTCTGGGGTTATTCTGTAAGTAATTTTGTACAATGGTTCTGGAGAAAGCTACAAGCAGCAATATGACAATCGGCCCGTTCCTGCACGTTCCATTGTAACACGGTTCGGCTGGAAGACTGGCTGAGCAGGTTTGCCTGTACAAACATCTGAATGATCCTTCATGTACAGACCAAAGGAACAGTTACTAAATAGCCTTAAATATGTGGTAAGAGAGAGCCAATACACTGGGCAAAGAAAAAGGCATTTTGCTGGAGGGTGTGGGAAAACATGAAAACGCTTTGTCAAAGCTTAAAAATTGTCTCATGGAAAGAGTTCTCATAACATCGAGAAGCAGACAGTAATTCTGACTTGGAGATCAGCGACAGTAACGTTAATAATTGGAGTACACAAATGCGATGTTTGGCGGTATGTCAGTGTTTATCATGGATCTGTTTACTACTGTTGCCAGACAGACTGCTCTCCTTTACTTCCACTCTCTACTTCTTCTCTACTACTTCTTGCTTAATCACAGATTGTTTTATTTGTACGCCCCCTGACGTTTCGGAGAATACTGCAATGAACAATGTGTTGAGCATAAACTTCTCGGTGCATGCTTGTAGCTCACATACCATCTACGGAGGCCAGTGCCACGGTGTCTTGCACGAGTATAAACAAAGCTTTACATGCAAAAACAGGCGATCGGCGCGCAGAGTGGGGATGACAGGCACCATTCTCCCTATTACAAGTCAGAGTAAGATCAAAATGATTTAGAAGCTTTTATTTTAAGGTAAAAAAAGTTACGTAATTTTGCTTTAATATACTTTTAAAGACAATGGTTTACATTTCTTCAGTTTCATAGTTATAATTATTTTCTTTATATAAATCATTTTCTACATATAAGTCATCTTTGCAACGCCCCGTTTTGATACACAAAACTAATAAAGGCTTGTAAAACCAAACCTGAGGAAGTTGGACGGAAACCTGCTAATGTTTATTGCCAGTCATCCATTTTCAGTCCGCTTGTTTTTCCCGAAGCATCCTGTGTGAACTGTGAATGTTGCCTCTTCCTGAGCTCATCACTGTCCGCTCCTGCCACTGTGAGGGAAGACGTGGGGTCTTGATGCAGACACATTTCAACACATTTCCTCTTGAAATTGCATGATGGCTTTTGTTGTGACAAAGTATTTTTTATGTCCCCATGGCTGTTTGTCATTCCTTTACACTTACGGACGCATTGCAGCGTTTGGCAACCACATGCTTCCCTCTTTTATTTATTACATGTTGCCAGGTTTATTGATAGAAACTGATATTATTTATATATTATATAATATTGTTTTCACATCTTTTGGATATCTTGTAACGTAAAATGATGTGCCTCTGTTCAAATAATGATGCATGACCTCCTAGGACTGAAGCTTACATATCACATGAGGCCGATGTGTGATATTTTTTTTTTGCCATTTTAACTTTAACTCAACCATTTGTGACAATGAAGGTTCTACTGTAACTTTCCATTTATATCCTTGCATAAGACCATTAAGGGATATCTTACAAACAATGATCAGGACTGCTTTATGGCTTCATTGCACTGATCTTTATATTAATCTGATGAAGTACTGTTCCTTGATTTGTCAGGTATTTAATTAATTGAACTAGTCAAAAACAAAACATTCCCATGTGGCTGTTTTATCCATAAACAACCGCAAATTGACTGTACCACAACATGTATCAATATCACACTATAAAATGAACATATACTGTGATAAAAGATTTGATCCATATTGCCCACTATTAACTTTGCCCATATCGCTCTTCTGAAGATTTGGTGGTTAGATTTGAAATGTGTAGTTAAACTGATTAGTGACCTTAAAGCAACAATAGAAAATGCAACTTTTTGAGCTTTTTATTTTGTACTTAAAGTGATACAACGCTGGAAAAGTTGTGGTGATCTGGCACTTTTCTGTCAAACAGAATTATTGTTGAGAAGGACTTTAGAGCTTACGTTTTAAGCTCTGTGCCTTGTGGTTATGTTTAATATTCAACTTCAGGTATTTAACAGCTGGTAGAGTATTACAGTCATACACTCCAAAACAAATCTAAAGCCAGTGTTTACTGGTGAGGAATTCAGCTTCCTCACTTCCACAACCTTTTCATAAATTTGGATGTTGAAGCTTTAAAAGAAATATTGCATAAATAAAAATGACTGCAAAAAGATCATCATGCATGAGCATGTGGGAAGGTGCTGCAGAATTATATTCAAAGAATTCCCCTTAGTGTAGCCTATGTGCAATAAAATCGTTAACTAGCTAGGATTCAAAATGTCAAACTAACAAATTCCATCATATATAATAATGTTAAATATCAAACTTAAAATCTACATATAAATTAAACAACAAATGCACATACATTCTCAGGAGAAAAACAGCATCGTAAGAGAAACATTTTCTGTGACATTTTTTTACATTTGCATTTACATTTTAGGCATTCAACAGAATCATAATCACTTTGAGCCAGTTTTTCTGTGTTGTACCATTGTCTCTTTCTTCTTCTTTTTTTTACAATGACTTAGGCAGCTATTATTTAAAACATAGTTAAATGGGTGCTTGGACATTAAAATCTTTAAAGACATTAGATTAAATAATGTCACAATTTACTCTGGCCTCTTCTGACTGGTTAGCTAGCTGTAATTACTCAATGTAATTATTATACCTAATTATCTATACATACCAGTCATAAGTATTTTCAGTATAGATATTTGTCATTTTGTCAGTCTCTATTTCAAATTACTATACACATAAACATGCACAAAATATGTCTTTCCAAAGGTATGTAAAAATATGTTCATGAAGTGCTTTGGTTCCCTTGAGAATATTTATTTTTGGTTTTGTTATTTGTTGCTGTTCGTCAGGCAGAATTTCCCTCCCACTTTGTTTAATCTGAGCGTGACAGTTCAAAGGGAACCCGAGAAGTCTGCTGGTCTGATCATCATTGTAGTGGACTTCAGTGAGTAGCCCGAGCCTTTCCAGTAATACCATTTGATTCCATTGAAGCGATTTGAATTTTGGCCTTGTTGGTAATACATCCCATTCAAATTGGACGGACCACAGGCATCAAACCACCAACCTAGAACATCAAACCAAACGTAAATTTAGATGTGATGTTATCAAAGAGGATAATGCATGCAACTCTGTGTATAACAGGGATGGCGTTTGATGTATTTTCTATAGTATGATATGGTAACCTGTTTTAAGAATGGGCTAGTTTGGTGGGCTAAAAACTCACACTTGTCACTATAGGATACATTGTATCCTATAGCTACATGATTGTACATAGCTATAGGATACTTTTCAAACTGCAAAGCCCCTTTCAGAGCTAAACCATCTTTTTGTTCTCTTGTGGTGACTTTCAATGTATATGCAGGCTTTGTTAACTGTGCCATCTGGATACTGCCTACACTCTTATAAAACCTGAACAGTTAAAAAGCTGTGACATCTACTATATAGAATCAATAGAGAAAGTTGAGATTTAAAAAAACAAATGAGCATTAAATGACATTTTTCAAGCAATGCTTAAAAAATCTATGTAATAAAAAGCATTAATGCACTTTTCAACTGTGTTGCACTTTAGCTGTAGCTCAATCTTTGTCCTGTCATTATGTCATCACACAAGCAACTAGAAGCTACTTGTTAAAAAGTGGAAGTACGTGTCATGGTGTCAAGGCAGGCATTTCACATTTGGCAGCATCTGATTGGATATGACAGTAAAATTGCTACTGCTCTTATGTAGAGGTGTCGTCATAGAGATCGTCAGTTATCGTGGACACATACCCCTTTTAATTTGAGTATAACAACTGGGCTGTCATTCGTTGTCCATAGGAATAGCATGTCTATCTGTAAACAGCGTTCAAGCAAACCTGAAAATCTAATCTTTCAGTTAAAAATAAATGATTGGAGCTGGTAATATGGATTAACATACTTATGGTTTCATACAGAGTTAGTAAATTCATTCAAAGCAGATCCTGCTTTACTCTTTAACTAGGTCAGTGTCAGTCACTATTGTGCACAATGTGCATATGAAGTCCCCTGTGAGAAAGGCCTCATGGGAAAAAAGGGAGAGGGTTAGGGTTTTCATGCTTTAATGCTCACTTGGCAGACCCTAATTCAGAGGGAGACAAACTTCTGGCAGTGGAGTCACTTTCAAGGGAATGGAGGAGGACCTTTTAAACTACAAGAGGAGAGAGGGAAAAGCTCTGTTCCCAGGCTGTGAATGTCAGCCATTGTAGGCACTGAATTCCCCAATGAGTTGATCAGTGATTAACTTTGAGCTAATTATGCTCTTTGACCTGGCCAGCAAAAGTAAAGGAGCCCTTACAATGCCCTTGAATATTTTTTGGGGGGAGTTACAAGATTTGGGTGGGTTGGATTTGTTCCACAACAAATGCCACCACGAATCAACGTGATTATTGTATTTTCCTGATGAGCACAATTATTCAAAAGCTGAAGTTATTTACAAAAATGTGTTTCTTACCCCCTGTTGTCAGTTGTGAACATTTGCAAACACATTTGTCATTGTCCGCATCCTTTGTACTGAAATCACTTCCTGGCTGCCCAATGCTGCTTATTTTGCCTGCCGTTCCACTGAAGCCTTTAAGGTGTATCCTGTAGAATGGAAAAGGAAAAATGAAGGAGGAGGAAGACTGTGATTGCTGTTCCTCAAAAGGCAATGTCCAACTACCTTATACAGTTCTTTGGCCACAGCTTCACTAGTACTGGGTCTAAAATGGGTTTTGGCATAAGGATTGAAGTGTGTGCATTTTGCATTACAATTTTGTTCAATACTATACAATAATGTTCATTTTTGTTGATTTTTCAGCTTATTGTGATTTTCACAAGCGGCTTGGCAATTTCATATGTTGTCATGCTATTTTTGTTTTTTTCCCCAAAGGATTCGTGTTGTGCTATTATGTGAAGTTTCTTTGTAAGATTTATTTGGAAATACTGAGCCAACTAACTGGAGACATAGTCAAGTAGACTTAAAAAGAACTGTGTTGAATTGGAGCATTTCAAACTTTGTTTGTCAAATTCAAAGGAAGGAACCATTCCACTCTTGAAATCAGCTTAGGTTTGGAAAATAAAATACTTCTGAATGTTGTGTTATTGCCAAGAAGTGCAAACTGAAGGTTCAAAAACCAAGGCATTTTATGTATTTCCTATTTTTCAAACACTGGCCAGTTTATTACTTTTTTTGGGGGCTGATTCCAGTACGTCAGTATCAGGAAATAGATAGTCTTATACAGCAAAGAACCACCATCTAGAGGAATTTCTATAATGAGTTTTGCTTTTAAGTAAAACTAGGAGGTCAGCATTTATCATGAGCTAGTTTCTGGAGATATGTGTGATACGGTCCAGGGACACTCAGTCAAAATACATTATCAGTCAAAACTGTAGAATTAATCCTTCTTGCACATTAATGCTAGGACTTAATAACCAGAGTGAATTCAGCACTGTCACTGTGTCCATTAACGTGGCGTCATCTTGCCTGTCAGTGAACCAACTGTAGTGAATTAGCCTGATAATCTGACTGAATCGTTTCACTTCATTATTACATTTATTTGAATTGCTTAAAAAAAAAATGGATCCAGGCTAGTAAAACATGTTGTATGATGAAATAATTACAGCCGGAGCTTATATGCTTTTAGCTTTGGGAAGAAATGTATGTATAAAATAGATTGCCATTACACTACGTGAGTTCTATTGATGGTGCTTTAGAGATGATTTTTATGCATCTTGTTTTAAGGACTATTGCCTCTGTAGGTTGTCACTAACATAGTTTTTAATTTCTTCATAATAATTGCAAGGCTTTAAGTTTTGAGGCTGTGCTTTAGTTTCGCTCCTTGATTGAAAATTGGCATAAGTTTTAGGTATCTGTTTAGGATAGCAGACTTCAAAAGCACTGTTGTAAGAGAGACACATTATTTCCTGAAGGACTTCTTTATCCTTAACAACTTGAGCTACATGAGCTGTACATGTTTGACTTAAAACAGAAATTAAACAAAATGTTCAGTATTTGCTACCAAGCATCTGACCCACTTTGTTTTTTTTTTTTTCAGATTATTTGTTTTTGGCATTTTAGGCCTTTATTTGATAGGACAGCTTAGACATGAAAGGGAAGAGAGAGGGGGAATGACATGCAGCAAAGGGCCACAGGTAGGATTTGAACCCGTAGCTGCTGCAGAGAGGACTGAGCCTTTGTACATGGGACGCACTCTCTACTAGGTGAGCTACCCAGGCTCCCTGACCCACTTGTTTTTTTTTATGTTGTCAGTACAACGTACCTGTAATTTTGTGCTTCACTGTCGAGAGAAAACTGGTCATATTGTGAGAATCCAAAGTTTCCTTCCCAGTCGCTCAGCTGGATCCTTAGATTATTGGACTGTTGAATTGTCAGTGTGGAGACAAATTCATTTCCTAACCAGAATTCACCTGAAGGATCTCCAAACCCCTGAAAAGTTACAAAAGAAATGCAATTAAACCTTGTTGAAACCCTGCAGGAGGGGCTTGTAGGTTGCTTTTTCCATTAAAAAAACAGCAAACAAACAGAGGACCACCATGTCCATTTCTTGGCTACTACACTGAACGTTATTTTCCCTGTAACTAAAATATTCAGAATACTGAAGATACTTTTAGCAGTTAAACAAATATTCACATTCCCAATGAGCTGTTGATAAGACAGTATGCCAGTTTTTACTTAACTTGCATTGTGGTAGGAAAAAAGGAAATGGCGTGAATGCTTTCCTCGGTAAAGATTGCTTAGTAGGGGACTTGAGGTTCTTTTTGGCATGGCGTTGGCTCATTTATCTCCTATTTGGCATTGGCAATGCCGGTCTATTTTGGCGAATCATCTAGACCTCTTTTTGATTGTAGATTTTAAGTTTCAGATGCATTGCTCTGTTTGTAGTACAATCACCAGGCCTTTAAATCACTCTCAGTTGATGGCCAAAACCAAATTTGCTCACTGTATTGGAATGAATTGCATTTGGAATGAAAACCGTAGCCTAGGTTATATTTTTTTTAAAGGGAAGAATTACTTCTTGATAGATTTTACCTTTTTGTACTCTTGCCACGTACGGTGAAAGTCAACATGGCCGTCAAAGCGTTTTTGTAGTACTGTCCACCCACCTCCTTCTGTCTCCATGTCACAGAAAGCCTTCAAACACAAGGAAAAAGGAGTTGCTGTAATTAAAAATGAATTCTTTGTGAGGAATTCATGCTCATTTATAATTTGACAATGCTGTCTTATTTGAGTTTGTTCAAAACGTGTTAAGTTATACGGAAGGTACACAGAATTGAAGTCCAAGTCTTAACTGAAAAGTTTCTAAGGAGATCACCATTTTAGCTCAAGCATGCACATCATTAATGGAAGTCTAAGAACATTTTAATTTAACTTCCCCGCCCTCAAACACAATACTGTTTACTGAGCACTTCCAGAGGTTTTATTTACAAGATTGAGTAAGTGTTGATGGGTCAGTGCATGCCAAGTCTGAATCAATTTAACAGGATTACTGTACCTTAACCTCTGTTGTAGTGTTGGGTAATGTGAGAGTGTAGACTCCACTTTGGGTGTTTCCTGCCTTGAAGACAGCAGCACAGTCCATGAATGTGGTAGGAGTGTCCTGCATCATGATAGTTTTGCTCTCTGCAGAAGAAATCAGCCTTGTTATTTTGACACACAATTGTATGGCATTTAACCGTTCTCCTTTTGATAAGTTCACATCGAGGGGAAAAAAGGTCACATTCATTTCTTCAGTGTTACTGCTTTTACAGTGAGGCATGTGGTAATTAAAGTTATGTGATCTTCTTTTGTGCAATTCATGACAACTGCACAACAACAAACATTGGCCTCAAAAAAACCAATTGTTGCAGGCCATTTGATTGGATTAGTTTGTGCAGGCGTTAAATTGATTTCAAGTGGCTACAGCAGACTATGGTTGTACTAGCAGCTCCCAAGTATGGATGTTACAAATATGAATATAAAACTTAAGAGTGCATCAAAGAGGTTATGATGACCTGAAGTGTGGACTCACCTCGAGCTGAACCGACAGAGATGGTGTGAATGAGGTTGTTCACGGTGTCCAGTAGCTCCTGCTGCTGACGCTGCAGTACAGTGTTGTTGGAGGAGACTTTGAGCAGCTGCTGCTCCAACTCGCCGATTATGGCGGTCTGCCTCAGTATTAGAAGCTGAAGCTGCTCTTTTTCATCGCGAAGCATCTTCAGCTCCACCTGCCTCTGCTCCTCCATCTCCTCCACCTTTTTCTCCAGAAAGCTGGGACAAGGGTAACAAGTTCAGCGGTACATTAGCACAACACTGTACAGTTTAGTATGGCCTGTGATTTTATGATATGTTGCAATTTGATGTCCTCACCTGTTTTTGTCATTCAGCTTGCTGATGTCATTTGTTTGGACAATTAGTTGTTTTTCCAACTTGTTAGTTGACAAGGAGTTTTCAAGAAGTTGACGCTCAAGTCGAGTTGTATGATGAATTACCTAAAAACAAAAGAACAAGGCGAAGCAGGTCAGTCAAGCTGTGTACAAGAGATATCTTGTAAAATGGTCCATTCATCCATCAGTAGATTTCTAAATGCTCTTGAGTGATATAAACACTTTGTACTTCACATTAGCCTCAAGAAAGTCTCAGGATCCTCCAATAATGCTATTTGTTTCTCCATACAACACAACATGGTCCAACTAGATACAGGTTGTGTTCTACTATTGACATTTTACTGTGAAATTATGCAGTTGCATCTGACATCCAATACAGTATGCAAATAACAACATGACTTGCAGCAATTTAGAAAAAAGAAAGTAAAAAAAGCATGTAACATAGAAGAAGGTATGGCAAAAGAGCAATAAACGTGTATAAAAATCCTAAATGACATAATCCTAAAAAGTTTGTTTCGTCAGCAGGCAATTTGTCAAAATAGTTTGGATATTCAGTTCTGTCTTCCATTAGTGGGTCAAGTTCAACACAAGCCCAGTTTGCACCTCTAGCGTGAACAACAAACAAAAGGGAAAAACATGACAGGAAAGAACGACCAAATGCCAATACAGCAGACATACCTGAACAAGGGAAACATTTAAAATCCACCTATTTTCACAGACCGACGTATTGAACTAAACCCTGCGGTTAGGGACCTTGCCTCTAATTTCACAGTTCGGAGGAACTGAACTCAGCAAAAAGCAGGTTGTTTACATGGATCCCAGCTATGTGTCTCCAATGGAGCTGTTGATGCCTTTGAACAGACGGATGTCTGATTGTGACAAACTGATAGACCGTTTCTTGGGAATACGAGTGTGCTAATAACAGGAAATGCTGTACAGTTGGCTCACATAAGGTCATTGACGTGTAGCCACAATAATAAACTGACGCAGTCATGCCTGTTTTTCCCTCTGCGTATTTTCTTTTACATTATTTAATGCAGTGTATCGCAGAGCACACTTAGGCTTGCACCTTTGAATGGAAACAAAGGAATGTTAAACATGTATTCGTGTCATTAAAAAACAACTTGCGCCACATTTTCATTAGCATGTTATTCTGTTAAGAAGCTTATTATGCTATGTGTAAACTGTTTTGACAGTCCTGTTGCATAGCCTCTAAAAGTAGCGGGCAGTACAGCCTCACCTGTGCCTCCACATTGGTCAGTTTCCTTGTTTGCTCTGCAGTTTGACTCAGCAGGTTTGTTCCAATTTCAATCATCGTAGCTGTGTGGTTGTGTACAGCAGTCTGTTGGATTTGCACCATGTCCTGCTTCATGCTGTCCTGTATGTAGTTCTCCAGCTGCAACACAGAAGCAAGAGAATTAGCTTGAGACAGTTTTAAAGAGTCATTGATTAGATTGTTCTTGCAAATGCCATTAGGAGCACTAGGAGGAGGCAGAGGAACATGCTTTTCTCTAAGATGATCTGTCTCGTGTACTACTGTAAGTGACAGTGTGAGCAAATATGACATAAGGTTATTTTTACATTTGTTTTCTACTGAACCTTTAACAACCTGTTTTGGAAATATATTGATGGTGCTATAATAGAGATTTCTGATCAAGCACCATTGTTCAATTATTTAAATAGAGCCATGGATGAAGTTGAACAGAACTGTCCCATGACGAGGTATTTTAAATAGTTTTTATCATATGGTGTCAAATATTTAAAAGTTTCTTTTAAATTAACACATGAAAATCATTGTTTTGTCCTGAAGGTCAAAATGTGGAAAGTAATAGATTGTGATATTTTCTTAGCAAAGTAATACAATAATAAGAATCTTGAAACAGATTAATTTATTTATTTATATCATCTTGACTTATGCATGGTAAAAACATTTACAGTTCTGATGTAACCTTGCCCATATCAACCCTCTTAATCATAGGAATAATACAATGAGCAGAGATGGCCTCAGGATGTGAAATGGTCAATGTTTCATCTTTACGAGATTTGTTCTCATCTACCTTACAGTATTCCCAGATTTAGACCGAGACCAATCATTAAGTTATTTCCTGCATGGTGTTCCTGAGTGGCAATCGGGTCATACAACTCGTAAACAGGATGGAAGTGTTGAATGAGGAGTTACATCCTTCATGACAGTATGACATGTGTGTGTAACTGGAAACCAGTGTAGTTTAATATCTTTGTCATCTGCAGTAAGTTTGCATAATCACTTTTGTTATTTACTCATCAGTCAGCAATACAACCCCAAACAGACAATTTTATTATTATTTTTCTTATGGAAAATACAAATAACATTTGCAATTAGTGCTGATTTTGTTTGTCTTCCTTTCATGACGTCAAGTTTGTTTATGTTCTTGGATACACAAAGGGATCTGTAGTAGGTGGAAGGCTGTCATTTGAAATTTTGGCAGGATGTCCCATTGACAGTCATTGATCTAATCAGTTGTTTACTCCATGCGCCTCAAAGGCGTCAGTGAGGAGTAACTGTGTTCCTCAACTAATTGTTTTTCCTCAGTTGTCATTAGCTGGTGCAGTGTAAAAAGGAAGGAAGGAGAAATTAAGTGACTATTTTAAATAGATAAATCACACCTGATGGAAGTCTACTGTTTACTGATTTGGAAAATCTTTTCGAAATAATAGCTCGGAAAAAGCATTTTTGTGGATCATAGGACGGTTACTTTTTGTAGACATCCTGAATGTTTATGTGACAGCAGTGTGAAGTTATTTAAGCTTTTAAGTGACTGATTCCTCTATTTTAGGTGGCGTTTAGTTGTTTTCTCAAGTTATTTACACTCTATTTAAGCTCTTCCATCCCTCAAGCCACTTCTGTAAAAAAGGCACATCCTATTTCCTTTACCTGTTTAATTTAATAATTTTGGATAATGGGGAGCAGAAACCTATCACAACATGGAATGGGTACATTATACCCTATGCACCTTTTAATCAGTAGTATAATTACATATATGATTTTAAATGAATTAAGGCTGCACCCATGGTAGCAAGCTTACAGCTACTACAGTATTTTGTTTTACTACTGCCTAGCTGTAGGATAAATGTGGCTTTCTTTTATCTGTGATGACATAAGTTGTGACAACTGACCTCTCTACCACACTACAGCTTATCAGGCTGAATAATTAAATAGTATTTTTTACATACTTGTTCTGGGTTGCTAAGCTAATAATAGCCATAGCACACTTGCCTACTGATGGAGGTTTACAAAGTCTAGGCTAATTTTCCACTTTGCAGAGCTGTGGTAAGGTATGATATTTAATAGTGAGAATCTGTATTATATTTGTGTGCTTTAGTTCATACAAATCAGTTTTGTTCCTTATGGTCAAGTATCAAGGGTGTGCAAAAGAATCGATTCACATTCGTGTTGCGATTCAAGCTCTACCGATTCAAAATCGATTCATAGAATTCATAGAAATAGGAAGACGGAACTTGATAGGAATCATGCTATATGCAGGCGTTGCAAAGCGAAAGTTAAGTATTTTGGAAACACCACAAACTTGAGAACTCCCAGGGAACGCCATCACCCAGAGATTAACATTAAAGACGTGGACAAACAACAACCTAAAGTACCTAACATGCCAGTCAACCTTTCAATGCTCTAAACTCCCACCGAACTCTGAACGATAAGCTCTTTTTATTTAACGGTTTTATTTTATACTTGAATTAAATGTATTTGAAAGCTGGCCAAAGCTTGGCACTGCAGTTTTTAGTTGCAAACATTTTTATTTTTGTATGAAGACATATAAAGTAATATCAAACTACATTTAATTTGTTGTTTCTTTTCTTTTAAATTGTATGTCTACTGCAATCATATGGAAAAGGAACTACATTTACATAGTGTGATTTTGAATCAAATCTTGAGCCTAAAAATCAATATTGAATCGAATCGTGACACTTTCTGAATCGTGCACCCCTAGTATCAAGTTAACTTTAGGAAAGAACGTTTGTGTTGTGAAACTTTAACCATCACACCTGAGCTGAGATTTCTCCCATATTTATCTCCATATGTGCAAATTAATTTGGTGAAGTCGCACAACAGAAGAAGGCCCTGGAGTCCTTCATTTAAACACAAACAGCTATGTTGATACGGCTAGATCTTTGGTGACACATCATTAATCAGCAATGCTTCTTTGTAGGAGTAGGGAAAAAATTATTTTCCCTAGAATACTTAACCAATGGTTCACCTAAATATTTTCTGTTTATACGGTACCGCTGACAGCGACTACATTATTTCCATTTCCAGCAAAAACAGAGCGAAAGCATAAAATACATGTTATGTACTTCTTTACAAATTAAATAAATGTCAGACTAACTGACTGACCTGTGATGTGCATTCTTTTTTATAAAACAAATAGTTTTTAGAGATGTCTAATGATATATTGTCTCTAGAAGTGTATTATTCAACTTTCGTTTTTGTTAAAGAAGGAAAAGAAAATTGCAATACTCAATACTATCGAATCGCAATACGTGTAGAACAATAAATGAAAATCGCAATACAAATCGAATCGGCATCCATGTATCGTGAAAGAATGGAATCGGTACAAAAGCTTATCGTCCCCGCCCTACTCCTTTGTATGTAAGAAATATGTAACCTGAGTCAGATGCAGAATTTGTAAAATGTTCACTTGTGCTGCGAGCAGGCTTTGATTTCTGAGGCAGCACTTGAGCTTTTGTGCCCTCTGAGCGCTCCTGTGGAACAGATCAGAGCTCTTTTTATGTTACGAGACGGGAATTGTGTGATCAAGTTGTGAGGTGTTCTTGTCTTGTATAGTTCTGATCAGTAATCGCACTCTAAAGAGGGAGAAGAGAGGGTGGCCGTTCACTTCTTTCAATCACACTAGTAATGGCTCAGCAAACTGAAAGAGAAGTATGCATCCCTCGTGTGGACAACTGGGTTGAGTTATTGTCAGTCATTAAACCCATCATGTCCTTTTGCACTTTGACAGTATTAGATAATTCATCAAACGTTTTAGTGGTCTACATTTCACCCAAATTATTCTCATGCTCTATACTAGGTGTTTGATTTTCTTTAAATTGCTACCTTTTTTCCTTTCCAGAAAATTGTAAGGAAGTATGAATGTCTCCAGTGACACCTGTGTAGAGGAAATATAGCTCCTCAGCACATGTCCTTTTACACATCATGCTGCTTCAGATACTGTCTATCTGTAAGTAAGTGTACTTCAGTAAGTGTCTTCAGATGAAGTAAGTGTACTTCATCCTATTTACCTCTGAAACTATCACTCTCAAATAACTGTAATCAAGGCAGTCATTGATATCACAGTCTCATGTATTGATGTGATATCATGGGTGTGACACAACTTTACCTTAAGCAGCCACTGTGTGTTGTTCTCCATGATGATCTCCAGTTGTTCCAGCCTCTGAGCCGACTCCTCGTTGTCCACAGGTCCATCCTTTTGAACTGGATAGTTGTAGTTGCTGCTCTGGGTTTGGCAGTTTTCCTGCTCAGGCAGCAGAAAGGTGTAGCTACACGGCCCGTTTTGGATCTGATATTGTCTCTTACTTTGTCCTGTCCCCAGACAAAGGCAGAAACTTAAAACTAGTAAGTCCACATTCAGCATCTTCATAGTATAGCTATATATAATATTTACCTTAAAACAAAGTTAGTACAATTATAAGTCCTTGGATTTTTAAGTTGACCTGTCCTTAATCTTCTCTCAATGACTGGATGTCTTCCCTCAACAATCCTCTTGAGGTTCTACAGACTCCTTTTATTACCTCTCAGTGGAAGGAGGAGAAAAAGGCATCAGGAGTTAGAGGTAGTGTGTCATTCCCTTTAGGTTACCGGTGCCAGACTGCATGTGGTCTTCTCATCAAGCCCCCAACCACTTGTTTGAGCTGCCCGTGGCCCCTCTGATTAGCTGTGAGTCTAAACCACTCCCCCCTCCCTGCCGCCACTCACTGTGAAGAGCAGTGAAGTGGAGATTCTTTTCAGTGCACACTCACTTCACAACAGCAAATGCACAAAACTACACACTTTCCACTATATCCTCTGTTATACCCACATGTTTTTTTTTCTTCTTTAGTAGAACAGCTACTCAGGATGCAGCTGTCCACATTCAGCACACACTGTGATAGTAGCAGTGTCCATCCCATTCATTGAAAAATATTTCCCGGTTTACAACAAACACGCTTGCATCTTTAAATGGGAGATTTAAAAGAAAAATGTTCCTAATTTCTTCTTATAGGATGCTAAATCTATATTCAAATCAAAATCCACTGAAATCTACTGATTTTCCATTTTGCTGAGAACTTTTTTTACATTTCTTTTTTTTCACCAGTTTGATTTATTTCACAAGTTCATAGTTCAAGTTCAAAATTCCCAGGTCTTTCTTCGTGTCTCACAGTCCACAAAGTCTCATATCATCTGTTATTGGTACAAACTAAAGTTGCCACTTGATGATCTCTGACCACAAAATAGTCTTAGGCGTTTTTATTTGCCTTTGCTTCAGGGTAGGTTTTTGCAAGAATTAGATGAAATGTACTTGGCAGATCTCTATCTGAGTCATAAGTATAACCCTTTCAGATAAAAAAAAAAAAAAAAGAAATTATCAGAAAGTTGTTTGTTTCTTTATTTTCTCCTACAAGAAAATGCAGTTTTGTAAGTGGAGGCTACCTTGTTAGATGAGAGATTTGGAAAGCTTTTGAATATGTCTGTCGAGCGTAACTGTTAATACTGTAAATGATCAGACCTAATACTAATACATATTCTATAAAAAGATTGGATATTTTCTAGAATTATTAAAGGCAGTGTTGTCATTTTTAGGCATGTTCTGAGTATTTTTCAGACAACATGCCTGAAAAGATTGAATTAGTAAGTTGTTTTTCTGTGGCTTAAAGAAAAAATGTTTTTAAATAGGAAATGGTTCTGAAAATGAATCACCCTTGGGTTACGTTTTCTAGAAAAATTAGGGAACTGGCTCCCCACAACATATAATGATACAGCCATATACAACTTTTACCTGTTATGACTGTCCTGCAAGACACAAATACAATTTGGGGCATTTCCCCCTAATTGCAGCATTATTCCAACCACGTTTTTGCTGAAGTCTGTCTGAGGGCTCTGGGGAACAGATTGCAGGTGTGTAGTGCAGGAAAGGCATTGATATAGGAGGATGTTTTGTCCTATACTGCAGGAATGTGCCTCCATCAAAGACAATCTCCTATTGATTCAGTAGCTTCACTCTTTACTCCCCCTAACAGTAAAATCTTTGAAATACAGACAGACCTTGGTCCATTTTTAACAGTCTGCAAAGTAATTGTAGATCGATTGAGCTTTATATTGTGTACTGAATAGTCATTTTACCATGACATAATCACATTTTAGTGTTAACTGCACCATTTTTAATTTTCTGACAGGAAAGCCGTAGATTTGCCCTGTGCAGTTGGATAGAAATACCAAAACAGAATTGTAGGAAGTAGGCTGATGTAATAGTTACTGTATAAGGGAAATGCAACATATTTAAGGTACATTACCAAAGAGGAAGGACTTGTCGTCATTCTAAAAACATTGATTTCTTTCAGGTGTTTAGGCTGAATCACTCAAACAGTTGAACACACAGGGAAGGGAACATACCACACACTAAACATGCCCTCATGCTACAAGCAGACAATGTGACTTCTGCTGAACTCTCTGTTAATGTTTTCTTTGTATTTCTCCTAGTTTTTAAAGCCTCCTTTCTCACAAAATAGACCTTACATTTAGTCTTCAATCATTCCCGTTTAAAGTGCACAATGTAGGTTAATGTTAACCTGACCCTGTCTCTGAACCCTCTGACCAGTTCTTGATTACTTGACGTTAAGTGAAACCTGTGTGAACATTGACAAAAGACTAAAAGCGTTAAAGCTTGTTTCCTGGCATTCAACTTTAGAATAGAGCAGATTGTCCCCTTAAGTTGAGCAACTGACCCCTGCTGGATACAGAGCAGGCTCGTGGTGAGAGCTTAGGGTATCACTCACTAAACCCAAAAAGAAACACAGCCTCAAAGAGATTCACATGCTATCATCTAGTTAGACAGAGCTAACAATACACTATGAACAATGTGGGCTGCCGAAATGAAACCAGGCACAAAGGATGCCATTGTAATTCACCTTAATGCAAGTTCAACAGTGAGCAAGGAGTTGTCTTATTTAATGAGATTCTGATTGGATTTGGTGTTATTTAAATCTGAAAATATAAGGCTGCCTTAAAGTTTAAGGTTAACTTAAATAGTCGTGAATATTTTGTTTAAAGTTTGTTAATGTTATTCTACTGTACTAAACTGTAGTAAGTTCAGCAATGACTTAGAAATGTCCACTCATACTAACAAAAGCTAGTTGCTATTAAATTTCAGTAGTGACTGTTTTTCATGTACCAAATTCTTCTAATTCATGCTAATCGAAAGCGTCTCTATTTTATTTATTACTATTTTATACCACTAACAAGGCTCAAAATATCACCACACTTCAATGGCAGCATAATGAGGGTCCCTACATGTAAACTGAAGCATTTAGAACTTTGTAAGTGTACAGACAGTTTATTAAAAAGATAAAGACAGTAGCGTTCATGTTTACATGCGGGCGCCATCTTGGAAAACAGTCATGAGCAGTCGAACGACGAACGCCGTGCAACCAGTAACCAGTAACATAGCTCAAACACAGCGTTCGTGATTTTATAATCTCTATTTTTAATAAACTGTCTGTACACTGACAAAGTTCTCAATGCTTCGGTTTACATGTAGGGACCCTCATTATGTTCTGTTGAAGTGTGGTACTATTTTGAGCCTTGTTAGTGGTATAAAATAGCGATTTTTCCTCTGCCCCGAAAGCTAGCGTTAGCAGCTAACCACCAGTTTGCGGTAGCTTGTTTAAAGCTAGAGACACATTCGATTAGCATGAAAACCGATCCCAGAGAACGTTTGACTCGGTACACACATGTTATTAACCCCTAGGTTCATTTTGCGCCGGAATTGTCCTTTCATTTATTTATCAGGGACAGCAACATTCATCAACATCAATATGATGTAAATGTGCCAGGTTGCTGTTATGCAGATTTAAGTTATCATCGTGGTTAGTATTATTTTAATCTTTATGAGAGAAATTCACTATAACTACTAGAGAGAAAGTTTCTTGAAATCCAAACGCACGATTTATGCTGGAAGTATATCAATGTAACATTTTAGAACAAACTTATTTTGATGTATTTAGTGAACAATCAGCAGGACATTAATTCAACTCATAATTAGAATTCTTAAAGGCCCTACACACCTATAGTCCACCCACACAGGTGTTTTCACTTATGTTGCCTTATTAGGCCTCTTCTCAGGACTGTGGGCGTGTATATACTGTACCATACTTGACTGACGGCTCCCTCACTTTCCTGTTAGCTTTGTTGCACTGGTAGGGCCTTTTTTTTTTTTTAGTGGAAACAGTTTGACATGTCACAGCAGGAAAAACACAGTTGTAAAACCCTGAAACTGAAGCAGCTTATTTCCGTTTAGCTGCTTTACTTTCAGGGTCCTGCTAACGTGCATGCTGGCTCACTGTCACACTGTCATGGCTTACTGGGACACTTAAATTAATCAGAGACATCGTTAATATTATTAGAAACACCTGTGCTTTTTCTACTATAACAAGTCAAAGCATCTGCAGGTAAAAAATGCCTATCGTTATTCTAATGAATAACGATAGGCATTACCTGCAGATGAGTTTGGCGATATAATGTAATTTTCAGCTTCAACCAGACTAGAGGTCTAATTAACCAGAGTAACTGAAAACACCTGAGTGTGTTTAACTTACTCTAAATGTTCTAACAGGGAATTTTAAGTTGACTTGAAACTGATAAAGTAATTACAAACAATGAGTTAATAGAAAAAAGATGATTGGACTGAATTTATTCTTGGACAAGTAACTTCCTGTAGTTTCCAGATGAGCATGCTTTCAGCATGTCGAGCTGTTGTCTGTTCTTCTGGTGTGTTTTTTTTTTTTTTTTAACAGAGAAGCTGAACATGATCAGCTTCTGCGTCACCGTATCCTGACTGTACCTCTCTGAAAAGAGTTCATTTGGGAGGTCATTACCTGTCAGTTTCTCTTAGATTTGTCGTCTCCAGAGGCACCTGTCTGCCGGGGAGCACCAGCAGGACCTGTTCCAAGGCCAGCCAGCCATGTTTGTGTCCCATCACTCCCAGCCACCCACTCAGAGTCTGGTGGAGTTGATTCAGCTCTGTGGAGGAACAGTCTGCAAAACTGTGCGACAGGCTGGCATCTGCATCGGGAAGTACAGCGGCAGGAGACCAGAGGGAAGCAGGATCCTGTCTGAGCAGTGGGTGCTGGGTGAGACGTTTTGTTTTACACAATCTGTGTTAATTGCTAAATTCCTTTATTATGTCATTAGTAATTGTATCTCTCATTTTTTGTGATTTTATTTCAGATAGTATCACACATTTGAAGCGGCTGTCATATGATAACTACGACTTGAGTTGAAATTTATGTTGTGCCTGGTCATATAAACTCAGTTTCTACCTTACAGTGTTCTTCTTGTTCAGGTTTATCATCCTGCTTGTATTCAGGGGCTTTACATAAATCCTCTGAAATATTCAGTTTTGAAAGACTTTAGTCCCTGGTTACCATGGAAACATGTTACCGCTGAGGACTAGCAATCATTCAACAGCGCCCTAAGTTACTGTGAAACATGGAAAACTGATTTTACATAGTGCATATTGAGACTTTATTATTTGCATTTTTCCTATAAATTAGTGTGTAATCAACAAGGCAGAGAGTGAGCCTTAGGATTGTTTTTTATTCATAACGCTGTGATTTTAAAAATACTTTCTGAGCCAGTTTAACACTCTTACGGAGATAACACACTGTATCCTTACAGAAATGTTTTGTGATGTCATTTTTAATAAATACTTTTTTTAATTTGATTTGACCATTGGTTTCCTTATGTTCTTTCAAATAAAGAGTTGTTTAAGAAACAATGTTACTTGATCTGCAATTGACAACAGTATACACGCTGCAGATGCCCTCTGGACCAAAACAGATAATTTATTATTTTCCAGATTTTATTGAAATGAACTTGTGACAAGATGAATTTAATTTGAGAGTAACCACTTGGTTTTGAAAAGGACAAATCGTAGTGGTTTGATGGATCAACCTTCAAAAGTGTCCATTCAGCCGTGTCACTGGGTGACAGATGGCAAATTAACAAGCGTGTACTCACACTTATCAGTCATGTTTAGGCAGCAGAGATGGCAAGTGACAAAATGACTCATACTACAATACTTTAAATGTACTAAAATCTTACTTGAGTATTTGTAGTTTTGACAAACAGCTGTTACTATTTCTAAAGTATTTGATACATGCATGTGTAATATGTTAGGTTAATAAAGTATAATGCAAACACTATAGAACAGTGATTTGCCAAGTAGATGATTAAATTAGTTTTTAGCTGTAACATTTACTTGCCTCTTTGTCTTTTTGCACCCAGCGTTTGGAGCCACTTTATCAGGCCAAGCTCAGTAAAATAAAGAATTGTATCAGCTCAGGTCAGCACAATATGACTGATAGCATTATGGGTAAGAACCTCTGTTATCACCCCACCTTCCCTGCAAACTGCTGTAATGCTCTTTGCTTTTTATTTTTTATTTATATCTTTATTTATTCTTTATTTTTAACTTAATACATACTGTGTAAATATACTTATATTGTTTGTACCTATACTTATATTGTTTAATATTCAATCTAAAGAATGTGTGACGTGCACCAACAACACCAAAACAAATTCCTTGTATGTGTTAAAAAACATACTTGGCAATAAAACCCTTTCTGATTCTGAAACATTACTAAATCATATCTGTGTCGGATTGAATTATTTTGTATGAAATATTATAAATTGGAATTAATGTGATGTGAATCTTTTGTAAGAAATTAAGTAAACACTATGACTTGCTTTTGAAAATGGCACTATGCATGTACTATGTAATTTGTGGGAAAGCCGCATGGATGTATGGGAAAGCAGGACCAGACTTGCAGGAGGATCTAAGTCATGATGCGCTCCCGCCCATTGGCTGGCCTCATTTGACCAATCAGCTTCGTCGATGTTACATTACGTAGGGTAGCGTGTGTGTGACATTTGCTGCAAGAAGCTAGTTTATGAACAGCTGACCAGATTAAGATGAACTAGGGAAAGAAATAGAACATATTTGCCTTTTAACAACTGAGCTGACGTTTGGGTTGCACTCTGTTATCGTACCCACATTAGAGAAGACAGTTTATATCAACTGTAGCGTAAGGTAAAACTTGCTGTCTAGCTAAACACGTTAAATAGTAGGCTAACGTTTTTTCTTAACTTACATACAACGTTAACGATACTGAAAGTGTTCGGGTTTAAGTGTTTTTCCGATTTGCTCTTCTGAGATGTTAATACTAATTAATACTAATTTCATTTTTTCTATTGCAGTATGGGTGGACGTTAGCGCTTAAGTCGACTTTGCTAACTGCCTTTTGCACACAAGGTTATAATTAGCTTTAGCCAGCTAGCTAGCTCCTCACTCCCCTTTTGCTGCAGCTTTCTCACTTTCTTATACTGACTTATCAGGACAGGTGTGGTGTCGGATAGATAAGGTAGGCAACTTATTCACAGTGCTCACAGAGTAGTACTGTACAGTCTACTTCAGGGATTTCTGTTACTTTAGTGGAGCCAAAGGTGGGAAAATGCTGCTTTCCTTTGTTGTGCACACATACTCGCTGCGGTACTGGTTTCCAGCCACGGTCATGCTGGGAACAGCCCCAGCTTATCTGCTGTCATGGGGGACATGGCGTTTACTCTCAACTGTCTTACCAGCGAGGGTGTATCACAAGTTGGACGACCGGTTGTACTCAATGTACCAGAGTATGGTCCTGTTCTTCTTTGAAAACTACACAGGAGTTGAGGTGAGTGATCCTTCATGTAATTTTATAATTTATACTGTTTATTGATTCCCAGTGGGGAAATTACAATTTACACTCTGTCTGTTAGAAATCACTACACACCTGAAATACACACACATATGCTCAGGACCTATTCATGCACAAATGGAGAGATGTCAGAGTGAGTGGCCAGCGCCCTGAGCGGTTGGTGGGGTACGGTGCCTTGCTCAAGAGGAGGTGAACTGGCATCTCTCCAGCTACCAATCCACACTCTGTACTTTGGTCCGTACTGGGACTTGAACCGGCGACCCTCCGGTTCCCAACCCAACTTCTCTAAGCTACTGCCACCCCAATGCGTGTAAGCCTGCAGTAAATCTGGCTAATGGCACTAAACTCAGGGGGTTAGTGTGGTAACCATGTGTCGAACTGTGTATATTAAGACTAGGGAATTTTACCCATTCATATCTATTCTGATAATAGAAATACAAGTACACAGTCATAACTCAAATTGATTGATACGTGACAGCTGCCTCTGACTGGCTGCGCCTGCAGACTTTATGTTGCAATTAATATTACATGCACACCCCATGCAGATCATTGCATTTTTTGCGGGTGTCTACATTTGTTGGAACTCTTGAAATAACAAAATGTAAAGTGGAGCCAGTCACATATGCTAATAAACAAGATCTGGATTAACCAGATGTATAGCAGGAAAGTCTGCATTATTTTATTTCTGTTGCCACTCCTTGTACAGTTGGTATTTTTGTAGGTCGGAGTTTGCAGACAAACAGTGATAGTGTTGTGGGTGGGCAGATTCAGGTCATTTCTGATATGATGTGATTTGTGTAATAAACTGTCTGTGCTGTCCCACCAACTGAGGCCACATGAATAGATTGGAATGGACCTGTTTAATTAATCCTCTTAGGTTTATTGAAAAGCTGCGGTCTATGCTGGTTGAGTTGTACAAACTGATGAGTCTACCATTTTGCTTGAGTCTGTAATACCTTCAACCTGCTTTCTCTGTAGATTGTTATATATGGAGATATACCAAAGAACAAGGAGAATGTGATCTACCTGTCTAATCACCAATGTACAGGTAATGCATTTATCAAAATCTAGTGTCAAGAGCCGATTGAAGTAAATGTCTAATCTCTACCTATGGCTTTCCTTGTAGCTGACTGGATCATTGCTGACATGCTCGCCATCAGGCAGAGTGCTCTCGGCCATGTCAGATACGTCCTTAAAGATGGACTCAAGTGGCTCCCGCTGTACGGATGGTATTTCTCTCAGGTAATGCAACTGTGTGAGTATTTGGATGTCATTGTAAATTGCGGATGTAGTGATGTAAATTAAACTTGAATCACATTCCCCACTGCTGTTCTGATAAGATTATCTTTCTGTTTCAGCATGGAGGAGCCTATGTGAAACGAAGTGCAAAGTTTAATGAAATGGCGATGAAGAAGAAGCTCTTAACTCAGACTCAATGTGGAGCACCAGTGAGTACACTTTATAAATGTTCTAAATAAGCCTATTGACGGCATGCACATTTACTCAATGAGGTTGACATACTGTATGCGGTCATGTCTTCCCCCTCAAATATGGAAGTTGAGTTTTCAATGATGTTCAGAGATTACGATTTTTGTTCCTGCAGTGGGGAAATTACATTATTTTCACTCTGTTGTCAGTTATTACACACTGGCCTGAAATCCACACACATGCCCAGGACCTATACATGCACTAATGGAGAGATGTCAGAATGAGGGGGCTGCCCATGACATGTGCCCCGAGCAGTTGGTGGTTCGGTGCCCTTGCTCAAGACTCTTGCTCAACAGCTACCAGTCCAAACTCCATATTTGGTCTGCACAGGGACTTGAACTGGCGACTCTCCGGTTCCCAAGCCAAGTCCCTACGGACTGAGTTACTGCCGTCAGACAAATCATGTCTTCATCTGGGGCCTTATTTTCCAAATTTTTATGATCAATACAAGCTTTTTAAACTTTCACCACCTAAATTCACTGCAGAGCTTTGTGCAATAATCATCCAAAATACTGTCTTCCAAAAATGTCTTCTTACCCTACCTGTAATTAGGATTTTGATGTGACTAGTTTATTAAGTTTGTATTAACAGAACATCTGGATCGCCAGCACCAATGAAATGAAACGGATCAGATATTGGATGAAGGAGTGTGTGTTCTTGTGTTGAAAGGACTTGTTTTTAATCACTGTTTTGGGATTTAACTGTGGGGGATTAGTGTGCGTGCGTGCATGTGTAGACAGAAGTGGTCCTGGTGACCTGAAGGTACGTTATGAAAGCTCTGTTGTGAAGTGGTGAAAGTTAACATAACCAGTTGTCACAAATCCGTGCACTCATATGAACATGTACATTTTCATCTTTGTTCCTGTTTGATTGAAATTCATCAAATCAACTCTAAATCAAATTGTTAAAGTAAAACTTACTTGCCTGTAGGTTCCAGTAATTCACACATACATTATGAAGCATGAAGTGCTGCATTGGTTCATCAGTTTGCTACTGCATTGGCACATCAACTACTTATTTTGCAGAAAATGAAAAAGAAAGATTCTTATACATTTCATTCAGTACTACAGTGCTAAAGTAAATGATCAGAAGGGTACAACTTCCTGGTAATTGTTGACCTGAAATGGGGAAAAGAGGAAGGGATATAGCAGTATGTTGAATCTGCATAACTATAAACTCAGTTTTCAGTTCAGTTGCAATCCACACTGATTCAAAAGAACGAGGTGATGAAAATGGTGTATCAAACCATAAGTTCAGTACAGTGTTTGATTTCCATGTTTTTCGTTCAACAAAATCCAATGTCAATGTTAGACATTCCATTCTGGCCAGTGCAATAAGAACCAAACAGCTTTGATTTCATGTGTTTTTCTCCCCACAGATGTACCTTGTCATCTTTCCAGAAGGAACTCGGTATAATCCAGAGCTCAAGAACGTTATCGCTGACAGTCAGGCTTTTGCTACAAAAGAAGGTACTTTCATGATAGCAGCCATTTACTGCTCTACTGCTGCATTATAGTTCGCCACAGCCCCCTCAGTCTTGTTGTGTGATCTGTAATAACCCTTAAAAGCTACTGTTGTGCATACGGATTTAAAAATTATTTCAAAGTAAATTTTTTTTAAGTTTATGTCATTCATTATTAGAATAATGTATTGCAAAGTTCAGAACTGTACAACAAAGTGAACATTTTATAAAAACTAAATTAATTTCTATCATCATTGGATTACTGGTGTGGTGCCAGGAATTGGTCAGTGTCCACCAAAACTGCTTATTGAATATTCCAGCTGCTGCAGCTCAAAGTTTTGAGGACTAAATGGACCTGTGGCTGGCCAATAAGAGAGAATGTATTGCTCACAAATAGAGATGCACCGATAGACCGGCCGGTGACCGGAATTGGCCGGTTTTCACATGCTCGGCTATGACCGGCGACCGGCAGGTCAGTCTGACATATGCCGATTTCATGCCGGTCAATGCTACAATTAACTGACAACATAAGTTATACAAGTTACAGTTCTCAAGGACGCACGCACGCACACGGACGCGACAGCACAGTCTCTTTTTCCTTTCTCTCAACTTTTTCGCCGTGTGTCACGCGTACCCGCTCGCAGTGTGAAGCGTGTGTCCGCGCTATTCTCACACATGTAGGGAACCTCGTGAATTAACCTGCAACATGTCAGGTGCTTGGAAATTCTTCAGCGTGTGTGCAGAAGATAACAAGTTTGCAATATGCAACACCTGCAAGGAAAGAGTGGGGTGTGGAGGGAGGACACCAAAAACCAAAATCACATTTTTTTTTTAGTTGGATATTGGATGTGAAAAGAAGGAAATGGTTCTAACATTGCACTGCAGATGTGTGTGAATTTTATATAGTTCTATTTTATAGTGATCCATTATCTGTTCAAAATTGTTTCTATGTTCTGTGCAAAATGTTCTATTAAAGAAAAGATAGAAAATAAATATTTGTGTGTGTGCTGTAAAGTGGTTAGAAAAAATGAAATCGGAATCGGCTAAAATCAGTATCGGCTGACCTAACTCAAAGAAAATCAGAAATCGGAATCGGCCTAGAAAGTTGTAATCGGTGCATCTCTACTCACAAGGAATCGGTTTGAAAGAGATGACTCTTCTGGTTATTTTTTTTTAGCATGAGGACGTGAAATAAACTGATTTTAAATGGTGGTTATATTTATCTGCAATGTAAATTTGAGATATAGCTTTACAATTTCACAGTTAAATACAGTTGTTGCATCAACATGATTATTGTGATGCCTTTGGGCAGTGGGGTGTTTGGGTCGACTCACAAGCTGCATCCATTTCTGCAGAGATTAAGCCTATCTCTGGACCACAGCTCCGAATATCACCTTCCCCCATTAATCCAAATAAATCGCTCTGGAGAGCCAACATGTGCACATGACATTATCTGCTATTAGTGAGGTATTAGTGAGCAGAGGGTGGTGCCACGTCGACAGGGGAACAACAGACTGCAGTAACTGACCAAAACACAAGCATTTACATAAAATTACTGTGTTCTTACATAATATATGTATTTATTTTTAAGGTACTTTGGAGGGGTTTTAGCCATTATTTTGATAGTAGAGAGTTGACAGAAAATTACAGCACAGATGGGAAGATGACCTGTAACAAAGGTTCTCAGCAACACTCACTCTGAGGAAGTTGCGATTACATGGCTTGCATCTTGTGTAGGCTGATGAGGCATGCTTAATATTCCCACTGTTAATATAACCTGTATTTAATCAGGCAATCTAATTTAATAAATCATGTATCACTTATGTTCCTCTCCATAGGACTGGCTGTCCTGAAACACACACTTACACCCAGAATGAAGGCCTCTCACATAGCCTTCGAGGCCATGCAGGACCACCTGGACGCTGTGTATGACGTCACAGTGGCCTACGAGGGAACGCTGGACGCCTCTGGTCAAAGAAAACCTGCGCCATCGATGCCAGGTAAGCAGGCATCAGGCCGCACACCTGTGTAGGAATCTCAGTCAAGCATCTTTTATAAAGAAGATTTAAAATCTGTTTTCAACAGCTTCCTTCATTTAACCTGGTCTCACAATGTGATCTGGAACTGTTGTCCTAATGGGTTCAATAAAAATACTCATTTGTGTAGGGTCATACAGGACACGTGCAGCTGGAATACGTGTAAATGCAAGCCCACCTCCAGGGGAGTTAGCCAGGCCAGCCCACAGAGTAGAAGAGTAGTCTCACCAGTCGACTCCAGAATGATTCTATTCTGTCCAGTCATCGCTCCTTTCCTGTTGTACTATTTACAGTAGCGGACAGTAATATGGTGAAAACCAACATGCTTCCATTTGTTGCCCATTTACACCTCGCATTTATCTGAATATCCTATGTGTGGATAAGAAAACACACTAACGTTAATATAGGTGTTAAAGTATGAGAGAAGGTATTTTGGTGTGAAAGCGATCGTATCGTCCGGACCACATCAGGAGCTGGATTTCAGCTAATAAGTGTAAATGCAGTCCGTACAGCAACAGCTATGACTCTTCCCTCGCAAAAATGATTTAAAAATGAATTCTACCCGTCCATGGCATTGCTTCCCTTGACTTGGAACGTGCCATCCACCAGCTAACTAATTTACATCTTAAGATTCAATGATAGTGCCGGCAGAATCAACGTAAAGAAAACGCTCGTACAAAAACCCGTGGAGCTGATTCAGTTTTTTAAAAAAATGCGTGTAGATACCAGTTATTAAGGCAGGAGATGTGGGTTTTTTTCAGCTAACAGTAGCTGCAGTCTGCCTCTATCTTCTGTTGATCATTGTATCCAAAGAGACACAGGCCTGTATCATCAATCCTGCAACATTGTGTACACCGCCTCCAGTAATTAATCACATAGCAAACATTATCCATCAACAGCCGTGTCTTCCTGTAAACAGCATCACTTCGTGTTTTGGAGTTTTGGATTATTCTGTGTTCCCGGTTGCTCAACGAGCACTGTTTTGAATGTAAAAACAACAACATCCCGTTTCAGTCAGGAATAAACATTGATGTGTTTCTAGCAAACAAAACAGAGCGAATAGAAAAGCATTCTTCTCGTCATCACGCACTTCCTGGTCTCATGTGGTGAAGGTGATTTCAGAAGGAAGAGGAAGTGACTCGAGGCTGCGTTCACACTGCGGCTACAAGAGTCCAAACTAACATCTGACAAATATTTCTCATCAGTATGAACAGTTTGAATCATTTCCACGTATGTGATGGTACAATATTGAGGAATGGCTAGTGTAAAGTATGTGACTTGTGTTCCAAAATTTGTATCACAATTGATGTCAGTTGGCAGAGATAATAGACTTAATATTGAGTTTGATTAAAAAAAAATACAATCTCTTTGAATATATTTAACCTCTCACTGTGAATGTTAACCATTAGTAGTCAGTTAATAATTTAAAAAAGGACACAACATAAAGTATAGAATTACTTGTTAACAGCATTTTTAAACTATTGACGGGGCCAGCAGCTAATTGGAATTTGAGCAATACATGTAAAAAAAGTTCAAAATATTAAATGAAGCAAATTATGCTGCAAATGCTAACCCAAACCAGGGTACATTTTCTGAAAGTTCGAACATTAAATATTAGGGCTGTCAAAATAACGCGTTAAAAAAATTAACGCAGATTAATCCATTCCATATTGACGTTTGCATGCAGACGAAAATCTGATGCTCTGAAACAGACGTTACAGGAAACACAAACACCGCTGCATGTGACGCTAGTTAACACTATACTCAACAGCAGCTAACGTTAGCCTACCGCTAGCTAGTAGCTGGATTAAACACGGTTAAAATGCTGACAGCTAACGCTAAACGGTGTAAAGTTTGACTGTGTTTTACTGTAGAGGATTCAACACCGGGATGTAACAATCTGCAGCTGCCGTCGGAGAAACAACACAGCCGGTGCGTTCAATGAAACTGGTAAACTACAGCGTCATGGTGCATTTGAAGTTATTGTAAATGTCCATTTCCTATCTAGTTGTTGTTGTTTTTGTCGTTCAACAGCAATTTACTAGTGAAATAAGTTATTGTTATACATTATTATTAAATCATTTAATTTTGACCATATGGCCTTAGCAATAAACAAGCCGTTCTTTGATGTCACCAACTGTTGTTTAGTACCCTTTTTTTTTCCCTTTTCTTTCTTTCTTAAAAAGTATCGGTTCAGGCACCGTTAATTATGTATGCGATTAATTTTGATTAATTAATCACAGAGTATGTAATTAATTAGATAAAAATGTTTAATCGATTGACAGCCCTATTAAATATATTTGCTCTTTGTAATTGTTTTGGCATGCGATGGATCCCTGTCATTCTATGGAGTCAAGAGCTGGTTTTAATAAATAAAGGTTTAAGCTCAGCAAGGATTTTTAGTTTCTATTACGTGCTATTTCTCTTGCAATGTTAATTTACTCACCTACTTTCCAAGACGGATGTTTTTTTTCTGCAGATCAGATTCAGTATTATAATGTAATTCACACAGCCTTAGGTTACAGTGCTTGTATAATGAAATTCCCTCTGCATAGTTTATTATTTGTTGTATTAATTTTTTGTTTGCGGCCTAGAGTATGTTATAGTTTAACAGGTGCGTATTCAGGGGTTTATTTTGGTTTAGAAAGTTTTTTTTTTTCAAATCAGAATGGCATTTCAGTGCCTCGTGGGCCATTTACTGCTCTTGTTGCGTCGGTAGTTCATCAACCAGAAGTTGTAAATGGGGAAATGTTCTTTTTATTTTTTTGGTTTGTTTGTGAAAACAGAAGTAGAGACTTCAAGAAACAAAACTGTCTTAATTTTGTCTGATCTGATCACAAGAAATAAATACTAAACATGTTCAAACTTATTTCAGTAGTTTTTCATTCAATGGCTGTTTAAATTGTAATTTAAGTATTTTCATCTGATTGTGGATGGAAATACTGTCCGTTACGGGTTTTCTCTAAACATTGAAGTGGATATATTTAGCTGCCATATTTCTGTATCTCGATTTCAATATTGAACAACGTATTTTTTTAAATGAGAATTACATTCTTTTGGCATTTAGGCTTTTAGACATGCTTAGACATGAAAGAGGAGAGGGGGGGGGGAAATGACATGCAGGAAAGGGCCGCAGGTCGGACTCGAACACTCTGCGTCGAGGACTGATCCTCTATATATGGGCATGTGCTCTACCAACTAGTCCACACAGGCACCCAAACAACATCTTATTGATTTGATAATTCAATGCATTCAATTAAATGAACACTTTGCATAACAAATGATCTACCATCAAGTTCTTTTGTTAATAAATTAGCTCCCTGCACCTCTTTAGTAGCAGTTTGGTCTTTGGTTAGCTCTTTGTTTTCTGACAACTCAACATTTTAAGATTCATTTTCAGCTTTAGAGTTTATTGAAAATGATTTAGATTAGGAGGCATTGTCACTACAGAGCAAAGAGTTGATTTCCTTCTTCTATCCAGGAAGTTGTTTTTAAAGTGTGTTTTGGAACATTGTTCCGCTCAAACACAAATGTGCTGCAGACAGTGGAGGCTCAGGTGGTTGTTTTTTCTTTTTAGAGTGACGTTGGCTTCATGTGTCTTCTTGCAAAAATAACTCATGTGTTTGTGTGTCTCTCCTCCTCCTCCTCCGTCTTTCATTGAGTTGTCAGTTTTTATTGAAGTGGCACATATTGTGTCTGGTCGATTTTAAATCTGTGCAGCAGCTGACTGAGGTGCTCTCTCCGCTAGTGGAGCAATCTTTCGCTGCTGACTTCGATCAAGTTTCCTCTTTTGGCCACAGTGCCCGGTTTCCTGATAATATTGCATGTTGTGGAAACAGGAACTTGAAGGTCTCTGGGGATACATGTGTAGCCTTGAGCGTTCACACTTGGTTACATTTTTATACTTGACCTTCTCAGATCCTTTTCTTTCGTTAGTCCTCTGACAGTTTTAATTTTGACTTGACACTAAAAACTTAAAACATTTTTTTTAATTTTAGGAACATGTATTGGGTGATGCTGATTTTTGTCACATTATACAACTAATGAATATTCAGTTTAAACTCTGAACATTTAGTATTTCGGACATTAAATTGAACTTGACCGACTTTTCTACATTTACACTTGACTTGATTTTGTCTCTTTTCTTCACTGATTTCACTATCACATCTGATCATTGGTCTGATTCTGTCTGAGGATTGGTTATCTTACTCTGGTGCACCAGTTTGACCAACAAGCTGTTGTACGTTACTAGTCTTTCCTCTCTTGAGTCAGAGAGCCCTGGCATCACAGCATCAAAGCCGCTCCAATCTATCATTGTCACCTCGTGTTGATTTTAAGTGCTTGCTCTACGTGCCATTTCGCTGAAAGGCTTATCCTGTTTTTGTTTAGTCTCTTTATTTTTTGTGTTTGACAGAATTCCTGTGCAAAGAATGTCCCCGAGTCCACATACACTTTGACCGCGTGGACATAAAGGAAATTCCTCCAGAGCCACTGTTTTTCCGCAGGTGGCTGCACGAGCGGTTTGAAATCAAGGACCGGTAAGTGTGTGTGTGTGTGTGTGTGTGTGTGTGTGTGTGTGTGTGTGGAACAATTAATCATCTTGAAATTGCATGTTATTCAATGAATATAGAAACTGCAGTGATGTTTTCAAATGTTTTGCTTCTGCACGCTACCAGTTTTAAGCACATGTATGTATCTTAGCTTCTAAAAAATCTTCTAATGTGCAGTTCCCTTTACTATAGACCAGTGGTTCTCTAACCATTATTAAAGAAAATAAATCAGCAGATTAATGCATAATGAAAATTATCATTAGTTGCACCCCTAAGATCATTTTACTCGGGGTACGTGAAAGACAAAGTCCAGAGCCTGTGATATAGTTTTGAAATTAGTTGTTGTTGTTGTTTTGAATATAGTCAGGATGGAAAATGGTAATCTACTGAGCCCAACATTGACAACACCAACCAAGCCACAAAAAAATCCCCAGTGTGATTTAGGTGTAGTTTTTGTGCTGTAACTGCTGTAAAAAATCCTTACGTGAACTTTTGTCAGACAGATCTTTGCAATGTTCTGTTTAGCTTTTGTACACTTGTTCTTTTCTAAGATGGGCTGAATTCCCTAAGAGAATGATCTGTCTTTTCAAAGGTTGCTGACGGATTTCTACGAGTCGAAAGATGGAGACAAAATATGCAGGTTCCCTGGGGAAGGCAAACATTTGCCTCTGAACCTTTCTAAAACCCTCCCATCAGTGATGATCTTGGGGGGGCTGACACTGCCATTACTGCTGACTGAGAACGGCAGGAAACTGTACGTGAGAACCTGGGTGTTCGGGACACTGCTGGGCTGGCTGTGGGTGAACGCTTTTCCTTAACGAACAGGGCAGAGGTTGCCACAATGAGACTCGCAAAAGACATGGAGAGATATTGCCATTTTCCTGTATCACAACAACACAAGGTGTGTTCCAGATGCAGAGCAGTATCTGATAAGAGGATCAGAGATTTAACCTACGTGTCTGGCTCACTGTTGACCTTGAGCTGAAAGCTGAACGGAGATACAGAGAAATGTTAAGCATTTTGTGCTACTTGTTCCCTCGCATTATTTGGATTTGCAGCCTGAAATGATAAAACATGAGTGGATTTGGTGGAAGGCATTCTCAAAAATGCCCCTTGTTATCTACTATGAAATACAAATAGCTATATACTTCTTAAAGGAATTCCCCCCCCCCCCCATTTAGCCAAATCAGTATTAATGCATGCTCACTTTCCCATCAAACATTGGCCAGTTTTAATGCTCTAATATGACATAGAACAACGATGAACGAAGATGTTGATGATAGATTATTAATTTTTAAATGCACTGACTCATTGGCATTGGTTATAATGTTATTTATGCCAAGTCCCATGTTAGGAAGTTTATGCACTTTGCTCCTTTTTAGAGTGATGTTTTTACGTTAGTAGAACAAAATGAATAGCATACAGTCCTCTATAGGGGCTCATAAATATGACACCAGCTGCATTGTTTACCATAAATATTCATATGACATCAATTTATTTTATATACTGATAATGAATGTAGCTATAAAACACTCCATTTATGCATATATGAAATAGTGAATGTTTTTTCAATTTCCAACACCCAATATATTGATTTTACTATTAGTGATATCCTTAAAAAGAATCTATCTATTGTACATTTTTGAGTCTTTGTTCTACCAATAAATATTGCTTTAACCTCAATGTCAATCATTGCCAAAACCTGGTGTATTAACCACGATGACCGCAAAGAAACTTAATGCTTTTTTTGTTGTTGGCCTAAATACATTAGAATTGGAATTTATTTTTTATATAATGGTATATTCACAGTTCCATCACTTTTATATCCATTTGTTACTTTGAATACCATGTTACAGCTAACACAGAAGTATCTACCTAGCAAAAAGCTGAAAAAGCCATGTTAACCGTATATCACAGGTTCCTGTGAACTCAAAGCCATTTATATTATAAATGTCACTGTGTTGTGAAATTCATTCTCTGTCCTCTGTTGTTGTTTACTGTAATGATACCATTGCATTTTCCCACGAGTCACTTTACATTTTTTGCCGTCTCGTCCTTGTCTGGAGTTACTCTGAGATATTTTTTCCTCGTGGATGGTATCAGTAAATCTCAGTTTTTACATGCCGCTCCAATACCTCACTTGAATAATCCTTTCTTGCTCTTAAATGACTGTTGTCAGCCATTTTATAGTCATTTTTATCCTGACAAGATCCGACTAACTCATGAGGAAAACTATGTAGACAGTATTTAATGCCAACTGGTTTTGGAAATGTGTGCCTTCTCTTTGGAGGAGATGGTCCTCAGCCCTCTTAGAGAGGGCCACAGTGCATGGAAGCGCTCTGCTGGAGCATGTGGTCACATTGTCTACAGTTCATAGTGGCTTATTTTGCTCAAAGAATGCATTGATTTATACTTTTTGAGGACTATTATTAAACGATGAAACCTTTTATGTATGTAAATTCTGGAAATGGGTTGGTCAGAGTGAAATAAAGTGGTTTTCTTTGGGGAGTCAAGTTTGTCTTACTGTCCTGATTCTAAACACATGATTGTTGAAAGACTTATTCAGTCCCAGATATTAGAGATGCACAAGTATATTTGCATACTACTGGCACAATGTTTTACTGCTGGAGTTGGGCTGTTGAGTTAAACACGTAAACCCAAGATGCACTTTTTGTAATTACACGGTCACATCAAACAATTTTTTTTTTTTTAGATGTTTTATGCACAATTTAATGTTTTTCATTCATTTACACTGAACTATTTTTTTTATGTTTGGAACCTTCATTATCAGAGCAAGAATTTTAAAGTAAATCCTACAGGTTTGAGGGCTTGAGCTGCCAGAGGGACAGACTATGGCCAGAATAAATTTGCTGTTGGACCCATTGACCAACCACCTCCACACCCCACTTACTGCCCTCTGTGCATTGTGTACCTTATTGCCTCCATGTCCTCATTAAGTACAGTGGACACAGCAGACTGCATATGGCAGCTTTATCTAAACAAGGGGACCAACCAGTATCTATGTAGCTACTTTTTGCACACCGAAGTGGGTCTGACAATCCCTACAGATACAATTATAGAAGGTTTTTGGTAGAAAACTGAAGAATTCTGTACCCAAGAGAAAGAATAATTTATTTGAGTTATTAGACTCAGTATTAAAAAATAAGACCATACTTTCTGAGATGGTGACCAAAACAATACACTCCCAGATTTCAGGCCAAAACTTAACTGAGACAACGAATCAAACAAATAAGAAATGGTAAAATTGTGGTCTGGTGTTGCTAAAAATGCTGTAAAATGGTGATATATTGTTATTATAACATGTTTTTCTTAGCTTATTTTTCATTATATTTATTTTTTAGATTACATTTCTTTCTTCTATGTATCTTGTATGGTCAGGGGGATACTATGTACGAAACTTCAATAGGATTTTTTTTTTTTTTTAATTGGGAACCAAAGAAAAACGATTCATTTTCCGAAATACTACATTCCCACTTTATCAAATGTCAGCGAACACAGTCCGAACTAAATGGCGCATGCGTATTATGATTTGTAACGAGGAAGCGCTGTCACAGATTGAAGGTAACGTTTCTAAGTGCTGCTGCTCATTTGTTTGGACTCGAGGTATGTAATATTTACCAAGACGAATTAAATTATTGTATAATGATAATTTGATAACAATGCGTACTTCGCATTCAGTAAATTGTAATAGAATATGTAGGGCGTAGCTAGGGCTGTTTGTTTTTACGCTTCCTCTGTTGTCGTTTTATGTTTTAACCACTAAAGGTCTCACAGCGACACCTAGAGATCTTCCGGATAGATCACAGGGGTTAAAGTACTAAAATATTAGTGAAGTAAAGTATTGTAAGTAAAGTAAAGGCTGCTCATTTGTGGGAACTAAATTGACTTAAGATTTGCTTCAGTTTAAGAATTGAATTATCTTAGATTACCAGTCTGTTTTAGTTTTTTTGGTAAGCTTTGTTATTTAACATGAATAACATACTTGACTTAACTTCTGTTTACAGCTTTGGGATGGCAGTGGACTGGATTGGATTTGGCTATGCTGCAGCCATTGCCATTGGAGGATTTATTGGATACAAGACAAAAGGTTGAAATATATTTTTTGAAAGTCTTGGCTCTCTATCCTCTTCTGTTAAACCTACCCTCTGTAATCTAGGCGTTTTAATGGACCAGGCTTTGAGTCTTGATAAGCATGTAAATTGTTTGGTTGGCTCTTGCTTCTACCAAGCTGAGGAACATTGCTAAACTCAGGTCCACTGTGTCCCCAGCTGAGTTGGAAAGGATTATTCATGCATTAATAACTCATGTTATTCAGATCTTGATTTCTTTACACTGGCTTCCTGTCAAATTTAGAATCCAGTTCAAGATCCTTGTGATCACTTTTGGAGCCTTTTGGAAGAGCTTCTGCAGCCCTACATCAGCAGGTCTCAGAGGTCCTCTGATCAGGGTTTGTTGGTTGTTCCTTTGTTGGTTGTTCCTCCGATCACGATTGTTTTTTGTGGTTCGAATCCTATCATCTTCTTTCTTTCTTTTTTTTTAAGATTATTTTTTTTGGGGGCATTTTAGGCCTTTATTTTGTATAGGACAGATGAAGACATGAAAGGGGAGAGAGAGGGGGAATGACATGCAGCGAAGGGCCGCAGTCGAACCTGCGGCCGCTGCGTCGAGGAGTAAACCTCTATATGTGGGCGCCTGCCCTACCAGGTGAGCTACCCAGGCGCTAGAATCCTATCATCTTCTGGCTTGACCTGTGTGAGTTGATAGTGAAATCAGCGGCGAGCTCAGAGAACAAAGGGACGCGACGTAGGGTTCAGTTCACAATGTTCTAAAGGTTCAATAAAACACACAAGGATATATACATTTTCTAACAATCGCTCCGTTCACCTAGATGACGTGAGAGTAGATAGATAAGAAAGAGTCCCGAGGAGAGGAGGATTGGTTCAAGGTTGGTTCACACAGATATATCTTCAAGAATGAAAACAGTGTTACCATTTATGATACAAATTGTTGCTTTGTTCAGAGTTCTCACAGAATGGAATACAACATATTCACAACACTTACTCTAGGCTCAAGACAAAAGAAGACTGTGCTTTTGAGGTTGTACGAAAATGAACGAAATTCCGTTCATATGTGCACCCTGATTATCATCATGTGTCTCTGTGTCATTGTAGGCAGCGTGATGTCCCTGATGGCTGGTTTAGTTTTTGGTTGGTTCTCTGCTTATGGTGCATACAACATCTCTAATGACCCAAAAGACATCAAGGTCTTATTGCGTGAGTGTGGCTAAGCTCATCCTAATATACTGATTTTCAGCAGTTCATAAGTCAGAAAATTGGTATTGTCATGGTGTTTTCTTTCTTTCAGTTACCTCGGGACTCCTCTCACTCGTGATGGGAACGAGATACAAAAAATCGGGAAAATTCATTCCTGCTGGCATTATGTCAGGGCTAAGGTCAGAGTCGAACTTGCTCAACATGCAGTAAAGTTTATTGAGAAAACACATTGTGAAATTATGTAACGGGTTATAAAACACTTGCTTTAATACATTTTGATTTGCTATCTCTTTCTTACAGTTTGTTGATGGTGTTTCGACTGTTACTACTCCTCATGGTGTGACTGGAGGAGTAACAATGTCCAGACTGAGGGCTCTCATCTCTCAATGAACCAGCCTTGTTTTAAAGGAAACAGCATTCCGTTACTCAGTTACCGTACTAGAACAAGCCCTCTCTTTTGTATGGGAACTTAACTTTCATGTGACCAGAAACTTTGCAAAAGCTATCAGTGGGTGTTTAACAGATTACAGATTAATTTCTAATCTTACTGCAGTAAATATGTTCTTTAATAAATAAACGTTTTTGATTTTGTATATAAGCACGTGCATGAATGTCAATCTCATGATTTGAGATTAACAGTTAATTATGTATGTGAGCTTTGTGGGCGCAATTGTTTGTGTTGGCAGGGCCTTTACTGTATACACTACAACTTCAGTTTTGCAGGCTGCTACTACTATCAACATTAGTAATCTTAAATATTAAAATTACTAAAAAAAGAAAAAATAGGCCAAGTTTAAAGAACAAAATGTGTATTATTGACGGTTGACATGCTACTGTATGTTGTTACCTTTAAAAATGAAGTAAATGTTTGTGATTTTTGTAATAATAGCAAAACTAAATAAACAAATATGATCCTTAAATTAATGGTTTTCTTTTTATGTGTGGAGATAATGACATTCTGTCATTGAATTAACACAACAAAAAGAAAGCAGCTTCGCGAAATGTTCGTCAAAAGTGAACAATTTATTTAGTAGAACCTTCACATTGAAAACACCTATGTGATGTTATGAAGGATTACATAGATTGATGACATGCTTTTTGATGAATAATGCCTCAACATAAACCAGCAAATATAATTGATCCACATGTTGTACATGCTGTGTTTGCATAATGAACAACTCCCACTTCCTATGTGAGGAATGTATAGAGTTTATCACAATGGAATCTTGATTTTGAACACCTCCATGATGGTCTTCACATAGGTTTCATCTGGCTGTGGCTTTCTCTTGCTGCCTGGCTGCAGGAACCTGCTGATGGCAGGAATCTGGGTCATCCTACCCTGGAAAGCCTGGAGGGAAACAGAAAGTTATTCTTAAACAGAGCATTTAGTAATCAGTGTGTATTTTTCTTATGATTACTAACAGTATACTGGGATTTCATAGGAACAAGTTATCTTTTTCTGTTGTTTTTGTTCCTTTGTATATCCAGCCTTATACAGTATGTCACTTTTACACATTTACCTTGACGTTGGGAAACTCGGCAAGGATTTCAGGAAATTTCTCCTCCAACATCAGGGTACATTCAAGCAGCTGCACGTCTGCACAGCTTAGCTTGCCTCCCACCAGATATATGGGCCCAGACAGCGCCTGGAATGTTTGTCAAAGACATATATTGTTTAGTTATCATATTTAATCATCAACAGGTCCATTTTCCATCTAGTGGTTTTTAAACAAGATTTATCAGTTATTAGACCACACCATTTCATATAATATGTACAGTAAGCATGGTGGTACCTTTTCAAACACAGGAAGGTAGCGGTCCTTTGCTTTACTTTTAATGGGTTCCAGTTTTGCATCTGCTTTGAAGGGCAACATCATTATCATTTCCATGAGGTCAAATATTCCCTCTGAATACATGTTGATCCTGAGGGCAAGCACATAGCCTACTGTGACACGTCCATCCACTAAAATCATGTCATAAAAAGACACTTAATATAATACATAAAGAAATGGACCCTACATGACACGGTCTTTGAGATCTTTTCCATGAAGATTGTACTTCTCTGCAATGTAGTTCAAGATTGCTTTTGTCTGAACAAGCTTCATGCCATCGATTTCCACCATAGGAACCTGTTGAAACATGAGAGCTCCATCTGCAGAGGAAACACCCAGGTAGTAAAACATTGATTTAATGGTTAACAAGTCACATATTTTACTTGTAAGATCGTCACCTCACAATCCGTCTCACCCAGGTTGCGTCATGGGTTGACGTTAACAGATTAACAAATTGAAAAAGTAAACATGTGACATGGAAACAGGGCAGAGAGGTTTATTTTAGCTTGTAAACACCTTTTTGAAAACCAACTTACCACTCAGGAGTTTTTCATACTGCTCACGAGTTGTCAGATAGATCTCATCAAACTGTGAACACGAGATTACGTAACACATTCACAGCACATTCAGGAAGTTTGGGGTTCTTGAAAGACAACCAAGCTTCAGATTAATATCATCACACCCCTCACTTACCTCGACCTCTGCAACCGTCAAAAGCCAACGGATTGACTCCATTTTCCCTCTCCCATTGAAGTAGTGCAGCACAACTTTCCCAGCCATGACTATAGTATTTTTGAAGTGTAACGTTAACGTTAACTCTCTAAAATTAAAAAGAGACAGATTAAATAGCACATATTACTGAATGCAAATGCACGTTACGTTACCAAAACTGAGTTAATATTTCTTTAGTGTCATACCTATACACTTGCCCAGCTCCCGTGGAGAAATCAGGGTGAAGTCAGCAGACGTAGCGTAGAAAATATAAGGGAAACATCCGAAGTCTCTGATTGGTTAGTACTGGCCAACAGAAACATGTCTAATTAACATGTTGCCGCTAGACATCATGGGAAAAATACTCACTGACCGTGTTCGTTTAATAATGTTTAAGTGAAAAGTTCAAAGTATCAACGTATAGTTTACAGTTATAAATATGACAAGATTTTTACGTGTACTACTATGTAATATAAACATTGCGTCGATATTTGACACCGTGATAGTTAGGGTTGTATTGTACTGCCTCTTATAAGTGCCATGCCTGTATTTATGATATTGGATGTGAGGGCGATCTGGCTGCGACATCTGTCACCCCATTGATCGCTAGGGTTTATTCGGCTGATCTGGCTGGCTAGGCGGGTGTCCCCTTCCTCCCTCACCGCTCCATGTGTGTCCCTCCCGAAGCCCCGCGCTCGGTGGAAGAGGACGATGGTTCCCCCGGCGGACGTCCATCCTTCGGTGTACCAGTAGCTGTGCTCCCTGCTAGAACCTCCAAACAAGCTCAAGGCCCATTTGTAGGAGAAACGTAGGGAAGTTAAGCTCCAAAGCGTCAGGCACATCCAAATGAGGCGCTGCACGTGGCAGTCTGCCTTCCTTTTTTTTCAATTTGTCCTTTAAAAATTATCGTTTTATTATCTACGGTTTTGTGACATTAGTTCTTTTTGCATTCAGATTAACAAAAAATAAATAAAAATAAATAGTTCCACCCTTACCAGCATCCATATATATATATATATATATATATATATATATATATATATATATATATATATATATATATGATTTTTTTTAATGGGCCATTCTGCATAATGTATAATTTTACCTTTTTTTAATGCTAATGCTGTATGTACTTTTACATGTAACAGAGTATTTTTATACTGTGATATTGCTACCATCAACACATAAAGGAACACTTCATCCTTCAGTTTGTCAAAAAATTCAAACATGGTTTACACTGGACAGAAAGGGGATGAAAAACTGTCATTTGAAAAGTAATTAAAGCAGTGAGACAAATGTAGTGGAGTTAAAAAGTACTATATTTGCCTCTGAGATGTAGTGGAGTAGAAGTATAAAGTTGCATAGCATGGACATCCTCAAATAAAGTACAAGTACCTCAAATTTGCAATTAAGTACAGTACAGTACTTGAGTAAATGTACTTAGTTACATTCCACCACTGCTTATTTATTAGTTTGACACAATTTATACCACTGATGTGTTTATCACTTCTTACATTGTGTATCTGTGCCCTCTATTTCACTCGAGTACCCCAGTACTACCCCTGTAGATGGTGCTATGTAGCAAATGAAAGTTTGATGAAATCAAATGAAATGAAAGTTAACAATTAACATAATGTTGGTGTGTCATGAATGTTTCCTTTTTTCTCTCCTTTGACTTGTGGCTACACATAAATACACATGTATGTAATATTAACATTAACAGTGAGCTACTGCTGATGGATTAATCTCTAGCAGATTAATCTAGCTGGTCAGCACCTACCAGGGCTGATGTGCTCATCCTGGTGCAGAAAATGGACTGTTAAGTAATACAAGAATTTTAGGGCCTGCAGTCAGCTGATCAATTTCAAGTGTTTCATGAAAAATATTACAAGAGTTGAACATGTTGGTACCCAGTCAAAAGTTTAATAATACTCAATAACTGGCAATTTAATAATCACACTCACTTTGGCCAAAGGGGTAAAACATGTTAACTAAATCAGATTTGTACAGTACACCTGCATTGTATTCATTTTACTGAAATCAAAGCATAGCCTTGAATTTCATTAAAAACATAATGCACTATTAATAGTTAACTGACAAGTCGACCATCAAAAAACAAAAACAACTTAACTTTCCAGAGGCAAATAATTAGTTGTAGCCAAAAACAAGAACACTAGTCACAGTGAAGTTTTTAATAAAATTATAATATGCATATTATGTATACAGGTTGGTGAACATTAAGTGATAAATCTGATACAAAACGAAGTTGTAACCTCTGTAGAACAGTAGTTATGTTACAGAAATACAAAATAAAAACACTGGTTTTGGCCGGTTGCATTTAAATATACACATAAGATATTTTACAACTCACAACATCCATAGTACACATAATGAAAAACAAAATTATTGCTGTGTAAGATATATGTACAGATTCTGATTATAAAACAACTAGGCCTACTCTTTGGAGGTGAAAGAGTTCTTAGGAGCAAAGATCAGAGCTCCAGGCAGGGCACTAGCGGTGTCCATATTTGGCAGACCAGTCTGTTCGGCCGTGGATAGACTGTACCGGTGGGCGAGGCAGCACTTGCGAGCGAGGGGTGCTCTTGTTGGTAGAGGTGTTCATCGGACTCCGGCCAGACTGCCATGTTGCATAATCTAAAATAGCAACAGGTTTGTTTGAAGGTTTTTAAAAAGGCATTGTTGGGTGGCTGGGCACTATAAAAGTTTATATAAGTTAACATATTAATAGCTGAATATTACAGAAAGTTTTAAGCTCTGAAATTCATCCTCACTTGATGCTGTTGATTCCACTGAAGGACCCTGGTGCCCTCTGTGACCGGCAGAACCAATGTCTTTTTTGTAAAACGACGGCATGTATCCACCTGGGATTGTATTTGTACCTGATAGTTTAAAATAAAAAAAAAACAAAAAAAAACAAACAGATCCATTCATTTGAACGTAGTGATACCAACAAATTGCAAAGATTACAGTGAAGTTAAAAGATGTCCTGGGAGATTACCGTGAGCGCCTCTGCTTGGCAGAGTCCCTCCAAATGGAATACTATTGTTGCCCCAAAGATGGCTTCCAGTCGAGTCTTTACTGGCATTTATGGCCACATTCTTCTTTGTGCCAATGCCTGAAGGAGACAGTAAAGATAAGTAGGGCTGTCAAACGATTAAAATTTTTTAATCGCGATTAATCGCTGACGTTCTATAGTTAATCGCAATTAATCGCATGTTTTATCACAATTAAAATTCTATTATTTTGCATTTCAGAACTGTTTTTAAGTACATATTAACAATGGAAAGCAATTCTTACCAGTGTATCTTGATTGGGAATCAAATGAATGCAAAGAAAGTGACTTTATGAACTTGACTATTATTTATTTACTGTAAACAAATGTGTTATTATTGCACAATTCCTACAAGTCCCTAACCTAACTGAGATGTAACACTAACACTTTGCTTATACAGTACAAACAAAATGGTCCAAAAACCAGATGCCACAGCAGGACATTTAACCTTTACATTTTTAACAAGGATTGAGAACAATTGACTGAGATGTAACACTAACAACCACCGTTAAGGCAAACGAGTGCAAAGTCCAGCCAGAGTCAATATAGTGTTTAGTAACTCCTAAATAATTGTGATTACTCACTGACGTCCAGTGATCACCGGTTAATGAGACAGCGTTTGCACTTGGCAGCAGTTCCAGTTTAGCTGCTTTCTCTGTGTCATACAGACTGTGTATGGTGAAACTACCGTCCCCCTCGATGGCAGTGTATAAGACGGGTCAGAACATGCCAACCGTAGTACGTCTTTATGACCCGAGTCCTCTACGATGCTGACAGGTCTGTAGTTAGTTGCCACCCATTTTGCAAGAGCTGTAGTAATTTTTTGGGATTTGGTTTCATCCACAGGTCGGCAAGTAGCACTCTCCAAAATACTGCTTTGCCTGAGCCGGCTAGCATCAAACTGCGTCACGTTAATATGCTTAGCTCCGTAGGTGGTAGCTCAAGCTTCACGTGCTTCGGTGATATTTTAATTCGGCTTTACACAATGTGCATATGGCTTTCGACTTGTCTACTGAGCCGTCCGGGAGTTTTTTTTAAAAGAAAAGCGCCATTCAGAAGTGTGTTGCTGCTGTCTTTCTCCATGCCGGCAGCCTGCCTGCATTCTGCTGCAGAAGATGTGTTATGAAGAAGTACGGCAGCGCCAAAGGGTCAAAATAGTAGCCGTTAGGCACGACGCAAAGCCGAGTGAAGTGTAAAATAAATTAATCGCATGCCGGCATGCGATTAAAAAAAAAATGAATCGCATTGCGTCGGCCCTTAATCGCGTTGCGATTAACGCTGACAGCCCTAATTATAAGATACATTTTTTTTTAGGAAGAAGATAAACACAAGTCACAGTCAGAAAAAAAAAGAAGGACCAAGGGAAAAAAAGAGACATTGCATTTTAGTTCTGGTCAGGTTTATGTTCACACTGGCTGTAAACATTATGGTGAATGGCAGGTCATTCTGCACTTTACTGGAACTGATGTGTTTATTTATGTTCTTTGTTGTCACAAAAAAACAACTGATGAGCATCGTTAGTCCTGGCTTCAACTCGGCATCATTTTAGGAATATTAGGATGAAAAAGAGATGTCTTTTACCATTACTGCCAAAATATAGATTAGTTTTAACTCCTTTGCACTTTGACCCATGTGCTGACGTGCCTATGTGTTACCATGGTTAATAAATGATTTGCATTTAAATACACTGTACTGTATAAAGATTGCCTATGAGATCACTTTCTTGACAGTTCATAGCCAAAAGATGGATTTAATAGTAGTTTAGCTTTTTATTTCCTGCAAACACACATCTAGTCTTACAAAATCCTGTGGTTGAGCTGATGTTCTTTAACACCACAAATGTACTGAAACTAAACCAGAGTTAATTTGAATCCAACTGAACCAGGTTAGGTGTGAAAGCACCTGTAGACACGGATGGTGTAGATTTATTTGACTAAAGACTACCTTCAGTCCCACTAACATCTACTTTACTCAAGAGAAGTCTTACATATATTACCAGGTAAATATCTTGACTGCCTCAAGTAATGTTGTTTGGCAGAAGCAGTTCTCAATGGCTCCTGGTAGGCTGTACTTTTGTTCAGGTTTAAAGGTGCATCTTCCTTTTCACGGGGTCGACTGAAATCCAGAACATTTCCATACCTGAAAGACAGAGGGCATTCAATGAGACAAATGTAGTGCGAGTTACCTCCTTGTATTAATAGTGATGTATGGCTACAGATCTTGTGTTGGGTTGCCTTTTTGCATATTTGGTTTGCACATTATTACAGTGCAGATGGCACTGATTCTGCCCCTGCTAAAAGTCTGCTGAGAGATCATAGCCTCACCTGCTCAGTGCGTCCTCGCCCTGCCTCGACTTCTCTGTGGAGAAGTTACTTTTTCCGAAAATACTTATGGATGTCAGATCTGTTTGCTCGTATTCGTCCCAGTCTTCTCCCTTAAGGTGTCCTGTGCCGTGGCCCCAGCGCCGCCGCCCTCCTTTAGGTTTCAACTGATAGCTCAGTAGGTTTGCTTTTTCTGACTCCTGTCTTGTTTGCTAAAAGAACAACATCAAGCATGCATGCGAGGAATTTTTTTCCACAATTTTTTTTTTCGAAGAAACAAGTTATTATGGCAGATTCTGGCTATCAGCCTCCCTTTGATGGAACCAATCTACAAAGTGGAGACCAGCAAAGTAAGGAACCACTTGATGTAAACAATAGATTAAATGTTGACATCAATCTGCCATTTTTAGGGATGTATAGCAGGCCAGGTTTATAGCCCAAGGTTTAACATCTACATTTATATGTAAAGGCTTCATTTATTCATCAACTGGAAGACATAAAAGAGGGAATACTTGCAATTCAGGAGAGCTAATAATAGTCACAGATACTGTATATAGTAAATACACACACACACATAATGTTTCACGCCTCACCTTGCTCTGGAGACTCTTATCAACAATATAAGGAAGATGGCTCTGTGGTGTTCCTCCGGTCTGTTCCTGCTTCAGGGTGTGCTTCGGTTGCTGCTCTCGCACCAGCTCTGTGTGCCGTTGGTACACTACCGCCTGGGCAGCTGCAGATACAGGGGAAGGCTGGATCTGCTGGAGAGGCCTGGGGGGGGAGCAGTGTTGGTTGGGAGGTGGAGGCTGGGAGGGAGGCACAGGCTTAAGCAGCAGGGGTTGCTGCTGCAGCGTCTGTTGTGACTGTAAACGAGCCTGCGGCGGCACAAAGCCTGGCTGAGGCCTGCCCTGCTCCAGGATCTGCTGAGGAGTGCCCAAAGCCTGGCCCACGTGGAAGTAAGAGTACCTGAGAGCCTGTAAATACATCAAGATTTGAACAAAACAACATCAGCTTGCATTCTGTATGTTCAGCTACGAGGAGGTCAGGAAGCGTAGGCCAGACACTACCTGGGCAGAAGCTGGTCTCTTCTTGGGATCCCACTGGAGCAGGTCTGTCATCAGATGAATGGCTTCAGGACTGGCATTTGGGATCAGTGTCTTCAGATTACTGGGAACACACTGAGGCCAACGGAAATTCATTGCACTTGCGAGATGGTATGCCTCCGGCCAATCATTCTAGAGGGAGAAGACACAGGCCATCTTACGCATTCACATAACATCATATTTAACAAAAGAAAATCGGTTTTTATTCGACGTAACAGTAGTAGCAGAATAGTAACTGAAAAAAATACACACACACACACACACACACACACACACACACACACAGAGGTCTAACAAGGAATGACAAATACAGTGCCCTTTTTAATTCTGCCATACACGTTTGGAAAACATTACCTTCTTTGGCGTACCCAAGACTTGGCAAACTTTGAATATGGTATCTACTTCACTGGAGCCTGGGAAAAGAGGCCTGAGGGTATAAAGCTCTGCCATGATGCAGCCAATTGCCCACTGGTCTATGGGTGAACTGTAGGATGTGGATCTGAGGAGCACCTCTGGGGCTCTGTACCTGGTCCAAAAAGAGAGGGTACTCAGACTTGAGTGCGCTGAACTATTAAACACAGTGCATCATGTTTACTCTTAAACTTACCATCTGGTCGAGACATAGTCTGTATATGGTGGTCGTGATCGGATTTCCCGGGCAAGCCCAAAGTCAGCTATTTTCACCAGCTCTGGGCCCATGCACAGAAGATTCTCAGGTTTCATGTCCCTGTGAAAAAACCCTAACCAAAGACACATTGCATGACCACCTTGACCCAAATAGTACAAAATGTCAAAAGTGACACATTCAATTTAGCATCCTGGAGTCGTAAACAGACGTACCATGTTTATGAATGAACGCAAGCCCCTGTAGTATCTGAAACATAATATTTCTTACAGCAGATTCAGGAAACAATCGAGTCCTGCAGCAAGAAACTAACAGTTAGAAAACTCAAACGGTTGAGAAGCTGTAAGCATTTATAACATACAGTTTTAAATGTGGCATTAATAATGCAACAAATAACAACTATACGCACCTGTCTTTCATTAGCTGATATAGATTTTCCTTCATGTACTCAAATATGAAGTACAAGTGATCATTTTCTCGAATGACCTCCTTAAGTTTGATCACATTAGCATGGTTGAGTTTCTTTAAAGACTGAAAGAATAAAGGAAACCGATAATGAAAAAATAACGTGGAATACATTCACAAAGAATTTGTAGAAGAAATAAAAAGTCAATCTAACCATGCTGGACAAAACACACAGGTCACTGCAGCACATTCAAAAGCACGCCCTACAACTATGATGAAACAAAACCTTCATGTTAGAACATGGCTAGTGTAAGAACACAATGGAGTTTGGGGGTAAATGCTGCAAAGGTGGGATTTATTCTTACAATTTGGAAAGCAAAAATAGACAGCAGGATGTAGAAAAAGAAACTTTTCCCATGCACTGGAATTATAAAGGTTTAACCATGCTAAATTTTAGTAAGAGGGGTAAAAGCTGTAATGGGATTTGAGATTGTATGGTGTGACATGCTGTAATTATGATCCAATTAGCAGGACTAAAGACCAGTGTGTTCTACACATGTTTTGCTGCATTAAGGTCAAGCTCTAGGAAAGGGATGTGTAGGCCAGGGATGGGAACCAGAGCTCAAAACCAACAGCACACAAAAATCACCTGCAACTCTTAGAGCTGGTGTGTGACTTTGAGCTGTGAGGAAATTTAGACAGCAACATACTGAATTGGTGTGAAAACAAAACATATTCGAAAACTAAAAATATATAGTACTGCATATTAACCATATCATCAAGTTATCATGAAGTTTCTTCTCTATTCTACAACAAAAAGTGAAAAATCAACCCAAACAGAAAGTCACAGGGTGTGGCACTAAAATGTTGCTTATCTGGTCACTGCAGCATCAAAACAGCTGATGGCATGTGTAACATTTAGCATTACATGTCACATTTATTATATTTATTTGATGTTTGAGATATGTACATATTTATGAAAAGGCTCAGTAAAAGGAGGCCCACATCTTGTGGAGGAAATGACAGAGCAATGATTACCTAAATTCAGCATTTACTATAGCTGTTATGTTATTGTTCCACGCCCCGACAACATTGTTAGACTAGCGAGTAATACAGCATAGCATGTTGATTTTTCAGACCCAAATTTGGAGAATGGAACCAAAAGTCTAACTCTAAAATTGTAATGTTTGTGGAACTTTGATAACAACATTGATAAGCCAAGTTAAAAGGTGCAGTAGGTAAGACTTATAAAATTAACGTTCTGTCATATTTGCTGAAACTGACACTATGTTCCAGTAGAACTACATGAAGCAGGTAATTCCCAAAAAAAGCTAAAGATAAACTCACCTTGACTTCACGAAGGTTCATGCATTCTTCCCAGGAGTAGAATTTTCTTTTCATTCTGAAAAATATTTCTCCTATTAACTAACTTGTTGGAAATTATATCAAATTGCAAACACACACAATTGTCCAGATACTCACTTCTTTATGGCAACTAGCTCTCCTGACTCTAGACTGCGACCGAGGATGACTGAGCCGTAGGTGCCATCCCCGAGCTGTCTGATGGTAGTGTATCTATTCATTATGCTTGTCCTTCCATTGCATCTGGGGCAAGATAATAATTGGGTGGAAAATAGAGATGTGTTTGCTGTCTGCTGCTGAATGCAACCAGTTTTTCCTGTGACAACAGCAGAAGACCACGGGCAGAGTTGGAGGAGTCATGGTGTCATGGACGTGCCTCCCTCTAGCTGAGAAAGAGAGGAATGAACAAAAACGGATGTTAGTTAAGTAGCTGTAAGAATTACAACGTACATGGCCCTTTATAAGCCAAGTAGGACATGACTTGGCCAACTGACCACAAGCTATCTACTACGTGGAACATTTAATGGTTGGGAAACACTGTATATGATGGAGACATTGTTTCTAAACTACCTTAAAACAAATCTTTGACAATGATGTATTGAAATTCTTGGTATGCATCGGCCACCCGATATATCAGTATTATCTCATATATCGATTAACAACAGTGGTGCAAATCATGGACTGCCTCACTACATTTAAGTGTATTGTAAGCTACTACATGTAATGGATACTCTTATGCAAACCATTGCAAACTATGCACAATTAGATGTTGTATTGAGCAGGCAGGCTCCATTCATTCTCCCAATCCTAGCTATGTCTGCTGATTAATTAAGAAGCACAATTTTACTGGTTTTTCAGTATCACCGTTTTATCTGCCTGTAACATTAAATAAAGGATTTGGGATAAGGACACCCCTGTTTGATATACTATAGAAAACTAAACACTAAAAATGTGTTATGCTTATTGTTACTACAGTTGGGTGTTTGAGCTTCTCTGTGCTCAAGTTAAATCGGAGTTTCAGACAATTTCAGACAAAAATTATACATACAAGTCTGGATTAACTTCAAGTGTTGACTGACAAGTGAAACAGTAAGTGTGTCAAATATATGCATTTCGATAGAGATAAGGACGAAAATTGCCGAAGTGATCCTTTGAGTAATGTTAGCTAGTCTACGACCGTAATCAGTAATCATCTCTCAGCATTAATGGTAGCAAACGTGGTACAATTAACGCTAGCTTGTGATTGCTTTGTGGTGCTGCTGACAACAACACCATTATAGCGCTACAGAGAGAAAAACTGGCCTGTTTGGACTGAATGATCTCCCAACTTAAAACAAAACGAGAAGCAGCAGACAACACTCACCATCCTCATGTCAAATCGACAACACATGACGGAGCGTTAGTAACGTTAGTCAATCATTAGTAGTCGATGTCCAACCAAAGGCTTAACGGACTAATCAGTTGATGACACCGTTAGAAGACAGATAACCGCGCTCAGTGTGTCCAACACACAATATAAATACATTTCATCGAGGCCCTTTCGTCATAGAGCTCATCATAATCTCGCGTTGCTGTAAGAAACAGCTTGCGGTCACAACAAATCACAGCTCACCTCCGTCTGCAAAGATACAAAACGAGATGGAATACGTCACTGCATCCCGACCGCCAACGTCTGCACACCTTTAATGCCTGCAGCATAAAGTCGAAGACTATTTAAAGCTTTTTATTTTCTTTTTTCTCCTCTTTCCCTTCTTTTAGTCTGCACTTTGTTAATGCAGACAGAAACCGAACGTTACAGTACCACGCTACAAACAGGAGATATTAAAATAATTACAACAGTGATTCCCAAACTTATAAGCAATCTTAATGCATAGTCGTGAGACGTAAATACCATTATAAATATAGTTCATAACACTGAAATGATTAAACGCTATTAAAAGAAATTCGAGAAAGAGCGAGAAACGAGAAAGATTTTTTAGGGGCAAAGCAAAACCGGAAGTATCCCCCTATGTATGCTCTTGTATAGCATTCTTCTTCTCTGTTCAAATATCCGTCTTAAAAGTGAAGCAAACGGTCCGCCCAAAGCTGTTTTATACTGTCTATGGTCCAAACATGTTTTTAACGACCGGTGTACACGAACACACGCAGACCAGTGGTGGAGGAAATGTTCAGACGAAATACCACAATGGAGAAATACCTTCTGCGTTGCAAAATTTACTTAGCCCTGAGTAAAATCATTGACTGATAATACAGTCTATGAGTAAAATTAAACAAATAGAAGTAAAATGTACTTTATCCAAAGTCAAAGATCGAAGAAGATGGGGAAGATCGAAGGTCTTTCACTGTTAAACATAGCCTATTAGATCCTTAACTAAAACTAAAATACTCCATATAGTGGGGCGGCATAGCTAACCTATTGTTCATTTTGTGATAAAAGCACAATATATTTAGAAGATATATGGATATTGGGCCACTGCAGATTATTTTAATGACCATAGCTGACAGTGGTTACTGGCATAGACAACTTTGGCCACCCCCAAGCTGCTGTTTCCATGTTTTCAACCCCACAGATATGATTTACATACAATTTTAAGTGACAAATTTGTTTTTTTTACAATGAAAGTGATTAATAAAAAAAAAATAAAAAAAAATGCAATAGTATAGTTAGCCCTATATCTGGATTAAACCCTAGCAATAGCTAGTACAGTTAACATATTAACATAGGCCATGTAACACTTTTCAGTGAATGTATTGAAGCCATTAACTATGCTACTTAAAGAGACCTTAGAGTCAGCTGGCACATTCTCACAGAAGCAGAGGCCTGTACACTGATATGCAGCCTTCTTGCACCTGCAGCACTTTCTGCAGCCACTCTTGCAGCCACAAGAGATAAGCTTGTGGCATGATTTTGATGCTTGTGGCAACGTCGTCCAGTGGAGCTGTACATTACTTCTGGCTTCACCCACCCCCAGTCAGTTGGTGATGGCAGCACAGAGTCTGGTATCAGTCTCGTCCCCCAGATGTGAGCACCCTGGTAGACTGCTCTCTTGACATGTTCCATTAGAGCAGCACGGGTAGGTGGGATTTGCTGCACAAGTGTTTCTGTGGCAATAGCTTCCCTCTTGCAAGGTGGTGCTGGTTCTGTCAAAAATAAGTATGACAAATCTCTCAATAATGTTCATTGCATCATCTGGGATCTCCTTTGGTCTATTTGCCAGCATCAGTTGTGTATCTGTCAGTCCGGCAGTGACTTCCATGTTGACCATGCTGCGTTCTTTCCATGTCCAGCAAAGGCAGATACAGTGTTGCAACCTGTCAAAGCATGAAACATTGGAAGAGCACATGCCATCTCTGGTCAAAGGTATGCAGCTATTTGGTGGGCTGCCAGGTAGCGAAAGCTCTTGCCAGTTCCGAATGCTACCCACAGTTCACATCTAGCTGGTAGTTGCCTTTTGGCAAACACAGCTAAGACCACAACATCGGAGTCAACAGTACAAATGAGCAGCTGGTGGTGGCCATACTGTGCAGCGTGTGATATATATATAGTAGCATACGACTATCAGCTTGGTGACAATAATTCCAGTGATGTATAATTAATAGAAACGAGGGGAAACAGCCTACTTGTGAAGCTGAGCAGCTATGGAGCTACCACACCCAGCTAAAAGACTCAACACCGTAAATATGGAGCAGATTAGATTAGGAATGTCACTGTATATGTCACATTTAGATAGCTTTACCAACAATTGTGTAAAGTATTTACATATGTTCACACGTTTTGATAGCAGTAACACAGTGTGTAGGTCTGTTTGTAGAGTATGTATACTTCACCTGTCAATTTAGTCAACTCAGAATGGGTAACAGATTTTGGAGTACCTGTCACATGACTGATGTATTACCACAAATAAACTACTTAAATGCTACTGGGACAGAAATGTGAAGTCAATGCTGTTTTGGCTACTGTCATTATGAGGAATTATTGGGAATGATTTGTTTAGTAACCTACAATATTTAACCCAAATATTTTTATTAGAGCTGAAACAATTATTTGATTGACAGGAAAATAATCTGCAACCATTTTGATAATAAACCTTATAAACTAAATACTTTTTCAAGCAACAATGTCATTAATGTGTTGGTTACAGCTTCTCAAATGCAAGTTACTTTTACTCTGTTTTATATCATTTAAAATAGAATATATTTTGCCTTCGGATTGACACCTGAAGATGAATTAAGATAATAATTGGCAGATTAATCCATAATGAAAATAATTGTTAGTTGCAGCCCCACTTTTAATACTACTAGCCTACTACTACTACTACTACTACTACTACTACTACTAGCTTACTACTACTACTACTACTACTACTACTACATTAAATAATAATGTATAAAAATTAATTTTTTTTAATTAAGCTTTACAATGTTAACCTTCTAGGAACCTTCAGGGGGTGGGGGGGGTGGAGGGGTGTTGTTCCCTACAAGTTTTATAAAGGTTTTAAAGAAATAACGTTATTTCAAGGGCCAGGGCTTGTGTGTGTTGTTGCTGTGTTGCGTGTGTTTTCTGTATATAGGCCTAGCTTAGCCTGGCATTATGTTTCCCTGCCAGTCTCATTTGTTAGCATCAACATTTTTGTTGGTTGAACTAAATTCATCTCTGTTAAATAATTTCTTGTTGATTCCTCTTGTGTGCTTACTTTGTTTGCTGTGGTCTCAGAGCCGGACCATAATGATCTATTAATGTAGGCTCATTCCAGCTTTTATTTTATTATACATTATTCTATGTATTTTTTATATATAATATATATTACTTCATTTATTTAACCATTTATTTATGTATTTATTCCTGATAAATAGGTCGATTTCGTCCTCCATAAAAGAACCAACCTGCAGCTATTCTGCTGTTCTCTTAATACATCCATGGTCTGCTCTCCGTGTTTTTCAACTTCGCCACACTTCCTGACTTCCTGTGTCACTGAACCTCCGGGACACTCAGCGGAATGGCTGCGTTCCTGCGAGCTCGTAAATATGTCCGTTGTGTTGTTCGTTTCTCCGACCGTGAACTGTAAACGCTAGTGTTAACCGCTTGTGACGATAAAAAGGAGACTTACTAGACAAGCTGCTATGGTGGGTCACCGTGCGTTTACCAGTTATACAAATAGAAAGGTGTTAGCTAGCTAGCTAGCTGACGTAGCTAACATTATAGTTCTTAGCTGCAGTAGTTGCTGCGCTGCTCGACGTGTCACTTCAGGGTTGACTTGTTACCAAAACACTAACATGTTTGTGACCAGAAGTCATTTTAGCTAAATTAACGACATATTGGCACGAGATTGTAACAGTTATTAATTATTCTTATTCTTATTAATAGATTAATTCTCTTAGTCCAAAGGCGGAGCCAGACATTGTAAACATTCGGGGCTCAGCCCACACCTGGGGGGTCCGGGGGCATCCTCCCTCGGGGAAATGTAGCTCCCATTTAACGTTACAGCTATTTGCACTATTTCTCAAGCCATTTGATAATAGAATGCCAAAAAAGCTATACATCATTTGGGGAAAACATGATAGTTGCCAAGGAAAAATATCGTCCTGTAGAGTCTACATCCTATTTTGTGTCTGTTCTCTGACTGTCTTCATCATTCAGAACCTAACAAAAATGATTAGGCGTAAGGGATTCTCAAAATTAATGTTGATTTACTAATCAATTTATTCACTAATTGTTTTGTTATCATCACCTGTTTTTAAAATAATTAGGTCAACTTCAGTGTGGGCGAGGCCAAAATAACAGTTTAGGCCGATGTCACCTAGTAAACCAGTCATCTACAAGAAACCGCACACCCAAAAACTAAACAGATCTAACCAGTTTTAAGGACAAATGGCTCCTGTGGTGAATGTTAAGTAATACTTAACTTCTTCCTTGTACAGGCTGAAGAAAATACAGATGTGGCAGGTATGATTGAGGATGAAGATGAAGGTTCCGATGACCCAAACCTTCAGGTATGAAATCTGCTATGGACATACACTAAATGATGATTTCTTTTATATACTGCATATTTTACAGAATACTGAGCCAAGTCTTATTATTTAGGTACAACAAGAACCCCTCATTAACTCCAATCAAAAAACATCTTTTTTTCCATATGGTGTAGGTATTTTGTGATTTTGTTTTGAAAAAAAGGTAAAATGAAGAAAAACATCAACATTCTAAATTTCAGCAGCCATGTAGAAGTTTGATGTACTCTATTGCACATGGTTCCAATTTCCAAATAGTTCTTCCTATTATAGTAAGACTGAGAACAAAGAAACTCAGGACTGTTTTTTGGCACTTAATAACTTTGTCATTGAATTGCAGCTGGAGCTCAATGCGTTCAGAGCTCAGTGGATGTCTGAGCTCAAGCCGAGCTCTGGAGCGAGTGGATTAAGTGGCCGACTGCTGCGAGCTAAAGGTCTAAAGAGGACACAAGATATTGCCAGGGAGGAGAAAGTAAGTTGTGAAATGATTTCTCCAGGTGAAATGTGTGTTGAATGACTGACTGAATGAGTCTTCTTCCCTCAGGCCACAGAGCTGTTCTTGAGAGCTGTTCAAGAAGAGCAGAATGGAGCCGTTTATGAGGGTACGTATGTTGGCTATGTGCTGATCAAAATCACTAGTGAAAGGATGAAAGGTAAATGTTAATCACAAAAAGCTAATTCTTAAGGAACTAACAGAAATGTCAGTTAATTTACAGAGTAAGCTTGTGGAAAATGCTACATTATATCAGATCAGTTTTTTTGCTAACCATCAATCATTATCCTAAATTAAAATCCGAATAATTTCAACAGTTCAGATGTCATTGCTATTGACAGCAATTCAGCGTGTTTAATCCACCCAAATAGTTTTGTATTAGTATATAATAGACTTTTGAGAAACAAAATCAGCTGATTGCATTGGTTGATTTATTTTCTTGTTAATGTGTCATTTGATGTCTTACTTTACTTGCAGCTATCAAGTTCTATCGCATGGCTGTGCAACTTGTACCTGACATTGAGTTTAAAATCAACTACAGCCGTCCTGCTGATGCAGACCGAGTTGGAGGAAACTAGTAAGCTGCTTTTCATTTTTGGATATGGGCCGACCTAGATTGATAATCAAAATCCTAAATTAATTAACAACACCAAGAACAAGTTAATTAAGCATCTTTGTCTCTGTGATAATCAAAGTATAGTATATTTGTCAGCTAGATTTATGGCTGAGAGGACTTTAATTATCTGCCCTATTAACTAAAAGGTGACCGTATTAAAACTACTATTCTTTTAGTTAAAGTGAGTGGAGAAACAGTTATGAGTGGGTCATGGAGCCAGGATTGATGTATTCACACCAACAGCAAACGCAGGTCCTTGCTTATGGCTGAACATGTGTATTTACTACATCTCAGCAGTGTTATAGACTGTCTATTCATGTATATTGTGTTATTACCACATCACTTTCGCATATCCATCGTCTTACTTACACCTCACTTTGCACCAGCTTTGTAATGCTTACTTAATCTGCACTTCACGTAGCCTATTGTATTCTGTATTCTTGTACTGTATTGAATGTGGTCCTTGCTTATGGCTGAACATGTGTATTTATTGCAGCGTGGAGGACAATAATGTTGATGAGATCGAAGATCTACTTGCCTACTTTGAGCAGCAGCTCAATGTGGAAAGCTCCTTTCCAAAGATCTGCACTGCTGAGTTGGATTTGACTCAGATGCACATTTCAGGTACAAATCTGTCTCTTTTTTTAGATTGTAAATATGCCTAGAGTCATTATCAACTTGTATTTATTGTAACTAATTTGTTTCCCGTTTTATTTGGCTGCAGCCTTGCCACGGGAAATCATGATGTACATATTCCGTTGGGTCGTGTCGAGTGATCTTGACATGCGAGCCCTGGAGCAGCTCTCTCTGGTTTGCCGGGGGTTTTACATCTGTGCAAGGTCAGCCCCTCTGTCATAACAGATCAGATGTGTGACGGCTTGACTGTCAACTGCTGCTTTCCTCAGGTTTTACCGCTCAAAATTGCTGATTTGGAATCGGGCAATTAGGGATTTCACATTGTTGCTGCATAATAGATAAAGTAATTAATAGCCAGTTCTATGTGCATGGCTAAACTCAATCTTAATTTTTTTCACTTTTTATTTCTCTCCAGGGACCCTGAGATTTGGCATTTAGCCTGTTTAAGAGTGTGGGGACGGAACTGCACCAAACTTGTACCCTTCAAATCCTGGAGGGAGATGTTCCTGCGAAGGCCTCGTGTGCGTTATGATGGTAATTAGGTATTTCATCAGTTACACATTACTACGTCAGAGTTTATGGGACCAGTCTTGATATCTTTTATTTCGGAACCCATATCAACAAAACATTTTTTTTTAAACATACCTGCTCTTAACATGCAGCACAGTGTTGCCCCCTGCAGTGGGAAGAGGGCTACAGCAACGTTATTAGATCAGCTGGAGCATTTCAATCAGTCACTGCAGAAATATGAAAATGTTTACTTTAAAAACTTTAGAAATGTCATACCACTGGGCTTTACTGTATGTTTGGGTTCAATACTGGAAAACACAAAGTGTAGTGTGAAATTGCATTATGATTCTTTACCACACATGTAGATATAATAATGATTATTTATTTAAAAAAATCACAGATGCAAGCTTTAGTTTATGCACAACACACAAGTTCAAAAGCCAAATGTTTTAAATAGCCAGTTGGCTAAAAATAATATTGGACTGATCTTGATGTTACTTCTGAAAGTTAATACTGGCCAATAAGGCTGCCAACGTACCAGTAAATCAGTTTTCTATTATTAGTCAACTAAACATCAAATGCTGCATGTTGAGCTTTCTATTTATATTATTTTCACAGGTGTTTATATCAGTAAGACCTCATACATTCGTCAAGGAGAGGAATCGTTGGATGGATTTTACAGGGCTTGGCATCACGTTGAGTACTACAGGTGACAGATGTTTGACTTAAATTGTTTTTTTTTTATTTTTTATTGTGAGTTGTGTAGATATCACAGCTAACTGTTGACATTGTTATCGCAGGTACCTCCGGTTCTTCCCTAGTGGCCAAGTCGTCATGCTGACCACCCCTGAGGACCCTCTGGCCGTTGTTCCTCGCTTGCGTACAAAGAACATCAGGTAAACCTTTTTTACAAACTCAGCTAGAATGGACATCACAACATCAAAAACAATTTCACAGATTTGAGTGCCAGCTCATGATTGTTGAATTTTGTTTCATTTTACAGAATGGATTCTGTTATGCTCGGTCATTTCCGTCTGTCGCAGGAGACGGACAATCAAACCAAAGTTTTTGCTGTGGTCTGCAAGAAAAAGGAGGAGGTGAGAATCAGTTCATTTTTTTTAATTTAACCTTTATTTAACCAGGTAGGCCGTTTGAGAACAGGTTCTCATCTGCAACGGCGACCTGGCCAAGAAAAGCATAAGCATGCAGGACAACATACAGTTTCACATTCAATACAGTACAAGAATACAGCATACAATAGGCTACGTGAAGTGCAGATTAAGTAAGCATTACAAAGCTGGTGCAAAGTGAGGTGTAAGTAAGACGATGGATATGCGAAAGTGATATGGTACTAACACAATATACATGAATAGACAGTCTATAACACTGCTGAGATGTAGTGAACAGTCAAACAAACTGGAAACAGTGCAAATTATGATCTAGTAGTGATGTTGATCAGTTATAACGCAATATATATGAATAGACTGTCTATATAATTGTTGAAATGTAGTGAAGAGTCAATATACAGTTAGTGCAAATAGTGGTCTAGGTAGTAATGTAGATCAGAAATAACACAGTATACATGAATAGACAGACTATATAAATGCTGAAATGTAGTAAAGAGTCAATATACAGTTAGTGCAGTTTGTGGTGTACGAAAATTGTGTGACAATAAAGGTGGGAGAAATAACCGTTGAGCATACCTGGGCGGATGAATAGTGCAAAAGAACGAAAACAGAATGTGATAGCAGTGCAGGTGAAGCTGTGCATCTGTGCAAATATGCAATGGAGCGTGACAGAGATAATGGAATGCAATAAGGGGATGCGAAAACAGAGCATGAATGATGGAGAAGAGTTAGCACGTACTGTGATCGGACATGAGCTCAGACAGACGTGCTTTGAAGGCAGTTAGTGGGATAAGGGTTTTGAGTTTCAGGGGTTTTTGAAGTGCATTCCAGTCATTTGCAACCGAAAACTGGAAGGAGTGGCGGCCAAAGGAGGCGTGGGCTTTTGGGGTGACCAAGGAGATATAACTGCTTGAGTGCAGGTTGCGGGTGGGTAAAGCTATAGTGACCAGTGAGCGTAGGTACAGCAGGGCTTTGCCTAGCAAGGATTTGTAAATGAGTTGGTACCAGTGAGTTAAGCGACGAGTGTGTAACGAGGGCCAGCCAACTAATGCATAGAGGTTGCAGTGGTGGGTGTTATAGGGGGCTCTGGTCACAAAACATATGGCACTATGGTAGACAACATCCAGTTTTTTCGGGAGAGAGTTCAGAGGGTGAGAAAGAAAGAAAGAAATATAATGTAGGAAAGTGTGTGTGTGTGGCCATTGTGGATTCTTTAATGCACTACAGATGGGGTTTTGTGTAAAGTGACATTTTAAAAAGCCACCAGACGTTTTTTTCTACTAATGCTAGTTCTGAAATGAAAACATACCGTATTTAATTATTTGGTTAGACATGTTTTATTTATTTTTTTCAAAGTTAAACTGTGTAAATCAAATACAAATTAATTACTTCATTATGGAACCCGATTTCCCCCAGGAAAAGAAAAATATGAGTAAAAGTAACGAAAAAAAACAAATACTTTCTACGACTTACTATCTCATACTCATAATTTAGATTTTTAGCATTTCATTCAAAGTAATTGATTATAAAACCAGGGAGTTATAACCTGTATACTAATGTAGAAGGTTATGTCCTGGACCGGGTGGATTTATTAATGTTCTACTTTATTTTTAACCTAACATGCATTGGGGGCTGATAACAAAAGAAAGAAAAGTATTTTACTCATTACAGTAGTGTTACTGAAATTGAAATATGATTTGTTGCACTACTCCTTAACTAGTAATGTCATAGTAGCAGGTTACTAATTAACACATGAACGCTCACCTGCACTGTAAATTCCAAATTTCTTAACAGAAAGCGACCGAGTTTCAAAGGAATCGGTTCTGCAGGCGGAACCCAGCTCCGGAGGCTGAACACAGCTTCCATGTGGGACTGCATCTGTCCTCTGGGGGGCGTCAGATGTTCAGTAAGCTCGAGTGGATTCACCACTCCTGCCACATCAATTACAAGTAAGAGTACCAATAGTAGTGGAAAAGATATTTCCCTATTTGTTTCAGAAATGACATTAATTCTGTTTTTAGGCTGACTGGGGAAACGGTTGTCACAGCATTTGACGTGGACAGCAAGTACACACCCTTCTTCTTTGCACGTGTGAAGAGTTACACTGCTTTCTCTGAGCAGCCTCTTTAAACTTGGAAACAGCAAAAGTTCATCCACCATTTTAACAACATGCATACTCCTCCGCTTGTTTAATCTGTGCTGCAGCTGGTTCACGGTGTTAATATATGAACCCTCCTGTTTCCTACATGCGAACACTTTGTTTCAGATTTACATAATAGAATACTACTTATTTTCTGATTTCAGAAATTATGATAATCTACTGAAAGCTAAAATAATTAGCAACCTTTCCCACCTGTTCCAAGCAATGAATGTCCATACTGTGTTTGTGTCATGGTGCACTTTCTCCCTCAAATAAACAGTGGTGTACAGAATATGCTCTTATAGTTTTAATTATTTTAACTGAAGGACTTGTATTGACAAATACCACATAGAAGGGAACTAGGTTAATGTTCCAAAATTAAAATAGCATCCTCAGTGTAGTGATGTGTAACTGGGTTTTTTCGAACAATTCTTCATCAATCACTCATGGCAATAGGGAAAAATGATACATTAGGTATTACCATCATGGTAAAATGATAGATTGTTTTGCACAACCTCTGTGAAAAGACATTGCCGATCCAGTCCAGACTTCTACAGTACATCATTTGTCTTGCTGAGGACACACTGGTATAATCCACATATTACACTTTCTGGGAACCAAGCACGGACAGATCAAACAGGATTTGCAGAGAAAAATAATGTGAGTGAATGAGTGTGAAAGTTGAATTGGATTAGGCTCAATGATTTGTGGCTTGTTGGTTGTTCAAAGATATTCTAAAGGAAATATAGTATGTTGCAAGTTCTTAATTAAAATGGCAAGTAAGTCTATTGTTGCTTTTGTATCAGTTGATAAAAAAGGATCTTTTTCAAATCAAATCTTGTAATTTGAGATAAAGTTTGAGTTAATTTTCACAATTTTCATCTGTCACAAAGCTGAAGCTGCAGCACTGAAGGTTAATTGTTCCACCCAGCTAAATGTAACAACATTGCAATTTTCAAATTTAAATGCATTCAAATAGGGTAATTTAGAAATAAATGGTCATCCACTCTGAATGATGCAATGCTCAAATTACAGTAATTCATGATTCATCTCTACTCATGTTAGCATGATTATTATTTGTATGACAAATTTTTGGTTAAATCCGATTCAGGTTTTCTTTATCAGCAGAGGTCGTGGTGCTCTACCTTTTTTTAAAAACACTGTGAGGGAGTCAGTTGTTTTTTGCTTACACTGACATACAGTACCATCAGTGGAAGAATAATGAAATCAATCAATTATGTACTTGAAGCATAACTCTCGCCAAAATGCAACCTAACCTTTCGTTTAAAAGCATATTTAGGATGGAAGCGTCACATTTACCGTATTCTCCTTTTTCGGTCAAATGGCCTTTTGAATGGGAGTCCTAGGGGCACTTTTATGCTAGCCTCAAAATAGCTATTTTTTAAAACACTAAGAAGGCTCGACACAACATGAAACTTTGCTCGAAGTATCACCAGGGTCTCTACGCATGAACGCAAGCATTGAGAACATTGTTTGTGTACACAGAGTTTACTAAAAAAGGTTTTGAGCAACTCACTTTAGCAGTTGTTGTTTATGCTATCTGCCATTTTCCCAGTCCAAAATAGGTGATCTCCGAATGCGAATGAAAGGACTCCATAGGAGGAAATGTCATTCTTATATGAGGCTCCTTTTTCAACTACAAGGTCAATATTGTGTTTCACTAACGACAAAACAACAAATTATCTGTGCATTTATGTGGAACTAAGCTTTTGGAGCTTTCCATCTTTACTCTCCTCCCTCGACTATTTTTGACTGGCTCGATAGACGGCGACCACAAGAACAACAGTTACAGTGAGTAGCTCAAAACCTTTCTTTTTAGTAAACTCTGTGTACACAAACAATATCTGTACAGCAACAGAGTTGTTGCTGTACAGATATTGTTTGTCTTCAAGCTACATTATTTGTAACATTTACATCATTTTCATGAAAGACACAAGTAGGTTTAAAATGGTTTGATTAAAACATAAAATGGTAGGTTTGATTTTAATGTGATACAGTAAGTAAAGCACGAGTCACAACATGCTAACCCAGATTTACCCCATATTTCAGAAAATATACATATTTATTTTAACAATCTATAAAATGTATGTAATATATATCATTACATACCTATATGCTTCATTGGCCTTTACCAATTGGGGTTTATTTTAATGCTAATCAAGCCCTTAATTAAACCCTGTTACCTTCAGCGCTATCACTTTGCACGAAGGAAGACCTGTAACAGGGATGGCATGTTGTTGGAAATAAGAAAACTATAATTCAATTGCTGAGACGATATGGCTCATGCATGTTAAACAATGTGGCCATTGTATGTAGTATTCCGAATTTAACAATAATTTCTGATGCAGGGAACGTGAATCTAGGTCACTTCTACATTTGAGCAACATGTAATGCTCATTCAGTGGTTAAGGCCATACAGTAGTTCGTTAAATTGATTCAGCGTGGTAGAGCAGTGCAGCAGTGCTCCACAGCGAGGGAATCAGACTTGCATAGTTCATAATTCAAACTTCCTTGTACCTTTGTCTGCTATACCAGCATTTAGGCCCCTGGCAATGGTTTAGGTTAGGTAAAAAGAAAATAACATTAAGGAATACAAAGTGATAGTTAAATCCCTACAACCTTCTTTCTCCACCAAAAAACAAATGATTCATTCTCATGTGACTTTTTGTTTTCACTTTAAGAAAACACAATGTGGTAAAATGTTTTTGGATAACTAATACTTGTTTGCTTTCTTGCATAGAGCTGGGAAGATTGATCGTATATCTGTACGCTAAATATAAGGCTAGTTATCTTGGCCAGTTATCTTAGCTTAGCATAAAGACTGGAAACAAGGGAAACAGCTAGCCTGGCTCTGTCCAAAGGTAACAAGATCTAAAGTGAGCTTTAGAGGTGCTGGTAAGATAGGTGGATTTTGTTACCTTTAGACAGAGTCAGGCTAGCTACAAAAAAGCATACAAGCTAATCTCCCAAATAATATAGGATAAATATCACTGTTGCACTCAGTATGTGTCAATTTTCAAAAACAAAGAGTCAGGCACAGGATTTGAGCTGGAAGTTTTGACACATATTAGTCTAAAACAGACCAACATGAATCTGGTGATAGCATATTGAAAAGGTTAAAAATGCTACATTATAAAACAAATCAACTGGTCCAGAAGGCACCCTATTTATGTAAAGTCTCAAAAATAAAAAAAATAAACTATATATTATTTGAGAAAACAAACTTTTGATCATATTACATAATCTTCAGTAAATTAGGTTTACCCAGTTGTCATGGAATTGTAGATGTTTTTTTTTCCCATAAGTCCATAATCCCATAAGGATTTCTCACAACAACTGGGCAAAACCCATGAGTTGAGGAAGATGTGACAATCAAAAGCTATCGAGCATCTACCAAATGGACACTGTTTTTTTAAGGTCAGTAATGACTATATAAAAAGTTTATCCGAATACAACATACTTGAGTGTTTAACATTAATATTATACAGTATGATAATATTCACTTGATACCGAATAAGCAGCTGCACTGCAGACCTAATGGGTGTTGCCGTATTTAATTAATTTCAAAGAATTCAAGTTCCAATTGCATTTACTGGATAGAACTACAGTAAAATAGCACAGCGTGAAAGGAAACAGATTTTTATAACATGGGGGATGTTAAAGCATAACTCTCGCCAAAATGCAACCTAGGGTCTTTTTGTGAATGTATCCGAGTCAAACTTTCGTTTAAAAGCCTATTTAGGACGGAAGCATCACTTTTAAGATTTAA